>NC_053397.1:64227288-64540567 GCF_905171765.1 Bufo bufo | reverse complement strand
GATTTCAAGTAGGCCTCAAATACCAGAAACTAGTTATTTTGAGAATGGCAAATTTGGGAATGGTTTTTCAACCCAGAAAAAAAAGTGTGCTTTTACGGTCACTACAAATAACTTGACCAGCTAAAACAGTACAGATTTGGTTAAATAGAGATGTGAGGCCTGTTTTTTTTTGCGCTGTGTGACAGGTATAGGTTTAATCACAGAATCAGACTTCTATTAGCACGCTAGCGTGTGTCTTAGGTTTTTCTGAATGACACTATCACTAGCTTCAATGTAAGATATTCTTTTTGGGATAGATTTCAAGTAGGCCTCAAATACCAGAAACTAGTTATTTTGAGAATGGCAAATTTGGGAATGGTTTTTCAACCCAGAAAAAAAAGTGTGCTTTTACGGTCACTACAAATAACTTGACCAGCTAAAACAGTACAGATTTGGTTAAATAGAGATGTGAGGCCTGTTTTTTTTTTTGCGCTGTGTGACAGGTATAGGTTTAATCACAGAATCAGACTTCTATCTGCACGCTAGCGTGTGTCTTAGGTTTTTCTGAATGACACTATCACTAGCTTCAATGTAAGATATTCTTTTTGGGATAGATTTCAAGTAGGCCTCAAATACCAGAAACTAGTTATTTTGAGAATGGCAAATTTGGGAATGGTTTTTCAACCCAGAAAAAAAAGTGTGCTTTTACGGTCACTACAAATAACTTGACCAGCTAAAACAGTACAGATTTGGTTAAATAGAGATGTGAGGCCTGTTTTTTTTTGCGCTGTGTGACAGGTATAGGTTTAATCACAGAATCAGACTTCTATCTGCACGCTAGCGTGTGTCTTAGGTTTTTCTGAATGACACTATCACTAGCTTCAATGTAAGATATTCTTTTTGGGATAGATTTCAAGTAGGCCTCAAATACCAGAAACTAGTTATTTTGAGAATGGCAAATTTGGGAATGGTTTTTTAACCCAGAAAAAAAAGTGTGCTTTTACGGTCACTACAAATAACTTGACCAGCTAAAACAGTACAGATTTGGTTAAATAGAGATGTGAGGCCTGTTTTTTTTTGCGCTGTGTGACAGGTATAGGTTTAATCACAGAATCAGACTTCTATCAGCACGCTAGCGTGTGTCTTAGGTTTTTCTGAATGACACTATCACTAGCTTCAATGTAAGATATTCTTTTTGGGATAGATTTCAAGTAGGCCTCAAATACCAGAAACTAGTTATTTTGAGAATGGCAAATTTGGGAATGGTTTTTCAACCCAGAAAAAAAAGTGTGCTTTTACGGTCACTACAAATAACTTGACCAGCTAAAACAGTACAGATTTGGTTAAATAGAGATGTGAGGCCTGTTTTTTTTTGCGCTGTGTGACAGGTATAGGTTTAATCACAGAATCAGACTTCTATCTGCACGCTAGCGTGTGTCTTAGGTTTTTCTGAATGACACTATCACTAGCTTCAATGTAAGATATTCTTTTTGGGATAGATTTCAAGTAGGCCTCAAATACCAGAAACTAGTTATTTTGAGAATGGCAAATTTGGGAATGGTTTTTCAACCCAGAAAAAAAAGTGTGCTTTTACGGTCACTACAAATAACTTGACCAGCTAAAACAGTACAGATTTGGTTAAATAGAGATGTGAGGCCTGTTTTTTTTTGCGCTGTGTGACAGGTATAGGTTTAATCACAGAATCAGACTTCTATCTGCACGCTAGCGTGTGTCTTAGGTTTTTCTGAATGACACTATCACTAGCTTCAATGTAAGATATTCTTTTTGGGATAGATTTCAAGTAGGCCTCAAATACTAGAAACTAGTTATTTTGAGAATGGCAAATTTGGGAATGGTTTTTCAACCCAGAAAAAAAAGTGTGCTTTAACGGTCACTACAAATAACTTGACCAGCTAAAACAGTACAGATTTGGTTAAATAGAGATGTGAGGCCTGTTTTTTTTTGCGCTGTGTGACAGGTATAGGTTTAATCACAGAATCAGACTTCTATCAGCACGCTAGCGTGTGTCTTAGGTTTTTCTGAATGACACTATCACTAGCTTCAATGTAAGATATTCTTTTTGGGATAGATTTCAAGTAGGCCTCAAATACCAGAAACTAGTTATTTTGAGAATGGCAAATTTGGGAATGGTTTTTCAACCCAGAAAAAAAAGTGTGCTTTTACGGTCACTACAAATAACTTGACCAGCTAAAACAGTACAGATTTGGTTAAATAGAGATGTGAGGCCTGTTTTTTTTTGCGCTGTGTGACAGGTATAGGTTTAATCACAGAATCAGACTTCTATCTGCACGCTAGCGTGTGTCTTAGGTTTTTCTGAATGACACTATCACTAGCTTCAATGTAAGATATTCTTTTTGGGATAGATTTCAAGTAGGCCTCAAATACCAGAAACTAGTTATTTTGAGAATGGCAAATTTGGGAATGGTTTTTCAACCCAGAAAAAAAAGTGTGCTTTTACGGTCACTACAAATAACTTGACCAGCTAAAACAGTACAGATTTGGTTAAATAGAGATGTGAGGCCTGTTTTTTTTTGCGCTGTGTGACAGGTATAGGTTTAATCACAGAATCAGACTTCTATCTGCACGCTAGCATGTGTCTTAGGTTTTTCTGAATGACACTATCACTATCTTCAATGTAAGATATTCTTTTTGCCATAGATTTCAAGTAGGCCTCAAATACCAGAAACTGGTTATTTTGAGAATGGCAAATTTTGGAATGGTTTTTTAACCCAGAAAAAAAAGTGTGCTTTTACGGTCACTACAAATAACTTGACCAGCTAAAACAGTACAGATTTGGTTAAATAGAGATGTGAGGCCTGTTTTTTTTTGCGCTGTGTGACAGGTATAGGTTTAATCACAGAATCAGACTTCTATCTGCACGCTAGCTTGTGTCTTAGGTTTTTCTGAATGACACTATCACTAGCTTCAATGTAAGATATTCTTTTTGGGATAGATTTCAAGTAGGCCTCAAATACCAGAAACTAGTTATTTTGAGAATGGCAAATTTGGGAATGGTTTTTCAACCCAGAAAAAAAAGTGTGCTTTTACGGTCACTACAAATAACTTGACCAGCTAAAACAGTACAGATTTGGTTAAATAGAGATGTGAGGCCTGGTTTTTTTTGCGCTGTGTGACAGGTATAGGTTTAATCACAGAATCAGACTTCTATCAGCACGCTAGCGTGTGTCTTAGGTTTTTCTGAATGACACTATCACTAGCTTCAATGTAAGATATTCTTTTTGGGATAGATTTCAAGTAGGCCTCAAATACCAGAAACTAGTTATTTTGAGAATGGCAAATTTGGGAATGGTTTTTCAACCCAGAAAAAAAGTGTGCTTTTACGGTCACTACAAATAACTTGACCAGCTAAAACAGTACAGATTTGGTTAAATAGAGATGTGAGGCCTGTTTTTTTTTGCGCTGTGTGACAGGTATAGGTTTAATCACAGAATCAGACTTCTATCAGCACGCTAGCGTGTGTCTTAGGTTTTTCTGAATGACACTATCACTAGCTTCAATGTAAGATATTCTTTTTGGGATAGATTTCAAGTAGGCCTCAAATACCAGAAACTAGTTATTTTGAGAATGGCAAATTTGGGAATGGTTTTTCAACCCAGAAAAAAAAGTGTGCTTTTACGGTCACTACAAATAACTTGACCAGCTAAAACAGTACAGATTTGGTTAAATAGAGATGTGAGGCCTGTTTTTTTTTGCGCTGTGTGACAGGTATAGGTTTAATCACAGAATCAGACTTCTATCAGCACTCTTGCGTGTGTCTTAGGTTTTTCTGAATGACACTATCACTAGCTTCAATGTAAGATATTCTTTTTGGGATAGATTTCAAGTAGGCCTCAAATACCAGAAACTAGTTATTTTGAGAATGGCAAATTTGGGAATGGTTTTTCAACCCAGAAAAAAAAGTGTGCTTTTACGGTCACTACAAATAACTTGACCAGCTAAAACAGTACAGATTTGGTTAAATAGAGATGTGAGGCCTGTTTTTTTTTGCGCTGTGTGACAGGTATAGGTTTAATCACAGAATCAGACTTCTATCTGCACGCTAGCGTGTGTCTTAGGTTTTTCTGAATGACACTATCACTAGCTTCAATGTAAGATATTCTTTTTGGGATAGATTTCAAGTAGGCCTCAAATACCAGAAACTAGTTATTTTGAGAATGGCAAATTTGGGAATGGTTTTTCAACCCAGAAAAAAAGTGTGCTTTTACGGTCACTACAAATAACTTGACCAGCTAAAACAGTACAGATTTGGTTAAATAGAGATGTGAGGCCTGTTTTTTTTTGCGCTGTGTGACAGGTATAGGTTTAATCACAGAATCAGACTTCTATCAGCACGCTAGCGTGTGTCTTAGGTTTTTCTGAATGACACTATCACTAGCTTCAATGTAAGATATTCTTTTTGGGATAGATTTCAAGTAGGCCTCAAATACCAGAAACTAGTTATTTTGAGAATGGCAAATTTGGGAATGGTTTTTCAACCCAGAAAAAAAAGTGTGCTTTTACGGTCACTACAAATAACTTGACCAGCTAAAACAGTACAGATTTGGTTAAATAGAGATGTGAGGCCTGTTTTTTTTTGCGCTGTGTGACAGGTATAGGTTTAATCACAGAATCAGACTTCTATCAGCACGCTAGCGTGTGTCTTAGGTTTTTCTGAATGACACTATCACTAGCTTCAATGTAAGATATTCTTTTTGGGATAGATTTCAAGTAGTCCTCAAATACCAGAAACTAGTTATTTTGAGAATGGCAAATTTGGGAATGGTTTTTCAACCCAGAAAAAAAAGTATGCTTTTACGGTCACTACAAATAACTTGACCAGCTAAAACAGTACAGATTTGGTTAAATAGAGATGTGAGGCCTGTTTTTCTTTTGCGCTGTGTGACAGGTATAGGTTTAATCACAGAATCAGACTTCTATCAGCACGCTAGCGTGTGTCTTAGGTTTTTCTGAATGACACTATCACTAGCTTCAATGTAAGATATTCTTTTTGGGATAGATTTCAAGTAGGCCTCAAATACCAGAAACTAGTTATTTTGAGAATGGCAAATTTGGGAATGGTTTTTCAACCTAGAAAAAAATGTGTGCTTTTACGGTCACTACAAATAACTTGACCAGCTTAAACAGTACAGATTTGGTTAAATAGAGATGTGAGGCCTGTTTTTTTTTTGCGCTGTGTGACAGGTATAGGTTTAATCACAGAATCAGACTTCTATCTGCACGCTAGCATGTGTCTTAGGTTTTTCTGAATGACACTATCACTAGCTTCAATGTAAGATATTCTTTTTGGGATAGATTTCAAGTAGGCCTCAAATACCAGAAACTAGTTATTTTGAGAATGGCAAATTTGGGAATGGTTTTTCAACCCAGAAAAAAAAGTGTGCTTTTACGGTCACTACAAATAACTTGACCAGCTAAAACAGTACAGATTTGGTTAAATAGAGATGTGAGGCCTGTTTTTTTTTGCGCTGTGTGACAGGTATAGGTTTAATCACAGAATCAGATTTCTATCAGCACGCTAGCGTGTGTCTTAGGTTTTTCTGAATGACACTATCAGTACCTTCAATGTAAGATATTCTTTTTGGGAAAGATTTCAAGTAGGCCTCAAATACCAGAAACTAGTTATTTTGAGAATGGCAAATTTGGGAATGGTTTTTCAACCTAGAAAAAAATGTGTGCTTTTACGGTCACTACAAATAACTTGACCAGCTAAAACAGTACAGATTTGGTTAAATAGAGATGTGAGGCCTGTTTTTTTTTTGCGCTGTGTGACAGTTATAGGTTTAATCACAGAATCAGACTTCTATCTGCACGCTAGCGTGTGTCTTAGGTTTTTCTGAATGACACTATCACTAGCTTCAATGTAAGATATTCTTTTTGGGATAGATTTCAAGTAGGCCTCAAATACCAGAAACTAGTTATTTTGAGAATGGCAAATTTGGGAATGGTTTTTCAACCCAGAAAAAAAAGTGTGCTTTTACGGTCACTACAAATAACTTGACCAGCTAAAACAGTACAGATTTGGTTAAATAGAGATGTGAGGCCTGTTTTTTTTTGCGCTGTGTGACAGGTATAGGTTTAATCACAGAATCAGATTTCTATCAGCACGCTAGCGTGTGTCTTAGGTTTTTCTGAATGACACTATCAGTACCTTCAATGTAAGATATTCTTTTTGGGAAAGATTTCAAGTAGGCCTCAAATACCAGAGACTAGTTATTTTTAGAATGGCAAATTTGGGAATGGTTTTTCAACCCAGAAAAAATAGTGTGCTTTCACGGTCACTACAAATAACTTGACCAGCTAAAACAGTACAGATTTGGTTAAATAGAGATGTGAGGCCTGTTTTTTTTTGCGCTGTGTGACAGGTATAGGTTTAATCACAGAATCAGACTTCTATCTGCACGCTAGCGTGTGTCTTAGGTTTTTCTGAATGACACTATCACTAGCTTCAATGTAAGATATTCTTTTTGGGATAGATTTCAAGTAGGCCTCAAATACCAGAAACTAGTTATTTTGAGAATGGCAAATTTGGGAATGGTTTTTTAACCCAGAAAAAAAAGTGTGCTTTTACGGTCACTACAAATAACTTGACCAGCTAAAACAGTACAGATTTGGTTGAATAGAAATGTCAGGTCTATTTTTTATGCGCTGGGTGACAGGCTCAACTTGCCCCTGATGTAATATATGGCCAAAAAATAACCACACTGTTGATGGTTAAATGCACTTGGGTGACACAGGCTCAGCCTGCACCAGATGTAGTATATGGCCAAAAAATAATCAGACTGTCGATGGTTAAATGCACTTCGGTGACACAGGCTCAGCCTGCAGCTGATGTAGTATATGGCCAAAAAATAACCAGACTGTCGATGGTTAAATACACTTGGTGATAGCTTGTGCTGGCGCACCACAAGTCACAAAATGGCCGCCGATCACCCCAGAAAAAAAGTGATCTAAAAACGCTCTGGGCAGCCTCAAAAAAGTGAGCAAGTCAATAATAGCACTTCAATGATCCACAGCTGCAGATCGATCACAGAATGAAGTCTTTTGGAGGAGTTAATCTGCCTAATCTCGCCCTAACGTCGCAGCTGCAACCTCTCCCTATACTGATCATAGCAGAGTGACGTGCGGCGCTACGTGTCTCCAGCTTAAATAGAGGCTGGGTCACATGCTGCACTGGCCAATCACAGCCATGCCAATAGTAGGCATGGCTGTGATGGCCTCTTGGGGCAAGTAGTATGACACTTGTTGATTGGCTGCTTTGCAGCCTTTCAAAAAGCGCCAAGAAAGCGCCGAACACCGAACCCGAACCCGGATACAGTTCGGGTTCGCTCATCCCTATTTATGACCAATTTGTGCAGAAATCCATATCATTCCAAAGGGTTCACATACTTTTTCTTGCAACTGTATACAGTATTTACTTGGTCCCTATGCCACAAGAATATTTTGTCCTTGTATTCTTCTTAGGGCTAACTAAGACAAAAGCATCACTCATGCAATGCCGTACAATGCCCAAAAAACTATTACCATTTTCTTAAATCCATTTTATATGATTTCCTAGTGTTGTTTTGATGCTAATGCACACGGCTATATGTTTGGTCCGCATCCAATCTGCCATTTTTTCAATAGGGCAGCAAAGGCTGTTCTGATAGAACATGTCTTAATCTTGTCCGTTTTGCGGACATGGCTAGAACATTTCTAAGAAGTTAAAAAAGAAATGGCATGCACTCAGCTGGGATTCATTTTTTGGACCACATAACACTTATGGCCGTGTGCATGAGCTCTAAGGCTGGGTTCACACCGGAGCGTTGTGAAAGGAGCGCTCTGTATGCGCGATTGTACGGGCGTTTACAATCGCGCATACAGAGACAAGCAAACACACATTGTCGCGCGTTCCCGAAAGTCTATGTACGGGAACGAGCGACAAACGCCCGAAAAAACGCTCAAGTACTTGTTTGAGCGTCGGGCGTTTTACAGCGCGATCGTACGCGCTGTAAAACGCCCAGGTGAGAACCATTCCCATAGGGAAGCATTGGTTTCTCCTTGTTGAGCGTTTTACAGCGCGTAGGAACGCGCTGTAAAATGCTCAGGTCTGAACTGGCTCTAAGGCTGGGTTCAGACCTGAGCGTATTTGATATGCGCGTTTAACGCGCGTTTTTGTCGCGCGTTTTTATGCGCGTTTTTTTGCAATAGTAAATGCGCGTTTGACGCGCGTTTGTGTGATTGACTGCAGTGTCCTATGGCCACAAACGCGCGTCAAAACGCCCCAAAGAAGCTCAAGAACTTGTTTGAGCGTAGGGCGTTTTTCAGCGCGTTCAAACGCGCTGTAAAACGCTCAAGTGAGAACCAGGGCCATAGGGAAGCATTGGTTTTCATGTGTTGAGCGTTTTACAGCGCGTTTGAACGCGCTGTAAAACGCTCAAGTGTGAACCCAGCCTAAGTGTTTGGTCAGTGATTTCCATCAGTGATTGAAGATAATGGAAAGATGTGCACCCATTCTGTTTTTGATTCACATCTGGTTTAGGTTCACAATCACTGATAAATCTCATGGATCTGAGAGTGACCATGAGAGGGAGGACTTACTGTGGTAAATATCTGTCTAATGTGCTTAGTTGTTTCACAAAGTTTAATATATAGTAATACTACACAAATAAATCACAAAAAATCTGCAAATTACATCAGTGAAAAGCTGTGTAAAATCTTGCAGGAACATTTGGCAAGCTTCTAGCAAAATTCGATAGCAAAAACTGCAGTTGATGACATAGAAAAGAATTACTTTTTGGGTAAGGCACAGAACTGCGCCACCATGGACACCAGATCAAAAGTATGACTAATGGCATATAAAAAAAAACTGCAGCAGATGGCATAGAGAAGAATTTAGTTTTACAGAAGAATTAAATTTGGTGAAGGCATAGAACTTCACAAAGATTATCACAACTAAGGCTATTTTCACACCTGCATTTTAGTTTTCCGGTATTGAGATCCGTCATAAGGGCTCAATACCGGAAAAAACGCTTCAGTTTTGTTCCTATTCATTGTCCTATTCATGGACAAAACTGAACTGAACAGAACGGAATGCTCCAAAATGCATTCGTTCCATTTAGTTGCATTCTCATACCGGAGAGCAAACCGCAACATGTTGTAGTTTGCTTTCCGTCCTGGGATGCGGAGCAAGACGGATCCGGTGTTCCGTGAAATTACCCTACCCGTGAAATTTCCCTACCCTCGTCACTTCCTGTTGAAATTTCACACCAGATTTGGGGAGGAGCCACTTAATGCGCTTGCGCCTTACCTCTCAGCTGGCTTCAGATGATCAGACACCGCGCGTGCGCAGTGAGTGGTAGGGAGATTTAACAGAACAAATTGCCATCAGATCTCCCTACCCCCACACTGCGCAGGCGCGGTGATCGGATGGATGCTCTGTATAAGAAATCTCCCTGTCCGCTGGTGTGCACGCGCGGTGTATCCTGTTTTCTCTACCCTCTAACCGCTGCTGAGGCTCCCGGTGCATGCGCAGTGTCGGCCGGTGTCCAGCTGAAAGGTAAAGCGCAAGCGCATTAGGTGGCCCCTTCTCCCCAACTCTGGTGTGAAATTTCCCTACCCCGTCGTTTTGCGCCTGCGCGGCGCGGCACACCTCCTTCCAAAGCTGGGAACGTCATGTCCGGTGCGGCTGCGTCACAACAGGAAGTCACGAGGGTAGGGAAATTTTACGGGTAGAGAAATTTCACAGAGCACGACCCACAATGCAAGTCAATGGGGACAGATCCGTTTTCTCTGCCACAATCTGCCACAATAGAAAACGGATCCGTCCTCCATTGACTTTCAATGATGTTTATGACAGATCCGTCTTGGCTATGTTAAAGATAATACAACCGGATCCGTTCATAACGGATGCAGATGGTTGTATTATCAGTAACGTAAGTGTTTTTGCTGAACCCTGCCGGATCCAGTAAAAACGCTAGTGTGAAAGTAGCCTAAGTGGTACAGCAGCAAATTTGCTCGCAACTGGATTACTGTGTGCATAGAGTTGTTTTCTGGCCACAGATTCAATTTCTGATGACTGACAACAGAACAGAGGAGGAGGATTCTGTGTGGGAGAACAAGTAACTGATGAGTAAGGATGATGACAAACGACACTGTGCTGGTTGTGGATGTGGCATGTCTGCCACAAAAGAGGTCAGGAGAAAGAGCATACAGTCGTGGCCAAAAATTTTGAGAATGACAAAAATATTAGTTTTCACAAAGTTTGCTGCTAAACTGCTTTTTAGATCTTTGTTTCAGTTGTTTCTGTGATGTAGTGAAATATAATTACACGCACTTCATAAGTTTTTAAAGGCTTTTATCGACAATTACATGACATTTATGCAAAGAGTCAGTATTTGCAGTGTTGGCCCTTCTTTTTCAGGACCTCTGTAATTCGACTGGGCATGCTCTCAATCAACTTCTGGGCCAATTCGTGACTGATAGCAACCCATTCTTTCATAATCACTTCTTGGAGTTTGTCAGAATTAGTGGGTTTTTGTTTGTCCACCCGCCTCTTGAGGATTGACCACAAGTTCTTAATGGGATTAAGATCTGGGGAGTTTCCAGGCCATGGACCCAAAATGTCAATGTTTTGGTCCCCGAGCCACTTAGTTATCACTTTTGCCTTATGGCACGGTGCTCCATCGTGCTGGAAAATGCATTGTTCTTCACCAAACTGTTGTTGGATTGTTGGAAGAAGTTGCTGTTGGAGGGTGTTTTGGTACCATTCTTTATTCATGACTGTGTTTTTGGGCAAAATTGTGAGTGAGCTCACTCCCTTGGATGAGAAGCAACCCCACACATGAATGGTCTCAGGATGCTTTACTGTTGGCATGACACAGGAATGATGGTAGCGCTCACCTTTTCTTCTCACCTTTTTCCAGATGCCCCAAACAATAGGAAAGAGGCTTCATCGGAGAATATGACTTTGCCCCAGTCCTCAGCAGTCCATTCACCATTATTTCTGCAGAAGATCACTCTGTCCCTGATGTTTTTTTTGGAGAGAAGTGGCTTCTTTGCTGCCCTTCTTGACACCAGGCCATCTTCCAAAAGTCTTCTCCTCACTGTGCGTGCAGATGCGCTCACACCTGCCTGCTGCCATTCCTGAGCAAGCTCTGCACTGGTGGCACTCCGATCCCGCAGCTGAATCCTCTTTAGGAGACGATCCTGGCGCTTGCTGGACTTTCTTGGACGCCCTGAAGCCTTCTTAACAAGAATTGAACCTCTTTCCTTGAAGTTCTTGATGATCCTATAAATTGTTGATTGAGGTGCAATCTTAGTAGCCACAATATCCTTGCCTGCGAAGCCATTTTTATGCAACGCAATGATGGCTGCACGCGTTTCTTTGCAGGTCACCATGGTTAACAATGGAAGAACAATGATTTCAAGCATCACCCTCCTTTTAACATGTCAAGTCTGGCATTTTAACCCAATCAGCCTGACATAATGATCTCCAGCCTTGTGCTCGTCAACATTCTCACCTGAGTTAACAAGACGATTACTGAAATGATCTCAGCAGGTCCTTTAATGACAGCAATGAAATGCAGTGGAAAGTTTTTTGGGGGATTAAGTTAATTTTCATGGCAAAGAAGGACTATGCAATTCATCTGATCACTCTTCATGACATTCTGGAGTATATGCAAATTGCTATTATAAAAACTTAAGCAGCAACTTTTCCAATTTCCAATATTTATGTAATTATCAAAACTTTTGGCCACGACTGTAGACATGTTGCTGGCCAGTTCTATGTTCCAACTGTATCTGGTGATGCCACCTCATATGCAGAAAATTGCACATTTTAATACTGTATCAATTTTCCGAAAACTAAGTGTTATGGCAGCAACTGCACCTCCAGCAACTTGGCCGGTGGAAGTTCAGCTTACACATAAGCTAACTGCTGGTCGAGAATAATTTTCTCATGGCCACACATACTGTTACGGATGTCTCAGGATTAAGTGGAGGACAAGGAGGAGGAGGAGTCTGAGCAGTCGAACAAGAAGCTGCTGATGATGACAAGGACACTGTATTGTTTGAGGATGCCGCCTGTCTGCCACAAAGAAGACCAGGAGAAGGAGGAAAGATTTCTTCTGATTTACAATGCTGACCAGTTCTATTTTCCGACAGGATCGAGTGATGCTACCTTATGTACTGCAACAGAATCCTGCTACCCATACTTGTGTTTGAATTCCCATGGCTTATTTTAATCCTTGTGTAACACCCCAGAGTTGTGTTACAAAACTCTTTTACCCCGCTACAATCTGTTGGTAACATTTGCCTTGTCATCTTGTGTAATTTCACATAATATCCTCACAAATGTGCATTGTAAGCCTTGTCAAATGTATAATTCTGTAATTTCTATGTTCACCAGCAGGTGGCAGCAATGCATTAGCAGGGACTTAGATTCAGTTTAGTGTTTCTGAATTAGAATAGTTAATTCCAGTTCAGCTCCCCCCTCTATGAGCGGAGTGGCTGCGCCCATTTCCTGCCTCATGGGTAGGGAAGGAAGTTAGGTAAAGAGTGTAACCCACCCTCTGCTAGGGGTAGGGTGTACATGTTAGATGCTCCCAGATACAGGGATCCAAAGCCAGGAACATGTCTCCGCTGAGACAATTGATCATCATCCCCAGCCTGAGCCTTGCAGCCACAGCTGGAAGAAGCAAGCAGACAACTCTAGTTACAAGAAGAAACCATACCCTGTGAAGCTAACTGTGAGTACCGTCCAGAGACCCAGGAGAAGCCATTCCTCCTCAGCTAGTCAGTCCCCATACAGCAGAAGATATAAAGCGCAGAAGCCAAATTCCTGCCACAGTTTAGAGCTACTAAGCAGACGTCCTTTTCCTGCAAAGCTCCAGGTACATGATAGAGCAGAAGATATATTCCTGACACACATTGCCAATACCTGCTGGGACCAAAGACTAATGCTGTATTTTGCTTGAGTGAAAGCTACAACCAGTAAAGACAAGTTTGAACTTTACCAAATGTCTCGATCTCAATTACTGCTGCAAGTCCCTCTATTACTACTACTAGCACCACACTTATTTTATTGCAAGTGAGCCAGGATCCAAGAGTCCAGCCGTACTCAGGTAGGAGACACCGTTGACACCATTACTACTACCATACAGAGACATTACACCACTCTGGCATTCCTAATCTGGTACATCTGAGTTACAACATCCTCAAAGGGCCCTGCAACAGTACCCTGCACACGCTGCAATTGGCGCCACGAACAAACTATAGACTTTTTTACCCATATCCTGACCCACTGCATAATTTGGCATCCGTGTAACCGTACCACGGTCCGGCTCTATTGCACTTGCTCATGGCTGTGGTTTTGTGTGCTGGCCTTATGGAGAAAAGTTGCCATACAGGAGATACTCACACAATTCTCACAGCAGCCGAGCTTGGCCTAGGTCTGGCACCTTTTGAGCCTGCGCCCATAGTATTGGAGGGTGCACCAGTTCTCCAGTTGACCACAATGGAAGCAAATTTGGTCCTGCCAGTTCTTTTGGAGGTTTTGGCCATACAATGTCTCTGTTCTTTATTGCCGCTGTGGTCACTATCCTTCTCCTCTGATTTCTCCTTCTTTTTAGCACCATGCCATGCTCCAGGGTCCTGTCCAATGCACATTTAAGGTCATAGGCCTCGCCCTCCATGCCATTTTTATCAGAATGTGATATGTCATTGTGGGCTCCTTAGCCCCCACAATTCCCTCATCTATATTTACCCACTGTGCCACTGTGGCTACCACTACCCCTACACCCACCACTGTAGCTACAAGTGCCACTACTAATAATACTACTACTATCATCAACACAGCTATGCCTTCACCTGAACCTCCTTCTCATAGCAATCCAAATTCTGACTCTTCTCACACAAGTCATTAACATGAAGACTATCTTGAGTACCTTTCATAGTGCATGGGGTTTTGTTGCATCTTCTTAGAGAACAAGAACGTTCCCTACTAGGAAGGCACAGTGAAGACAAAGATGATGCAACTGAAATGCTTTTCTTGGGCCACAATAAGGAGTAGCAGTAGGAATGCTGTGACCCCTGGCTCCAAGGCATGGTTTCAGACTCAGAGGTGACATCCACGGCTTCCTGCTGTGACTGAGAGGAGGAGTGAGCCATCAAGTCCTCAATCTCATCCTGTTTGTCCTCAATAATAATGTGACGCCTATAGGCAGCCAGAGAGAACTGTGGCCTACTACTTCTACTGGCCAGATGGCTTGTGCTACTACTGCTGCTTGCTCTTCTACCCACATCCTGACTCTCAGATGATGAGGCATGGGTCTTTAGCTTTGCACTCTTTCACTTACCAGACATTTTTCTTTATGAGGCCTATAAATGGAAAGACACAGGATTTGTACACAGATTATTAAACTGTACTAGCAAAATTGCAAGTGTTTTTTGTAATTTTAAGACAGAAGCACAATTAACTGTCCATTCCCTTCAAAGACACAGCAGAGTGGTATTGATAATTTACAATGGTAATATAATGCGTGGAAGGAAACTGCTATATTAATGTAGTTATTACGTTACAATGTGTTCACTAATAATGCACAGTATCTTGATACAATACAAATGCGCCAACAGTTAACTGGTATATAAAGGCTGTTATTGCAGCACATGTTAAGTAATAATGCATAGTAATGTTGATGCAATGCGTTAATGGTTAACTAGTACATAAATGCTGTTATTGCAGCAAGGTGTGCATTCACTAATAATTCACGGTATCATTTTTAGAAAAAAAGGAGCAATAGTGTTTGCAGCAGAATGTATGCTATGAGGGTGCTGGTAGTAAGTCTATGAATTGTAGATCCTTTTTCACAAAAAAAGTCTGAATGTCTGTTCATACAGAAAATATTATTTTTTGCAGGATTTTGTAATGCAGCCAGCAAGCTGTATGAAACAACTGAGACAGTGACCAGTCCCTCGCTCACTCTCTATGCTAACCTTTCCCTAATAAAACTCTAAAATATACTCAATTATATCTCCATATTTTCTTCTGACAATGCCCCAATAGTGTCACTAGTTATTGGCTTGTGTCTGTAACTGTTTTTTCAGACACAACCACAACACAACCCTATCATATCCACAGCTGAGAAAAGTATGGTGTTTGGCTCCTTCTGGGCAAAAAGGACCTGGCAGAATACTGCCCCCTGATTGGCTGAGCAGTCTGTTTGTCAGACTCTGAGACAATCAAGGCAAGCCACCCCCTCCTTCCCAGGGCCATGTGATCCTCCATCGTCTTCCTTCCTATCATTTTATCTGGACACTGGGCTTCATTTTCTTGTGAAATTTGTCTGAAATTATTTGGTGGAAGAATTTTTGTGAAATTCAGAACGAATCCAATTAATTTACAATTTTACACATTTAGCAAAGCATCAGACAATACAAAGATAAAATAGGGCTCTTAGGTTAAAGCTGGTAGTGTCTTTTAAGTAGAGATGAGCAAAGTTATAAAAGAAATTCAATTAGTTACAAATTACTTTCTCGTGAATCGCATCTCAATGTATGTAGCGGGCGCAATGACGGGGAACGGTAAGTGCGCCGCCCCCCGTCATTGAACCCTTCGGGTGCCACATTCAACGCTGATTGTGGCATCTGACAGTAACATTGAGGCCTTTCAGGGGTAAAAAGCAAAAAAAAACTAAAAAACCTCATCCGGAGAGGCCGTCGCAAACCAAAATCTTGCACATGCTGGCCAGGCACGGTGACATGATCACTGATGACTTCACCGTACCGCCATTTCAGGAAAGATTGATTTGTTACCACGAAGAGCGCAGAAATTTTTGTTTCATGGCGAATCAAATTTTTCCTGAAATTCGGACCAAAGTCCACTTCGTTAACTTCGATTCGCTCAATACTACTATTAAGCTTAATGTTTGAATTGCAAGATCATATTGGATATCAGGCAGTAACATACCTACCATTGGAGGCAGACCATGTGACTGCTATGGGACCCAGGGTGAGATGGGACCAGTGTTGAATAGCAGAATTTTGGCTCCTCTTGATTATTTTTTAATTCGCTAATAGGGTATAGGATATACAAGCATTTTAAGCTTTCTGGGACCCAGTGGGCCTTCATTACATACTACATGTCTGTAAGAGAAAGTTTGGAAAATACTTACTGTTGCAAAGTTGCACGGATCAGCCGCTCAGAAATTTAGTCCCGTGAGACACTCCTCTTCTAAAAAACCCTGTGTCTGCCAATGTCATATACTTTACCAGGTTTCCATTCTGGGATATGGACAGGAAAAACTATTCCCCTCGCTGGCGTATGTGCAAACTCCTGAGTTCACCTCATCAACGCATGCAACAGGGAGAGGCATAGTTCTGGCCCCATCTACAGAGAAAGTGATGCCCCGTCCATAGTCTAGGCCAGAACCCTGGTAAAGGATGTGAAGTTGGGGGAAGCAGAATTTTCAGAGGAGGAGCGTCATGTGACCGGGTTCTCGAGAGGCTGATCCACGCAACTTCAGAATGGTAAAAACATTGCAAACTTTCTCCATTAGGCATGTTACATGTAATTAAGGTGGATTGGTGTGTCTTTCTGGGCTCCAGAAAAACATCTAATATTCATTTCAGTGGATTCAGTGGTAATCATGTGTTTCACTTTAAAAGGAAAGTATCTAAACTTTTCCAATAGTAAGAAGGACAGTGTCAAAGTCAAACATGTGGTTTTAGCATATTTGTTAGCTATTTGTACACACCCACGGCAGTAGATATTCTGCATAATTGAATTTTAACAGAGGAAGTACTTAGGTCTGTAGATGGTTCTTTGAGTATAAAAGAAGGAACTAATTAAGTTTATTGGTGATCTATTGAGTTTGTAATTCTGAACTGAATATTTTCCTAGTACCATATTAGCATGTGTCACAGTCTAAGACCGTCTCAGTGCTTTCATGTGCTTAGACAATAATAGATAACTGAATATATATGGGAAAGGAAATGGGCACAGCAAAGTAGATGTGGAAACAATACAGTATGGAAATGGATCTTTTGAAAATATGGGTGAAGGGAGATTGCTACATGTAGCTATTATACTGTATGTACATTTGTAAGGACTCCTAAGACAAAAATTGTTTTGAAACTTAAAAGGGTATGTCTATCACAGACAGGGGCGTAGCTATAGGGGATGCAGAGGTACAGTCACTACCGGGCCCAGGAGGCTGAGGGGACCCAACGACCCTTATGACTGTGACAAGGGGACATCCTCTGCGTCTGGAGGAAAGAAAGTTTGTACACAAACATAGAAGAGGATTATTTACGGTAAGAGCAGTGAGACTATGGAACTGTCTGCCTGAGGAGGTGGTGATGGTGAGTTCACTAAAGGAATTCAAGAGGGGCCTGGATGTATTTCTGGAGTATAATAATATTACAGGCTATAGCTACTAGAGAGGGGTCGTTGATCCAGGGAGTTATTCTGATTGCCTGATTGGAGGTGGGAAGGAATTATTTACCCCTAGAGTGAGAAAAAATGGTTTCTACCTCACAGGGCTTTTTTTTGTCTTCCTCTGCATCAACATACAGGATAACAGGCTGTACTGGATTCACAGATGTTTTTTTTCAGCCTTATAAACTAAGTTACTACGTTACATAAGAAGACACCAATTTTATAGAGAGTGCATACTGGTCAAGTTACACCTCTGGCTGGAGGGAACAGATTAGGACAAAAAGTTGGCATGGGGAGGGTTGCTGTTTTTGCTCAGGCAGCATGAAGGCTATATGCTTCCCAGTCCCTGGCCACAAAGCACTGAGGGAAATGGGGAGCCGATGCTGAACCCTTGCACCAGGGGCCATGAGCCTTTAGCTACGCCCCTGATCACAGATATCTGTGGCATATCGCTAAAATATGTCACCAATTTCAGACAGGTGCGGGTCTAACCTCTGGAATCCAATCCCATCTTCAGGCCCCCAAAAGTGAAGAAAAGCACATATGTACATGCTCTCAATTCACTTCTGTAGGCATTCCCAAGGTAGCCGAGTGAGCATGCTCAGTAATTTGCGAAAGTCCAATAAAAGTTAATAGAGAGCATATCGCTCATGCATGGCCATCTTTCTATTCACCTCTACACTGTGTGCAGAATTATTAGGCAAATGAGTATTTTGACCACATCATCCTCTTTATGCATGTTGTCTTACTCCAAGCTGTATAGGCTCGAAAGCCTACTACCAATTAAGCATATTAGGTGATGTGCATATCTGTAATGAGAAAGGGTGTGGTCTAAAGACATCAACACCCTATATCAGGTGTGCATAATTATTAGGCAACTTCCTTTCCTTTGGCAAAATGGGTCAAAAGAAGGACTTGACAGGCTCAGAAAAGTCAAAAATAGTGAGATATCTTGCAGAGGGATCCAGCACTCTTAAAATTGCAAAGCCTCTGAAGCGTGATCATCGAACAATCAAGCGTTTCATTCAAAATAGTCAACAGGGTCGCAAGAAGCGTGTGGAAAAACCAAGGCGCAAAATAACTGCCCATGAACTGAGAAAAGTCAAGCGTGCAGCTGCCAAGATGCCACTTGCCACCAGATTGGCCATATTTCAGAGCTGCAACATCACTGGAGTGCCCAAAAGCACAAGGTGTGCAATATTCAGAGACATGGCCAAGGTAAGAAAGGCTGAAAGATGACCACCACTGAACAAGACACGTCAAGACTGGGCCAAGAAATATCTCAAGACTGATTTTTCTAAGGTTTTATGGACTGATGAAATGAGAGTGAGTCTTGATGGGCCAGATGGATGGGCCCGTGGCTGGATTGGTAAAGGGCAGAGAGCTCCAGTCCGACTCAGACGCCAGCAAGGTGGAGTTGGAGTACTGGTTTGGGCTGGTATCATCAAAGATGAGCTTGTGGTGCCTTTTCGGGTTGAGGATGGAGTCAAGCTCAACTCCCAGTCCTACTGCCAGTTTCTGGAAGACACCTTCTTCAAGCAGTGGTACAGAAAGAAGTCTGCATCCTTCAAGAAAAACATGATTTTCATGCAGGACAATGCTCCATCACACGCGTCCAAGTACTCCACAGCGTGGCTGGCAAGAAAGGGTATAAAAGAAGAAAATTTAATGACATGGCCTCCTTGTTCACCTGATCTGAACCCCATTGAGAACCTGTGGTCCATCATCAAATGTGAGATTTACAAGGAGGGAAAACAGTACACCTCTCTGAACAGTGTCTGGGAGGCTGTGGTTGCTGCTGCACGCAATGTTGATGGTGAACAGATCAAAACACTGACAGAATCCATGGATGGCAGGCTTTTGAGTGTCCTTGCAAAGAAAGGTGGCTATATTGGTCACTGATTTGTTTTTGTTTTGTTTTTGAATGTCAGAAATATATATTTGTGAATGTTGAGATGTTATATTGGTTTCACTGGTAAAAATAAATAATTGAAATGGGTATATATTTGTTTTTTGTTAAGTTGCCTAATAATTATGCACAGTAATAGTCACCTGCACACACAGATATCCCCCTAAAATAGCTAAAACTAAAAACAAACTAAAAACTGCTTCCAAAAATATTCAGCTTTGATATTAATGAGTTTTTTGGGTTCATTGAGAACATGGTTGTTGTTCAATAATAAAATTAATCCTCAAAAATACAACTTGCCTAATAATTCTGCACTCCCTGTATGAAATAAATATTCTGAAATAGGTGTTCAGCTATTTTTGAAACTTCCATAGTGATTGTAACGAATACCACACCTAGTGCCCGCTTGACGTCACCTACGTCGAGCTCACGAGACCCGGAATGGTCACAGGTTACGTTACACCCTCCTGGATGAGCAGGTAAGGTCAGGTTGGTATAGTTTACACATACACCTCCTGTCCACGCAGGCACAGAGAGGCAACAAGCTGAGAGAGCCTTTTCACTGCCGCAGTGAAAACAGCGCTGTCTCAGCCCGGGTATCTGCCACCAGCTTCTTGTTTGATATAAGCCTGGTCCGCTAACGGGATAATATAGGGTGAGAAACCAACCGGGGGTAGCTTATAACTAGGCCGAAACACAACCTGGGGATTCGTGATCGAGATACAAGATAGCACAAGATTATTTATATATAGCACAATATTATATATTATATATTTAATCGCCTTAAGGGCACACTAGATATAACACTATACACACAGAATATATACAGTGTTCTGAGGTTACAGATACAGGTGATATAGTTACAACAGGGTTAAGCAGAGCAAAAGTCAGTTACCGGGTAAGAAGAAAGTTCCTTTGGGGTATAATGGTGGAATAGTCCTTGGCTGCAGTCACGTGGGGGCAGTGATGTTGGCTGGTTCCTGGTCTCTCTAAACACATTGGCACGATGTGACCCCCTTCAGAAAAGACGCTGCCCGCTGGCTTGCATGGGCTTATGACCTGAAGCTGGCCGCTCCCCTCCCCGCCTAGGGGTAGGGTCCACCCCTCCTACTCTGGTGCTGGCAGCAAATGACCCATAAAACCCCTTAAGGCTCATAGCCCCAGACCAGAATGTCACAGGAAGATGGTTCTGGGCCCAATTGATCCGCCTGGGTTCTGGCTACAACTAGAGTCCAAGCATGGTACTGTTATTTGGTTTCTGTGGGGAGATATGTATATCTCCCCTTCTGGGCATCCTGGCCTCAAACAAAGACCATGGGCAAGTTCATCGTGGCCACCGGAACACAAATATGTATCCGGTTTGCGCCTACAATGGCCGGGCAATTCATAATTCCTTATGAAATGTAGGTGCCAACATGTCTGGGAGGTATCATTGATCCTGGCAAGGGCTGATACCTCCTGCTGGGGTTTTTCCTGCAGGATCCGTGCTGTCTGATTGGAGGTGTGAAATGTATTTAAATGTGGCCTGAGTTTTCTGCTATCTGGCTGCGGCTTTGAAGCAGGCCCCCGCATGTGGAGCTTGATTTCCTCTGCCATCTCCCAGCAAATGGTGGGTGAATGAAGGGGGGATTACCATCTCTTGCAACTTTAATAGGAAATCAGAGGTAGGATTCAAGCTGTGAGTCGAGATTTAAACAATTCTGAGTTGAGTCACAGGCACTGGAATTTATTTTTTCTTTATTAAATTTGAATCTCACATGTAATTATTTTACATTTAAAGTGTAACTGTAATTTTTTTTTGCTAATGAGTAGCGACAGGGATAGGGAACATTTTTTAATATTCTTTATTTAGGGAAAACCTTTATTTATAATAGAAAACAAGGGCTGAAATGTCCCTTAGCAGCAATCTTTTTCACAACCGCTGCTAAGGGACATCTGTCTTCCTAACATTGCAGTGCTTCACTGACTTGGAAGATGGCTGGGATATGGCGTGTGTCTGTCTGCACTGCTCCCTCATATAGTGAGGCTAATAATGTGATAACAAGTGTTAATATATATGAATATATAAAAAATATATAAACTTCATTCCTGCTCACTGATCAGTGTGGCCAGCGCGACATTACTCAGTATGCCGGGAGAGGGGGAGAGCTCTGGCGCTGGCCACACTGATAGTTATTTACATGTACACTTGTTATCAATTTATTAGTCCCAAAAAATGACGGAGCAGTGCGGGTAGATGCCCACAAGATCCCAGCCCGTCTTCCTAGTTAGTGCAGCACTGCGCTGTTAGGAAGACGGATGTCCCTTAGCAGCACCTCTGAAAAAGATCACTGCTAAGGGACATTTCCCTAAATAAACTATATTAGAAAAATATTCCTTATCCCTACGCATTAGCAGAAAAAAAAGGACAGTTACACTTTAAGAATTACTTCTATCTTCAATTATGTGGAACTGCCATGGGCGCCAATGTGGTGCCCATGTATGTGAACGTGTTCATGGCTGATTTGGAGGACAAAAAAAAGGAATAGGACAGCGCCACTTACTGGGACTAATAGTCCATGATATGGCGGCGGTGCTCGTGGCATCAGGTCCCGGCCTCATGGACCCCTCAAACGTAGACAAAACTTCAGGAAAGTCACGGCACTCTTGTTCTTGAATCAAAGCTTAGTGTTTAATTACACCGAAAAAATACAGCAACGTTTCGACACACAGGTCTTTATCAAGCTACATGTGGTTTACAAGTGAACTTCAATACTTATAAAGGTGTGACTTTCAATCCAAATTGATTAAGGGGGTTGTCCCACAAAAAGGTCAAACCCTCCCCTTACATATTCACCTAATCGTGTTCTGAAGTCATAACATTCAGTGGACAAACAGCATAACAATCTCAGCTGTGTATTTCAATTAAAACCTACCATGCACATGAGCCGAGTATCCTACCAGCGGTATGCGTGTGGTGAGTGGCGTCCCCCGTCTGTTTCTGCGCATGCGCGAGTTTTGGAACGAGATTCCCGGAAATCACGTGCTTGTCACAGCGGTCACATGATTGGGATTCCCGAAGCCGCACCAGCTCCCTCAGTCACATGAGAAGTCATGAGATAGGGTGTTTCAACCGTATCCTGGCAACCCAAGGTCCTGAACCAAAGCTTAATCTGTTATACAGGATGCTATAGGGCTGAGGATAAGAACCATTATGTGAGCGAGATACGGTAATATCAGTCATGCCACTCATCCCACGCATAATGGAATCCAGAATATAGACTTAGACTGAATGCAAATAATAGCCCACATGTCAGCAACAATCGAACCAGCCAATAGTGGATACCCCATACACAGTATGGCGCTGCAATGGCAGTGGTTGTAACCTAGCTGGACTGTGTTCTGAGAGAAGTGTGGAATGGACCATAGTTAGTTACAGATCCCCTTCCATGCTGACGGAGCACCACTAAAGCCGTGGGTGGAGGTATATCTAGTATATCGCATTAAAAAAGGGGCAATAATAGGCTAAATAAAATCAACAGGATCAAACTAAGCAGCCCCACAGCAAATAGCCTTATAATCGTGACCTTTACCCCGCACGGCTCCCTATGGTGTCCACGCACACGTACATTTTGGAAGGGGAATACTAGGGACGACATACCCCCCACCCCGGTCAAGGGGAGGTGAAATATAACGGCCCTTGCCTGGTCAGGGCCCAACTCCAAATGAAGAGTGCCCCTACCCTGCTTATTCCCAACAATATCCTGTAAATGGCTTGAGTTCAGGGCCAGTCAAATCCTGTGAAATAGCATAGAGTTGCCCCCATAAAGCCCCACAGCGCCCTCCATCCATATCAAATGTGCCGCTTCTCAGGAAGAGGGGATCATAAAATTGGCAAAAAATGGCTAATATTACTACAACATAACTCTCCCAGTAAACACATCCAGCGCAGGCAATAAACATAACAGTACAGCTGGTATAACGAAGTAATCCAACTGGCCAGCTCTCTGGTCGCTCGTAGATGGGGCTGTATACGATCCTCCACTCAGGTTACAAATGGTAGCACAGTCTAAAAGTGAAAAAAGAAAAATGACAAATCAAAGAGTATATTATGACGATGGTACATCGGGTACTAAAACTTATGTCACACTAAAATATCACAATTGCACATCTCAGGTGGCGATTAGAACAGGGAGCCCACCTTGAACTCCCGGTTGAGACCCTTAGGTTCAATAGTGTCAAGTTTCGAAAATCCACCTCAGTTCTAAACACTTCAGTAATCGTTCCCTGTCACTCCCTCTTTGTAGTGGGGGAATACCGTCAATAATTCTGAACCGCAACTGCGCCACATTGTGTCTGCATCTGTAGAAGTGCTCTGGGACAGGGAGTTCACCCTCCACGCCCCATGATTGACTCTGCATCTTTGTGAACAGTTTCCTAATGGAGTATCTGTGTTGGTTAATCCTCAGTTTGAAGGCCTGTGTGGTCTCACCCACATAAATGAGGCCACACGGGCACTGCAATGTGTAGATAATGAAGTCAGAGGAACATGTACAAGAAGAATGTACAAGTTGGACAAGTTTTGGACCTCCTGTAGGACATAAGTGGTGGTGACTGAAATTCCACAATATCTGGAAAAGAACATGCTAAAATCTGCCAATGACGCCTGAGTGTACCTGCTACCTGTTTACTCATGGTGGAGAAGGTGGATACAAATGGTAACCTCTTATTCTCGGATTTTATAATATGTTTTTTTTTTTAATTCAACACATTTGGTATTTAGCCTTGTACTTGGCACTATTCGGTTTGGTCACTACTACTTGAGAAAGGTCCCATTGTGTTGACCAAAATGTTACTTAATGTTTAATAAACACACAATTTCGGACAGAACTTACGGGGCATTTGTTTTTTGATATCTGATATATTGTACTACAGCTCCTGCTCATCTGCCCACAGTCAGGTGTCTGTCAAGGACATGTTTGAGCGTAAGAAGCCAATGTCACAAAGTCACCCCCTTGCCCAGCGTCTGACAGCTGGCTTGTCGGAACTCTTAGCCCGCCAGCTTTTACCATACAAGCTGGTGGAGTCTGAGGCCTTCCAAAAATTTGTAGCTATTGGGACACCGCAGTGGAAGGTATCCGGCCGAAATTTTTTTTGCACAAAAGGCAATCCCCAACCTGTACTCGATTGTGCAAAAGGAAGTCATGGCATGTCTGGCACACAGTGTCGGGGCAAGGGTCCATCTGACCACTGATACCTGGTCTGCAAAGCACGGTCAGGGCAGATATATCACGTAATGCGTGGCTCTGCAGAGGAGTTGGTGACACCGCCACGACTTGCAGGCAGGCCTGCTGCCACCTCCTCTACTCCTCCTACTCCATCCTCTTCGATAACCTCCTCGACTGAGTCCTCTTCTGCTGCTGCGTCTTGCTCCACATCAACTGCACCCCCCCAGCTCCCCAGGGGCTATATCACATCCCGGATACGACAGTGTCACGCCGTCTTGGGGTTGACTTGCCTGAAAGCAGAGAGTCACACTGGACCAGCACTCCTGTCCGCCCTGAACGCACAGGTGGATCAGTGGCTGACCCCGCACAACTGGAGATCGGCAAAGTGGTGTGTGACAACGGAAGCAATTTGTTGGCGGCATTGAATTTGGGCAAGTTGACACATGTGCTGTGCATGGCACATGTGTTGAATCTGATTGTACAATGCTTTGTGCATAAGTACCCAGGCTTACAGGACGTCCTCAAGCAGGCCAGGAAGGTGTGTGGCCATTTCAGGTGTTCCTACACGGCCATGGCGCACTTTTCAGATATCCAGCGGCGAAACATGCCAGTGAGGCGCTTGATTTCCGAAAGCCCGACACGTTGGAATTCAACACTCCTAATGTTCGACCGCCTGCTCCAACAAGAAAAAGACGTCAACGAGTATTTGTATGACCGGGGTGCTAGGACAGCCTCTGCGGAGCTGGGAATTTTTTTGCCACGTTACTGGCCGCTCATGCGCAATGCCTGTAGGCTCATGCATCCTTTTGAGGAGGTGACAAACCTAGTCAGTCGCACTGAAGGCACCAACAGCGACATCATCCCATTTGTTTTCTTCCTGGAGCGTGCCCTGCGAAGAGTGCTGGATCAGGCTGTAGATGAGCGTGAAGAGGAAGAGTTGTGGTCACCATCACCACCAGAAACAGCCGTATCAGCATCGCTTGCTGGACCTGCGGCAACGCTGGAAGAGGAGTCTGAGGAAGAGAAGTCAGAGGAGGAATGTGGCTTTGAGGAGGAGGAGAAAGACCAACCACAGCAGGCATCCCAGGCAGGGCCGGCCTTAGGCCTTTAGGCGCCCTGTGCGAGAAAGCTTTACAGTGCCCCATAGTGACCACGCCCCCTAAGTAACCACGCCCCCTCAGTAACCACACCCCTCAGTGACCACACCCTTTTAGTGGTCACACATTTCTCCCTGTCCCCTCCAGATGGGCAGCATCAGCACATCCCTGTCCCCCCCCCCACCCCCGCCCCCGCATCACCATTGCATTGGCACATTTCTCCCTGTCCCCTCCAGATTGGCAGCATCAGCACATCTCTGTCCCACCCCCGCCCCCGCGTCACCATGGCATTGGCACATTTCTCCTCCAGATGGGCAGCATCAGCACATCTCTGTCCCACCCCCGCCCCCGCGTCACCATGGCATTGGCACATTTTTCCTCCAGATGGGCAGCATCAGCACATCTCTGTCCCACCCCCGCCCCCGCGTCACCATGGCATTGGCACATTTCTCCCTGTCCCCTCCAGATGAGCAGCATCAGCACATCTCAGTGACAGAGATGTGCTGATGCTGCCCATCTGGAGGAGAAATGTGCCAATGCCATGGTGACGCGGGGGCGGGGGTGGGACAGAGATGTGCTGATGCTGCCCATCTGGAGGAAAAATGTGCCAATGCCATGGTGACGCGGGGGCAGGGGTGGGGACAGAGATGTGCTGATGCTGCCCATCTGGAGGGGACAGGGAGAAATGTGCCAATGCCATGGTGACTGGGGGGGCGGGGGTGGGGGGGACAGAATCTGAGATGTGCTGATGCTGCCCATCTGGAGGAGAAATGTGCCAATGCCATGGTGACTGGGGGGGGGGGCAACAGAGACTCTGTCCCCCCCCCCCAGTCACCATGGCATTGGCACACTTCTCCCTGTCCCCTCCACTTGGGCAGCATCAGCACATCTCTGTCCCGTCCCCCCATCCCCCATGGCACTGTTGGCACATTCACATAAATCATAATCATTTCTCCAAATAAAAAATACCTATATGTTCTCTAGCTGTAGTGCTGCCGCGTGGGCCTTGCTGTGTCTGCTGGCTGGGCGCGCTCCGTCTTCTCTCTGGGGGCGGAGCTCAGTGGCTACGCTCCAGCAGCCACTGGTCTGCTCTCTTAAAGAGACAGCAGGCAGGCCAGCCAGGCAGCAGAGCGGAGCTCAGAGCGGCCCCGAGCCCCGCCCCCTCCTCACTCCTTCAGTCCGGATAAGAGCGCATTGTCACACTGTGAGTGTGACTGTGTAAGTCCGCCGCCCGCCCGCAGGCCCTGCAGAATAAAGATTCGCGTCACGGCGGGCTGTCGGCCGCCCGGCGCCCCTGTTGCTATGGCGCCCTGTGCGGCCGCACAGCCCGCGCACCCCAAAGGCCGGCCCTGATCCCAGGGTGCTTGTTGTCACCTATCTGGTACCCGTGGTGTTGTACGTGGCTGGGGGGAAGAACAGACCTTCAGTGAGATCAGTGAGGACAAGGAACGGGACATAAGTAGCTCTTCATCCAACCTTGTGCAAATGGGGTCTTTCATGCTGTCGTGCCTGTTGAGGGACCCTCGTATAAAAAGGTTGAAGGAGAACGACCTGTACTGGGTGGCCACCCTACTAGACCCCCGGTATAAGCAGAAAGTGCCTGAAATTTTACCGAATTACCGGAAGTTGGAAAGGATGCAGCAGTTCCAAAATAAATTAAAAAGTATGCTTTACACATCGTATAAGGGTGATGTCACAGCACAACGGGAATCTAACAGGGGAAGAGGTGAAAGTAATCCTCCTCCTACCACGACCACGCCGGCAAGGACAGGACGCTTTACAGACGTGTTTTTGATGGAGGACATGCAGAGCCTTTTAAGTCCTACGCATCGCCACAGCCCTTCGGGGTTTACTCTCAGAGAACGACTTGACCGACAGGTAGCAGACTACCTCGCCTGAACTGCAGATATCGACACTCTGAGGAGCGATAAACCCCTTGACTACTGGGTGTGCAGGCTTGACCTTTGGCCTGAGCTATCCCAATTTGCGATAGAACTTCTGGCCTGCCCCGCTTCAAGTGTCCCGTCAGAAAGGACCTTCAGTGCAGCAGGAGGTATTGTCACTGAGAAGAGAAGTCGCCTAGGTCAAAAAAGTCTAGATTACCTCACCTTTATTAAGATGAATGAGGCATGGATCCCGAAGGGACTGACAGTGGGTGATACATTTGACTAAAAAGGCCTGGTGATGAGATGAGCTGCCTTGGGCTAAAAATGGTCCACACGCTGCTGTATTTTATCTCTGCATGCCGGATGACTTGCTTGACTTATCCGCCACCAACTAGGGTTCAAGCCGCAATGTTTTAGTGCATTTTCTGCCTGGAAAACATAAATTTTTCTGGCAACAATACCTATTTTTTCTGGCATGTGTACATGCCTAATTTTTCTGGCCTCTGGTGCTGCACTGTGGCTGCAAAAAGAAAAAAAAGGCACATACATGTGTCAATTCCCCTTCGTGATCGTTACCTTGTTGTGGTGAAGGGGCTTGCGTATCACAATGAAGCGATTACCTCTATGAGTGTGTTGGCAATGGCAATGTTGGCACAGCCCCAGATGATAAGGTCGTTGCTTCATTGTGAACAGACCAAAAGCAATCGGCTGGATAATTTTGCATAGAAAAAACATACATTTTCTTTGTGATCATCTAAGGTGATCATTAAAGCCTACTAGGCCAACAATGGGCCCACACTGCAGAATCATTGTTTTCTGGGTCACTTAACTGTCACTGAACTACCTCAGCACGACCATAGGCTTTGAAAAAACCCCATCGCCTGCAATCTCCCAAACGCCCAAGTAGTGCCCAGCCCAGTGCCCACGAGCACAGGCATCACTACACCAAGATTGACGCATAGAGGAATAAAATTTATGTCATGAGTGTGTCAATTATTGACAACTCTTTGCGGTTGTCTAAAATCTATTCCATACACATCCCCTGATAGGGGACGTAACAGGGATTAAACTGATAGGAATAGTACTACTTAACATACCACTCATATTGGGATTGCACAGTACATTGCAAGGCGTACGCGCAGTGCCCCAAATTGGAAGTAAGAGGACCGACCAAGCATCTTTTTCCATCTCCCGGTTCCTAAAATCTATTCCATACACGTCCCCTAATAGGGGACTTAACAGGGATTAAACTGATAGGAATAGTACTACTTAAACACACCACTCATATGTAGCGGTCAGAGGGAGAGACCGCAAAGCAGGATTCAAGTACAGTACAGCGGACAAGGAGACTGAAGCAAAAGCCGGCTTTATTAAAGAAAAGCTGAGTAACAATACAGTACCACCGCACCAGAGGCACAATGGGTCAATGACAGGAATGGTATGAACAGGTGAACATAAAACAACAACAGTGGTAATGAGATTTTGCATAGACACAGAATAAGCTAAATAGCAAACAGTCAGCTTGCAGGCTACTCTCCACACTTATTTCCTATCTAGCCCTGCTACCCAGGGGACGCTTCTACAGCGCACTGACTAAGTCCCTGACTCTATAACCTATCACAGATCAGCACCGCTGCCACTCACAGTTCTGCAGATTCTCTTGGATCCCATAAGATGCAGTCTGGATCCAGGTCCGTTCGCTTGCTTGTCTGTCTTTATCTCTCTGGTCACAACAGATGCAGCTCTCCACCTCTGGCAGGAAGGATCCGGCTGGTACTCGTCTGGTACGGGTCTCTACACGGTCCCACTTCTTCTGGAACTAGGATTGCCACCCGTCCGGGATTGACCCGGACAGCCCGGGTTTGTAATCCTGTGCCCGGGTACAAGCCTTTCTTAGACCCGGGCACAGGATTATTCATTCAAACTGCAGACAGTGCGGATGTCCGACCGAGAGTGAGACAGACTCCGATCGCATAAGCTTAGCTTCTGTCACTCACTGCGGCGGCCGGGGCCGGGTGATCAGTCCTCCCTCCTCTAGTCTACAGTCACTACAGTGTAACAGTGAATGATGCCAGGCAGCGCAGCGGCTCACTCACTGTTCAATCAGTCTCCGGACTCCTCGCTCATCCCCTTCTTCCCAGTCCCTCCCTCCTTCTCTCTGATAAGGAAGTGAAGTCCACACAGGAAGTGACATCAGAGAGAGAGGCAGGGAGGGAGAATTGAAATCATTCTTCTTCTCCAGACTCCAGTCCATCTCCAGCAGCCTGCCCAAGTAGTGCCCAGCCCAGTACCCACTGTGCCCTGCCTGCAGAGTGGTTTTTCAACCTGTGTGTGACCAAGACAGTCCTGACACCTGTCCTAGATAGGCAGTTCTAAAAAGGTATATAAAACATTTGAAGTGTGTAAATGTAACAGTGTTTAAAGGGTTTCTACCACCAGAAATACTGTTATGTAGCTGACTGATATAGCGATGCGCTAATGTCAGCACTACATAACAGTATGTTTCTAACATTAGTCCCTGCAGCCGTTTTTTGCTAAAAAAGCACTTTTATTATATGCTAATGAGCCTCTAGGTGCTATGTGGGCGTAAAATCAGCACTTAGAGGCTCCGTCCACTCACCCTTTATCCCGCCCAGGTCCAGTGTTGTGCCCGCCCAGCTCCTCTTGATTGATGTGACGGTTCGCAGCAGCATTGACAAAATCCCGCGCCTGTGCCGTTCACTATGTCTTCAGCGCAGGCCCAGTGAGTGAAGGCCGCTCTCCTGATGCCGGCTTCCTCACTGTGACGTAGTCGGCGAAGGAGCGCGGCCTTCACTCACTGCGCCTGCGTCGAATACAGAAGTGAACGGCGCAGGCGCGGGATTTCGCCATCGATGCAGGGAACAGTGGCATCAATCAAGAGGAGCGGGGAGGGCACAACACTGGACCTGGGCGGGATAATGGGTGAGTGGACGGAGCCTCTAGGTGCTGATTTTTATAATATGCTAATGAGCCTCTTCAGGGGCGTAACGATTGCGGTGTGACAGCGACCAGGGGTGGAGGCGGGACACGGGCGTGGCTAGAGGCGGGACATGTGTAGTGTCCCACTAGGTAAAGGTGGGCACTACACAAAAGGGGTTAATGTGTCTTAATTGCATTTAATGTCATGTATATGCATTTTCCCTGTGTTAACTGGGTGTCAGGCCTGTCAGGGTGCAGTTTAGCTTCCCGGGCGTTAGAGGGAGCCAGAGAGCCCTGGTTATATATAGGTAGGCCCAGACAGGGGAAGTTAGTTCATTCCAGGGGACTAGAGGAGTTACTTCGTCTGCCTGAAGCTCCTGAGGCTAGGATTAGCTCAGTTGAGACACCCCAGTAGCAGGACAGGACCTCCTGGGAGAAACCTGCAGTTACCTTCAAGCCAAGTAAGGATATTTCCAGCCAAGATAAGTAAACTAATAGGCAGAGGAACTATAAAGCAAAGCAAGAATTAATACGGGAGGAAGATATATATATTTACCAAGGATTTAAGCCAGCATTTAGGCATCTGGGCCTTGGGATAGAAACCAGGCAGGAGTTCTAAAAGAACAGTGTACACTATTTCTGAGGAAAGGTACAACCTGATTCTGAGTGTGTTATGGATTTACCCTCTGAGTATCTTGCATGATTAATACCTGCCATCTTGTGAAATAAGCCTGCTTGTGAAGCTTGTGATATAAAGGACTGCATTACCATCTTGATGTACAAAGTTGGACTGTTTAAGTAAAGCAACGTTTGGTTCACTATACCACCTGTGTACCTCACTTATTACCACTATAAATCGGTGTGCCACCGTTACAGGCACTGGCGTCACGAATCCAAAAGGGACCTTGCCCCAGGCACACAAAATACCTGTAACATCCAGGGCACCTCATCCACCATCAGGCCTGGTCCCTACATACCGAGTGTGCCCCAGAGGAACTGTGTCTACCTCTCCTTCACTGCCGCATGCCTGCCCAGGGTTCTCCAATACAGTGAGTAACCCTTGATTGCCCATAACCGTGACCTCACTTCGCAATACCCTGCAGGTCTGGCGTGCTGCATAAATTGGCGTCACGAACAGGATAACGAACATTCCTGCGCCATTGCGGATATAAAAACTGTGTGCTGAAAATTGCCTTAAAGTGAGCAAGCCCTGATTGTTTTATTAAAAATTGCTGGGCCAAAGAACTGAAAAATTAGCGGTGTGAAGATAATATTTTCTGGACTGTTTGCTGCTTATTTGAGCCACCGCTTGCTGTCAGTGAATAGACAGCGATTTTGCCACTTACACCTGAGGTGGATTGCAAGTGCGCCTGGTGAACCGTTTGGCGCGAAAAAGAGGACTTTGGCGCAAAAAGAACCAGGCGGAGTCATCGCCCGGCCAGCAAGGAGGAAGAACGCCGCCCTGTCTGGAAGAAAAGGTGCCGCCTACCTGAGTCCCGGAGCTACGAGAGGCCGCGCCCACCTGCTGACGCTGTACGCAGGACGCTCAACGCCCGTAGCCACGCATCTCGCGAGACCTGCAGCGAGCACCACCGGAGTAAGTACAGACTTAAAACTTTTGCCGACTCCCCCGATCACCTTACCGGAATCTTCCCGACCCCTGCCAGGGCACCGGAGGGACCCCCGTTAGTAACCAAAGACTTTTCTGTGAAAAAAAAAAAAGAAAATTATTACCATTGCCTCTCCGGTCCGCTCCGCTACATTTAAAGGGCCATACCCACCTAGCAACGCCATGTCTACACCTTAGGAAATCGGACAGGTGGCCCCCGTCGTGCCTTCTGAAGTATCCCCAGCCGACCCTAGGGCCCCTGCCGCCGCGGCACCGCCAAGCCTGATGCCGCTAACTATGCCGTACTATTTTGGGGCCCCCTGGTTCCCACGTTATTCAGGGGAAGCCCATAAGTTAAAGGACTTTAGGGAGCAGATACTGGCCTTGTTCCGGCTTTATCCCATAACTGCTGAACAACAAATGGAGATCCTCCTAGCTCAGTTGGGGCCGCCCGCAGGGAACTCATGTCGTGGCCCCGCTCTGAGAAAAGTAGCCTGGAACAGATCTTTGATCGCTTGGGCATCACATTTGAGGCCAGAACGGTGTCAGAAGTTAAAATGCGTTTCTTCAGCAGAAAGTAGCAGCCTAGAGAGTCGCTCCGCGATTTTGCCCTGTCCTTACAAGAGACACTGAGAGCTGTAGTCCAAGTGGATCCTAAAGAAGCTGAGGACCAGGACCGGACTCTTAGAGAGCAATTCATTGCGGGCATAAGTACTGAGCATTTAAAGGGCCCGCTACGCATGTTGTCAGCTCAACACCCTCACTGTGCATTTCTGGACTTTAAGGAATTGGCCATCAGTATATTAGGCCAGAACCCTGCTCCAGGGCCAGCAGCCTCCTATGAACCCCAGGCTTGTCAGCCCAAGACTGTGAATGTGGGGTCTGCAGGGGTCAGTCAGGCCACCCAATCTCCAGTCACAGATATAGTGGCAGCCCTCATGGAGCAAGTGAACCATCTTACTCTAAGTCTAGAGAAGGTGTGCAAGAAAATAGAGGAGTTGGAGAGACCATTGTTACTAGAAGATGAAGGTCCTTTTCCTCCAAGGCTCCCACCTGCATATGGAGACGTATACCCAAAAGAGCCTGATGGGCGACCAAGGTACCGGCCCAGAAGTAGAAAACAGCCTGTCTGCCACCACTGCAAGAAATATGGCCATACTGAATCAATGTTCTGGCAGTTAAACGGGCAACCCCTGAGGCAGAGGACCGCCCCTCGGGAGGTAGAACAGTAGGTCCAAAGGATCCAAGCTGGATGCCTAAGTATGTAGGATCCCGTCCAAAAGTCAATATATGTATCAATGGGATACCTTTTGAAGCCCTGTTGGACACTGGGTCACAGGTCACCACCATTCAACGGCCTGCCTTTGACAAGTTCTGGGATCCAAGTCTCCTCACCCAGCCACCAGAGTCCTGGCTAGATATCTTTGCCAGCAACGGTAAGCCAGTGAAAGTGCATGGGTATTGGGAACCTACCCTTCAGGTGGGAGAAGCCACCCTGCCACAGCAAGGCGTGATTGTAGTACAAGCAGGAGATAAAGGAGGACACCCTGTGATATTAGGGACTAACGTGCTAAAAAATTGTTACTCTGAAGTGCTTGACGCATTAAATCAAACTATATCTTCAGCCTCACCTGCTTCCAGAAGAGTTATTCAAAAGACTATTAGTGTGCTGTGTGCTCAACAAAGGTTCGCCAACAAGAAAGGAGAAATTTGCACTGTCCGGATCCGGGATAACCGGACGGTAACTCTGCCTCCAAATTCCCAGATCATCCTGTGGTGCGGTGTTAGGGATCCAGGGCCAGGACTATCAAGCCCTAGTGGAACCTATTCCCTTTGAAAATCATCCCTTCGTACGGACAGCCAAGAGCCTGGTGACCGTGTCTCAAGGTAAAGTGCCTGTCCGCCTAATTAACTTTGGTGATCATCCCGTTACTCTCCTTAAACACTGCCCCGTTGCTCAGCTTTTCCAGGTGTCTTTCCAGGATGTGATCCGTCTGCCTGCCATGGAGGCGTTCCAGACCACACAGAGCAGCAGCACCCCTACAACATCCTGGTGGGAAGAACTACATGTGGGGGACGAATCCACCCCAAAGGAGCAGATAGAGGGAGTCCTGAAGCTGGTGAAGGAGCACCACCAGGCTTTCAGCAAGCACTCCACGGACTACGGAGAGGTCAGTGTAATCAAACACACCATACCCACCGGCTCTCATCCTCCTATTAAGGAGAGGCACAGACCCATACCACCTACTACCTATCAGTCTGTGAAAGAGATGATACAAGAGATGAAAGACTCTAACATAATCCGGGACAGTCATAGTCCCTGGGCTGCGCCCCTTGTACTTGTCCGGAAAAAAGATGGCAGCATAAGGTTCTGCGTGGATTACAGAAAAATTAATCAAATCACCCACAAAGATGCATATCCATTGCCACGCATTGAAGAGTCCTTGACTGCCCTGGGGTCATCAGGCTATTTCTCCACCTTGGACTTAACCAGTGGGTACTGGCAGGTACCCATGGCCCCAGAAGATCGAGAAAAGACTGCTTTCACCACACCTATGGGCCTGTTTGAGTTCAATTATATGCCGTTTGGACTGTGTAACGCTCCAGGAACGTTCCAGAGGCTGATGGAACGTTGTTTAGGCCATAGGAATTTTGAGACTGTACTCTTATATCTGGATGACATCATTGTATACTCCAAGACGTATGAGGACCATTTAAAGCACCTGGGTGAGGTGTTTCAAGTTCTTGCTAAATATGGCCTCAAAATCAAGCCATCCAAGTGCCACCTGCTGAAACCAGCGGTCAAATACCTTGGGCACGTTGTCAGTGCCGAAGGAGTACAGCCTGATCCTGATAAACTTGCTGCTGTCCGCAACTGGCCTACTCCTACGACCGTGAAAGAGGTGAGAAGCTTTCTCAGTTTTGCAGGGTACTACAGGTGTTTCATCCCGCATTTCGCACAAATTGCGGATCCCATCCAGGAACTCCTGAGGGGGCATCCAAAGAAGAGCCCGAAAACTCCTATTCCTGTTGAATGGAACCAAGAACGAGAAATCGCCTTTCAACTCCTAAAGAAGAAGTTGACTGAACCCCCTGTTCTGGGTTACCCAGATTATCAGAAGCCATTCCACCTCTACACAGATGCCAGTAAAAGAGGCCTGGGGGCCGTGTTGGCTCAAGTGCAAGATAACAAAGAAAGGGTAATTGCCTACGCCAGCAGATCCCTGAAGGGAGCTGAAAAGAATGACCAGAATTACAGTTCTTTCAAGCTGGAGTTTCTTGCCTTAGTGTGGGCTGTGACCAAAAAGTTTAAAGACTATCTCGCTGCCACACCATTTGTTGGCTTCACGGACAATAATCCCCTGGCACACCTGAATACAGCCAAATTAGGAGCACTGGAGCAAAGATGGGCCTCCCGCCTTGCCAACTATGACTTTACTGTGAAGTACCAGGCAGGCCGCTCCAACGATAACGCTGATGCTCTGTCGCGGCTTCCCACTACAGAGGCCCCAGATGAACCGAAAGATGCCTGGGAAGAAGTGGAAATGCCAGCGTTCTACCATAAATTTGCCCAGCAGGATAATATCCATACTGAAAATCTCCCTGCTGCTGATCCTCCCTCATCAGATGATCCTGAGTCCAGAGGCAATCAAGAAAGATGGATTAAGCTCCAGTCCGAAAGTAGAGTCCTCGGTAAACTGCTCGACATCCTTACCAGTGGGAAAATCCCTGAGAGAATCCGCAGGAAGAGTGCAGACCCAGAACTAGTGAGACTGTGGAGACATCGCCACCAACTATTCCTTCAAAGAGGCCTGTTGCTCAGAAGGAGTCTGGATCCAGTGTCCTGTGATAGAGTTTACCAAATTCTCCTGCCACGTCGGGATGCCAGCCTGGTACTGGATATGTACCACAACCAGTCCGGACACTTCGGTGTGCAAAAGACTGAGGCCACCATACGTAGAAGGTTCTATTGGATTGGGATGAGAGAAGATATTGAGAAATGGTGCCGAGAATGCACTGCCTGCGCTGTGGGGCGAACTGAGCGCCATGACCAGAGGGCGCCTCTCCATCCTATTGTAAGTACAGCCCCTTTAGAACTTGTCGCTATTGATCATGTGAAGTTGGAACCGAGTCGCTCTGGGTATACGTATGCCATGACTATAATTGATCACTTCACTAAGTTTGTCGTAGCAGTGCCTTTGAAAAGACCTGACAGCTAAGACTACAGCGGAGGCGTTCTGGAAGCATTTCCTGCTGCCCTACGGCTGCCCAGAAAGAATCCTCACAGACCAAGGGTCTGCGTTTGAGTCGCAGCTGTTCCATGAGATGTGCCTGCTGCACAACTGCCAGAAAGTCCGGACCACCGCCTATCATCCGCAAGGTAACGGACTCTGTGAAAAAATTAATAAGACTCTCATTGAAATGCTGAGAGCAGTACCCCCTGATACGAGGGGTGATTGGCCTACTCTGTTGCCACAACTTATGTACACTTATAACAACACCATCCATTGTTCCACCGGTTACACCCCATTCTATCTGATGTTTGGGCGACAAGGGAGATTACCTGCGGATCACTCCCTGGGGGTACAAGTGCCGGATGTGATCAACCCACTGCCCAGGACTGATTGGGTAGTGGAGCACCAAAGGCGTCTTCTTAATGCCAAGGAGATCGTGCAAGAACGCATGGAAAATGTCCGGGAACGCCAGCAAAAAGACTATGACCAGACTGCCCACGCGGGACCCCTGGCTCTTGGAGACAAGGTATGGTTGAAAAACAACCACCGGACCAGCAAGTTGGACAGCAAATGGGAAAGGATTCCCTACATTATTACTGCCATACCCAATGCTGCAGCCCACATTTACCAGGTCTCCAAAGAAGGAAAAGGTCCCCAAGTCGTTCACAGGAACCGCCTCAAGCCCTGTATAGAAGGAGAACCAGCGGCAGAGGAGATGGAGCCTGAGCCTTCTGAGGAAGAGTTGCCGGCTCCACCTATGGACCCTATGCAGGCTGTGGAGAACTTGATCCATGATAAAGAGCCGCTCCACTGGGCCCTCACGCCTTGGTTAAATTTACTGGTTCCTGCTCCCGTTCCTGTTAGTCCTCCGTCTCAGGACATTTTACCCCAGAGAGCTCCTGAAGAAGTTCCAGAGGCGGTGAGCTCCCCTGACCTTCCTGAGTCCAGGCAGGAAGAATCTCTGCCACTAAGGAGGTCCACTCGTTCTACCAGGGGACGCCCACCTGTGAGGTTTGAGGACTACATCATGGGCCCAGGTAGCCCCTCACGGGAAACCCCTGTTTAACCCTTTTGCAAGCCTGGGTACGGACTCATGTGATCCTTTGAGCCTCCAAGGACTTATGTTTGTTTGCATTTTTATGGACTATCCTGGTTTATTGATACGCTGCGCCAGGTCAGCGCCCCTGTTCCCTTACATTATCCTGAGAGAAGAGAACGACGCCCCTTTTCACCATTCCCTGCAGTTATATTGTTTGTCAATGTTTGTATTGTTGCTGTGATAATTGCCATGTATGCCGGTTCTCTATTTTGTCTTTCAGGCTGCAGTATCCAGCCGGGCAGGGCCCCTCCATGTTGCGCCGAGGACGGGCAACGTTATAGCGTGGTTGTATGTAGTGTCCCACTAGGTAAAGGTGGGCACTACACAAAAGGGGTTAATGTGTCTTAATTGCATTTAATGTCATGTGTATGCATTTTCCCTGTGTTAACTGGGTGTCAGGCATGTCAGGGTGCAGTTTAGCGTCCCGGGCGTTAGAGGGAGCCAGAGAGCCCTGGTTATATATAGGTAGGCCCAGACAGGGGAAGTTAGTTCATTCCAGGGGACTAGAGGAGTTACTTCGTCTGCCTGAAGCTCCTGAGGCTAGGATTAGCTCAGTTGAGACACCCCAGTAGCAGGACAGGACCTCCTGGAAGAAACCTGCAGTTACCTTCAAGCCAAGTAAGGATATTTCCAGCCAAGATAAGTAAACTAATAGGCAGAGGAACTATAAAGCAAAGCAAGAATTAATACGGGAGGAAGATATATATATTTACCAAGGATTTAAGCCAGCATTTAGGCATCCGGGCCTTGGGATAGAAACCAGGCAGGAGTTCTAAAAGAACAGTGTACACTATTTCTGAGGAAAGGTACAACCTGATTCTGAGTGTGTTATGGATTTACCCTCTGAGTATCTTGCATGATTAATACCTGCCATCTTGTGAAATAAGCCTGCTTGTGAAGCTTGTGATATAAAGGACTGCATTACCATCTTGATGTACAAAGTTGGACTGTTTAAGTAAAGCAACGTTTGGTTCACTATACCACCTGTGTACCTCACTTATTACCACTATAAATCGGTGTGCCACCGTTACAGGCACTGGCGTCACGAATCCAAAAGGGACCTTGCCCCAGGCACACAAAATACCTGTAACATCCAGGGCACCTCATCCACCATCAGGCCTGGTCCCTACATACCGAGTGTGCCCCAGAGGAACTGTGTCTACCTCTCCTTCACTGCCGCATGCCTGCCCAGGGTTCTCCAATACAGTGAGTAACCCTCGATTGCCCATAACCGTGACCTCACTTCGCAATACCCTGCAGGTCTGGCGTGCTGCACATGGGCATGACTGGAGGCGGGACGTGGGTGGAGCCTGGAAGGTGTCCCTCCCTCCCTTCTGTTCGGGTTTGGCTTGAAGAAAAGGTGGCAACCCTATCTGGAACACACAGTGAAGTCTCTTTCTCTGGGTCACAGCTGCAGCACTTCAGTTCAGAGTCTATCTTGGCCTGTCTCCAGCACAGCCAGCTTCTCAGGACTCCATCAGTCAGGCTCCATGTCCCATCACTAGCCTTTACTTGGCTCCTAACATGGCAGCCATCCTCTCACAGCTCTCAGGACACTCCCACCTCCAGCCAGGACTCAAACCCCGGGAACTTCTGGCTCCTCCTACCTCTTGTGCATCTCAGCAACACTTAAGCTTCCTCATTCTCAGATCCACAGTGGCCTCTAGTGGCTGAAATAAGTCATTACAGTCTATGTAGCACCATATTGTAGATATCTGAGCAAAAAAAACTGTATCCTAAGGGCTGACCCTTACACATATCTGGTGGCACAGTACATTGCAAGGCGTACGCGCAGTGCCCCAAATTGGAAGTAAGAGGACCAACCAAGCATCTTTTTCCATCTCCCGGTTCCTAAAATCTATTCCATACACCGTCCTCTGATAGGGGACAAAACAGAGATTAAACTGTTAAGAACAGATTTTTTAAAATTTAAACAAAAGAGGACAGCCTCTGCGGAGCTGGGTAATTTTTTGCCGCATTACTGAACGCTCATGCACAATGGCTGTAGGCTCATGCGTCCTTTTGCGGAGGTGACAAACCTGGTCAGTCAAACCCAAGGCAACATCATCGACCTCATCCCATATGCGTTTTTTCTGGCGCGTGCCCTGCGAAGAGTGCTGGATCAGGTCGTAGATGAGCATGAAGAGGAAGAGTTGTGGTCACCATCACCACCAGAAGCAGCCTTGTCGTCGTCGATTGCTGGACCTGCGGCAACGCAGAGAGAGGAGTCTGAAGAAGAGGAGTCAGAGGAGGAAGGTGGCTTTGAGGAGGTGGAAGACCAACCATAGCAGGCGTCCCAGGGGGCTTGTTGTCACCTTTCGGGGACCCTTGGTGTTGTACGTGGCTGGGTGGAGGAAGAGACCTTCAATGACGTCAGTGAGGACAAGGAACGGGACATGGCTAGCTTGGTGTCCAACCTTGTGCAAATGGGGAGTTTGCGGTTGTGCAAATGGACTGTTTGCAGTTGTTTGTGGTGTGTTAAACGGGGAGTTTGGTTTGTCACTGTGAAGTGGGCATAACCCTTACACTACCTGAACGATACAACATCATACCTGATGTTTTCAAGCACGTTATTACAAACAATTTAGGAATGTTAGGTGATTTATGCCCTTTATGGATTAAAACCCGACTCTGCGTCAACTACGTAATTTTCCATGGGAGTTTTGCCATGGATCCCCCTCCGGCATGCCACAGTCCAGGTGTTAGTCCCCTTGAAACAACTTTTCCATCACTATTGTGGCCAGAAAGAGTCCCTGTGGGTTTTAAAATTCGCCTGCGTATTGAAGTCTATAGCGGTTAGCCCGTTCGCGAACATTAGCGAAAATTCGCGTTCGCGAACGCGAATTAGGATTTTTGGCCCCCGGACCCAAACTTTTCTGTAAAAGTTCGGGTTTGAGTTCGGTGTCTTGCGAGTTAATGGCGCTTTTTGAAAGGCTGCAGAGCAGCCAATCAACAAGCGTTTAACTCGTGTGCCCTTAGAAGCCTTCACAGCCATGCCTACTAATAGCATGGCTGGAGTCACGTAGCGCTGCACGTCACTCTGCTCTTACTAGTGTAGGGATAGGATGCTACTGCTGCGAGGGAAAGAATAGGAAAGAATCTGTTATCAGAAGTGCTTGTTAACTCAGCGATCTACAGCGATTTTGTTTTGTGGTTGCAGTGCACCATTTTTTAACCCTGCCCTGAGCCCAGTGACACAGAAAAATAACTTTTATCCGTCTGTTAGTTAGGTGTGCGTCGGCGGCCATTTTGCACAAGTTCAGTGCACAAGCACAGCATATGTGCATTTGTGACAGTCAAATACAAGGTTTAAATTCTGCAGTAATATTTTGGGTTTAACCTCTTTAGGACACAGCCTTATTTCACCTTAAGGACCAGGCCATTTTTTGCAAATCTGACCGGTGTCACTTTAAGCGGTGATAACTTTAAAACGCTTTGACTTATCCAGGCCATTCTGAGATAGTTTTTTCGGCACATATTGTACTTTATGACACTGGTAAAATGAAGTAAAAAAATAATAATTTACCAAAAATTTATAAAAAATTGCAAATTTCCAAGTTTCAATTTCTCTACTTCTATAATACAAAGTAATACCTACAAAAATAATTACTTTACATTCCCCATATGTATACTTGTTTGGATCATTTTGGGAATGACATTTTATTTTTTGGGGATGTTACAAGGCTTAGAAGCAAATCTTGAATTTTTTCAGAAATTTTCAAAAACCCACTTTTCAAGGACAAGTTCAGGTCTGAAGTCACTTTGTGAGGCTTACATAATTTAAACCACCCAAAAATGACCCCATTCTAGAAACTACACCCCTCAAGGTATTCAAAATTGATTTTACAAACTTTGTTAACCCTTTAGTTGTTCCACAAGAATTAATGGAAAATAGAGATACAATTTCAAAATTTCACTTTTTCAGCAGATTTTCCATTTTAATAATTTTTTTCCAATTACAAAGCAAGGGTTAACAGCCAAACAAAACTCAATATTTATGGCTCTGATTCTGTAGTTTACAGAAACACCCCATATGTGGTCGTAAACCGCTGTACGGGCACACGGCAGGGAGCAGAAGGAAAGGAATGCCGTCCGGTTTTTGGAAGGCAGATTTTGCTGGACTGTTTTTTGACGCCATGTCCCATTTGAAGCCCCCCTGATGCACCCCTAGAGTAGAAAAAAGTGACCCCATTTTAGAAACTACGGGATAGGGTGGCAGTTTTGTTGGTACTATTTTAGGGTACATATGATTTTTGGTTGCTCTATATCACACTTTTTTGTGAGGCAAGGTAAAAGAAATAGCTGTTTTGGCACAGTTTTTATTTTTTGTTATTTTCAACATTCATCTGACAGGTTAGATCATGTGGTATTTTTTTAGACCAGATTGTCCTGTGTCACTTTAAGCGGTGATAACTTTAAAACGCTTTGACTTATCCAGGCCATTCTGAGATTGTTTTTTCGGCACATATTGTACTTCATGACACTGGTAAAATGAAGTCAAAAACATTTATTTTTATTTATAAAAAAATATCAAATTTACCCAATTTTTTTAAAAAAATGGCAAATTTCCAAATGTCAATTTCTCTACTTCTATAATACATAGTAATACCTACAAAAATAGTTATTACTTTACATTCCCTATATGTATACTTCATGTTTGGATCATTTTGGGAATGACATTTTATTTTCTGGGGATGTTACAAGACTTAGAAGTTTAGAAGCAAATTTTTTTCCAGTTACAAAGGAAGGGTTAACATCCAAACAAAACTCAATATTTATGGTTCTGATTCTGTAGTTTACAGAAACACCCCATATGTGGTCGTAAACCACTGAATGGGCACACGGCAGGGCGCAGAAGGAAAGGAATGCCGTCCGGTATTTGGAAGGCAGATATTGCTGGACTGTTTTTTTGAAACCATGTCCCATTTGAAGCCCCCCTGATGCACCCCTAGAGTAGAAACTCCAAAAAAGTGACCCCATTTTAGAAACTACGGGATAGGGTGGCAGTTTTGTTGGTACTATTTTAGGGTGCATATGATTTTTGGTTGCTCTATATTACACTTTTTTGTGAGGCAAGGTAACAAGAAATAGCTGTTTGTTATTTTCAACATTCATCTGACAGGTTAGATCATGTAATATTTTTATAGACCAGGTTATCACGGATGCGGCGATACCTAAAATGCATACATTTTTTATTTATGTAAGTTTTACACAATGATTTCCTTTTTGAAACAAAAAAATTCAAGTTTTAGTGTTTCTATAGTCCGAGAGCCATAGTTTTTTCAGTTTTTGGGCGATTATCTTGGGTAGGGTATGATTTTTGTGGGTTGAGATGACGGTTTGATTGGCACTATTTTGGGGTGCATATGACTTTTTGATCGCTTGCTATTACACTTTGTGTGATGTAAGGTGACAAAAAATGGTTTATTTAACACAGTTTTTATTTTTTATTTTTTACAGTGTTCATCTGAGGATTATTTCATGTGATATTTTTATAGAGCCGGTCGATACGGACGCGGTGATACCTAATATGTATACTTTTTTATTTATTTATGTAAGTTTTACACATTAACAGCTTTTCTAAAAAAAAAAAATTATGTTTTAGTGTCTCCATATTCTGAGCCATAGTTTTTATTTTTTTTTATTTTGATTGTCTCAGGTAGGGGCTCAATTTTTTTATTTTGATTGTCTCAGGTAGGGGCTCAATTTTTGCGGGATGAGGTGACGGTTAGATTGGTACTATTTTGGTGGGCATACGCCTTTTTTATCGCTTGCTGTTTAACTTTTTGTGATGTAAGGTGACAAAAAAATGGTTTATTTAGCACAGTTTTTATTTTAATTTTTTTACGGTGTTCATATGAGGGGTTAGGTCATGTGATATTTTTATAGAGCCGGTCGATTCGGACGCGGCAATACCTAATATGTCTACTTTTCTTTTTTCCTTATTTTTTCCCTATTTTTTTTTACTTTATTAGGGGAAAATGACGTTTTTGTTTATTTTTAAAACTTTTTTTAAAACTTTATTTTTTCAACTTATTTTTTCACTTTATTTTTTGTCCCACTTTGGGACTTCAACTTTTTGGGGTCTAATTCTTTACAATGCATTCCAATACTCTGTATCGGAATGCATTGGCTGTATGAATAATACTGTGTGTATTACTCATACAGCTTCCAGCCTGTGAGATCCAGGGCGCTGGATCTCACAGGCTCGTTACTTGAAGGCAGCGCGCTGCCTTCCATGCCATCGGGTCCCCCCTACAACCCCACGGGGACCACCGCCTCCCGCAACAGTCGACAGCCGAGGACCAGGAAGCGGTAAGTACATAGCGTTCACCACTTTCTGGTCCTTCGGTACTAATGAGCGCTTCCATAATGGAAGCGCTCATTAGTATTCACCGGCCATTGGGCAGAGCAGCTGCTTTGGGGAATCAGAGGGGGGGGGGGCACCCGGAAGGGCAAAGAATAACATAGGGGGGGCAATTGCTCCCCCTCGCCCCCCTGTAGCGACGCCACTAATTCTGGGCAAGATAATACAATTGCGGCCTTTGTTGCATTTGTGACAGTCAAATACAAACTTTAAATACTGCTGTTATATTTTGGTTTTAATAAAACACCAATTTTTTGCAAGACCCTACATCTGGGGCCTTTGCTGCATTTCTCACAGTTAAATACTAGCGTTAGATACTGCTGTTATATTCTGGTTTTAAAAAAACACCCACTTTGGGCAAGATAATACATTTTCAGCTTTTGTTGCATTTGTGACAGTCACATACAAACTTTAAATACAGCTATTATATTCTGGTTTTAAAAAAACACCCATTTTGGGCAAGATAATACATTTGCGGCCTATGCTGCATTTCTGTCAGTCCAATACAAGTGTTAGATACTGCTGTTCTATTCTGGGTTTAAAAAAACACCCATTTTTGCAATACCCTACATCTGGGGCCTTTGTTGCATTTGTGACAGTCAAAATACAAACTTTAAATACTGCTGTTATATTCTGGTTTTAAAAAACACAATTTTTTTGCAAGACCCTACATTTGGGGCCTATGCTGCATTTGTCACAGTCAAATACAACCAGTCAACACTGCAATTACATTGTTGGTTGACAATTAAATTTTTTTTGGGACCGTGAAGTAATTGTATGAAATTCGCCTGTCACACTATTGTGTGACCTCAAGAAATTTTTCCTCTTTATGACACCAGCACTGCCTTACTCTCAGTGAACTTAATTGTTGACAATTGGTGGTAACATTGTCGTCTGACATAAACCATCTGTTAGTTTGGTGGGTGAACGCAAAGAATGAGGAGAGCGTCAAATAAGGGACGTGGCCCCGTACGTGGTGCTGCTGGTGGAGCTCCTGCTGCAGGGAGAGGACGTGGTCGATCTGTGCCAGCTACACGCACAAGGTGCAGGTATTTCAGCATTATTTGGTAGGGCCGAATGCGGCTCTACGAATGGTGAGGCAAGAACAAGTACAGACGATAGTAGATTGGGTGGCTGACAGTGCCTCCAGTTCCTTCACATTGTCTCCCACCCAGTCTCCTGCTGAAAGATCAGAGTTGGCACCTGCAGCCCATGTCCATCAGTCCTTCACCTCACCCCCTTGCAAATCAGCCAAGCATTCTGAGCCCCAAGTCATGGAGCAGTCTCTTCTGCTTTTTGATGACTCTGCTAGCAGGGTTTCCCAGGGCCATCCACATAGCCCTGCCCCAGAAGTGGAAGAGATTGAGTGCACCGATGCCCAACCACTTATGTTTCAGGATGAGTACATGGGAGGACCACCGCAGCACGTCTCGGATGATGACGAAACATAGGTGCCAACTGCTGTGGCTTTCGAAAGTGTGCAGAACGACAAGGAGGGCAGGGGTGAAGACTGGGTGGAAGATGATTACTCCACCAACATTGCCAGTGCCGATGACCCCATTTTCAGCGTTACTATCTCACTTTTATGCCTCCTTGAAAAAACGCTTCGGGCGATGATGGAAGAGGATGTGGCACAGGAGGAGGAGGAGGAGGAGGAAGAGGGATCATTTCATAGGGTTTCCGGCCAGTCATTCACAAGTGTCTCTGAGGGTGGGTTCCTGCACCCACAAATGCCAGGTACACAATTGTCCAGCCAGGGCACAGTTCTGGAGGATGACAAGGTGGAGGATGAGGAGGAGGAGATGGAGGAGGAGGAACCATGTTCACAGGAGGGTGGCACCCAAACCAGCTTATGGCCATCACTGGTGCGTGGATGGGGGGATACAGAGGACACAGACGATACACCTCCCACATAGGACAGCTTGTCGTTGCCTCTGGGCACCCTGGCACACATTAGCGATTACATGCTGTAGTGTCTCCGCATGACCGCTGAGTTGCCCACATTCTAACTTGTGCTGATTACTGGGTGGCCACGCTGCTGGATCCCCATTACAAGGACAACGTACCGTCCTTAATTCCATCACTGGAGCGTGATTGGAAGATGCGCGAGTACAAGCGCACGCTGGTAGACGCGCTGCTTATGGCATTAACACCTGACAGCGGGGACACAGTGAAAGCACAAGGCGAAGGCAGAGGAGGAGGAAGAGTTTGCCAACGCAGCTGGGGCACCACCGGCACCTCAGAAGGCAGGGTGAGCATGGCGGAAAAGATTTGTCAGCACGCCACAACAACCAGCACCACCAGCTGATATGGAACGTCTTAGCAGGAGGCAACATTTCAGCAACATGGTGGAGCAGTATGTGTGCACACGCCTACACATACTGAATGATGGGTCTGCCCCTTCAACTTCTGGGTCTCCAAATTGGGCACATGGCCTAAGCTTGCCCTTTACGCCTTGGAGGTGCTGGCCTGCCCTGCAGCCAGTGTATTGTCTGAACGTGTGTTTAGCACGGCAGGAGGTGTTATCATAGACAAGCGCAGCCGCCTGTCCACAGCCAATGTGGACAAGCTCACGTTCATTAAAATGAACCAGGCATGGATCCCACAGGACTTGTCTGTACCTTGTGCAGAATAGACATGTATGCCAGCCTTACCCAGCCATTGTTATACTACAGCGCAATTGCTCATTGTTGTATTTTTGATATTTCCCACTCTTTTGGGGTGTACCCTAATTAAAAAAATAAAAATAAATAAATAAAACCAAAAACCAGTGTTGGCTACCTCTTCCTCCTCCACCGCCGCTTCCACCTACACCACTACGTCCACCACCTCCTTAACCTCCTACTCCATATGGACCTTCACCTCATAGATCAAGATTATTTTTTAAATTTTTACGTATTTTATTTTATTTAAGTCATTTCACTTATTTGTCTGATACATTGTTGGGTTTCATATCCCACATTTTTGGCTGTGATATACCCCTGTTCTACCTAGTAGAAAGGTAAATAAATTTCACTAATTTGTCTGTTACATTGTCGTGTGAAATTCACCAATCTTTGGCTGTGATATATCCCTGCTCTACCTAGTAGACAGGTAAATACATTTCACTAATTTGTCTGTTACATTGTCAGGTGAAATTCACAATTTTTTTGCTGTTATATACCCCTGCTCTACCTAGTACACAGGTAAATAAATTTCACTAATTTGTCTGTTACATTGTCGGGTGAAATTCACCAGTTTTTGGCTGTTATATACCCCTGCTCTACCTAGTAGACAGGGAAATAAATTTCACTAATTTGTCTGTTACATTGTCGGTGAAATTTACCAATTTTTGGCTGTGATATGCCCCTGCTCTACCTAGTAGACGGGTTAATAAATTTCACTAATTTGTCTGCTACATTGTCGGGTAAACTTCACCAATTTTTGGCTGTGATATATCCCTGCTCTACCTACCGTATTTTTCGCCCCATAAGATGCACTTTTTCTCCCCCCAAAATGGGGGAGAAATGCCCCTGCGTCTTATGGGGCGAATGCTTGCAGTTTTACATCGCAAGCTGCGATGTACGAGCGAGCGGGGACTCGGGGAGGGACTGGGAGGAGGAGCTGGGGGCCGGCAATAGCGGCGGGGCGGTGAAGTCAGTGTAGTATAGCCCCGCCGCTCCGGTATACTAATATAAGATGTCTTATTCAATTAATTGAATTATTAAACATGTCCCCCAACTCCTAATAGTACCTTACATCCTAACAGCTTTAGTAGAATGCAGGCAGGCAGGCTGGGCAGGCGGCAGCGTAACTCCCTGATGTCACGTGCCTGCACGCCTACTTTATGAATGAAGCAGGCGGCGCAGGCAAGTGACGTCAGTGAGGGACGCGCCGGCCGCCCGGCCTGCCTGCCTGGGTTCTACTGAAGCGGTTAGGATGTAAGGTACTATTAGGAGTGAGGGGGCATGTTTAATAACTATTAATTGAATAAGACATCTTATATTAGTATACTTTAGCGGCGGCGGGGGGGGGGGGATCTGTGGATGGCACTGTTATGGGCTGGGGGGGGTCTGTGGATGGCACTGTTATGGGCTGGGGGGGTCTGTGGATGGCACTGTTATGGGCTGGGGGGGTCTGTGCATGGCACATATATAACAGTGCCACCCACAGATCCCCCCTCTAACAGTGCCATCCACAGATCCCCCCAGCCCATAACAGTGCCATCCACAGATCCCCCTTTAACAGTGCCATCCACAGATCCCCCCTGTAACAGTGCCAGCCACAGATCCCCCTGTAACAGTGCCAGCCACAGATCCCCCTGTAACAGTGTCCATCATCTACAGATCCCCCCCATAACAGTGTCCATCATCCACAGATCCCCCCATAACAGTGTCCGTCATCCACAGATCCCCCCATAACAGTGTCCGTCATCCACAGATCCCCCCATAACAGTGTCCATCATCCACAGATCCCCCCATAAGAGTGTCCGTCATCCACAGATCCCCCCATAACAGTGTCCGTCATCCACAGATCCCCAGTAATAGTGCTATCCACAGACCACCATTAGTTCCAAACCCACCAAACACACAGCATACCTTTTGGTTAAAAAATTTTTTTTTCTTATTTTCCTCCCCAAAAACCTAGGTGCGTCTTATGGGCCGGTGCGTCTTATAGGGCGAAAAATACGGTAGTAGGTTAATAAATTTCACTATTTTGTCTGTATTCCCCTGTTCTACCTAGTGGACAAGGAAATACATTTCACTAATTTGTCTGTTACATAGTTGGGTGACATTCACCAATTTTTGGCAGTGATATACCCCTGCTCTACCTAGTGGACAAGGAAATACATTTCACTAATTCGTCTGTTACATTCTTGGGTGACAAATGCTCATCTTTTGCGCTAGAACGTACATTTGCGGCCTACACTGCATTTAGGACATTACGAATCAGGTGAGGCCAGAACAAGTACAGACTATAGTAAATTGGGGGCTGACAGTGCCTACAGTTCCTTTGCATTGTCTCCCACCCAGTCCCCTGCTGAAAGATCAGAGTTGGCACCTACAGCCCATGGCCATCTGTCTTTCAACTCACCCCCTTGCAAATCAGGCGAGCAGTCTGAGCCCCAAGTCATGCAGCAGTCTGTTATGCTTTTTGATGACTCTGCTGGCAGGGTTTCCATGGGTCATCCACATAGCCCTGCACCAGAAGTGGAAGAGATTGAGTGCACTGATGCCCAACCACTTATGTTTCAGGATGAGGACATTGGAAGACCACCGCAGCACGTCTCTGATGATGACAAAACACAGGTGCCAACTGCTGCGGCTTTCTGCAGTATGCAGACCGACAAGAAGGGCAGGGGTAAAGAGTGGGTGGAAGATGATGTGGAGGATGATGAGATGCTAGACCCCACATGGAATCAAGGTCATGCGAGTGACCTATCTAGTTCGGAGGAAGAGGCGATGGTCGCACAGAGGCACCAGCACAGCAAAAGAAGGAGCAGGGTGCAAAAGCGTATGTTACATTCTTGGGTGACATTTTACAATTTTTGCCGTGAATAAACCCCTGCTCTGCATAGGTGACATAAATTTCAAAAAATCGTCTGTTACATTGTCAGGTGACATTTTACCAATTTTACCGTATACAAACTCCTGCTCTGCATAGGTGACAGGGACCTAATTTTTGTAAAATCGTCTGTTCAATTGGTGGGTGACATGAACACAGTTTTGCCGTGAATAAACCCCTGTTCTGCATAGGTGACAGGGACTTACAGTTGAATCATCGCTAACGCTCCTTTTTTTCGCATAACGTTAGCGAGTTCTCATCCATCGCTATAAATGAAACAACCACTGCAGCTGCAATACATAACAAAGCCAGTAGATGGCAGTGTTAATCTGAAGTTAACATTGGGACTCTGGATCTTGGGAGATGGTGCTATGGTGGGTTCAGGCGGGGAGAGATTTCGATGGGGACATACAGTACAGACCAAAAGTTTGGACACACCTTCTCATTCAAAGAGTTTTCTTTATTTTCATGACTATGAAAATTGTAGATTCACACTGAAGGCATCAAAACTATGAATTAACACATGTGGAAATATATACATAACAAACAAGTGGGAAACAACTGAAAATATGTCATATTCTAGGTTCTTGAAAGTAACCACCTTTTGCTTTGATTACTGCTTTGCACACTCTTGGCATTCTCTTGATGAGCTTCAAGAGGTAGTCCCCTGAAATGGTTTTCACTTCACAGGTGTGTCCTGTCAGGTTTAATAAGTGGGATTTATTGCCTTATAAATGGGGTTGGGACCATCAGTTGCGTTGAGGAGAAGTCAGGTGGATACACAGCTGATAGTCCTACTGAATAGACTGTTAGAATTTGTATTATGGCAAGAAAAAATCAGCTAAGTAAAGAAAAACAAGTGGCCATCATTACTTTAAGAAATGAAGGTCAGTCAGTCAGCCGAAAAATTGGGAAAACTTTGAAAGTAAGGGCTATTTGACCATGAAGGAGAGTGATGGGGTGCTGCGCCAGATGACCTGGCCTCCACAGTCACCGGACCTGAACCCAATTGATAAGGTTTGGGGTGAGCTGGACCGCAGAGTGAAGGCAAAAGGGCCAACAAGTGCTAAGCATCTCTGGGAACTCCTTCAAGACTGTTGGAAGACCATTTCAGGGGACTACCTCTTGAAGCTCATCAAGAGAATGCCAAGAGTGTGCAAAGCAGTAATCAAAGCAAAAGGTGGCTACTTTGAAGAACCTAGAATATGACATATTTTCAGTTGTTTCACACTTGTTTGTTATGTATATAATTCCACATGTGTTAATTCATAGTTTTGATGCCTTCATAGTCATGAAAATAAAGAAAACTCTTTGAATGAGAAGGTGTGTCCAAACTTTTGGTCTGTACTGTATATATTTGTAGCTGGCAATCATGGATCTTGTGTAGTGGTTATCTGCTCACTACAGTACTATTATATGGTAGTAATAAAATGTGCAATTGTATTTTTCTATTTTTTTGTTATCTTTTTCTATGTTTTTTTAAAAAATAAGGATACAGGGATTTTTGTGATTTTATACACAGTATATTATTTTAAAAAAATAAATAGATTAATATTTTATATACAGAGCCGACCATCGATCCTATATTTAAATATATGCAAAAGCGTAGGCACAGTACTTTCTTATTTTTAATCTGTTTTGTCCATAGTGATAGTGCCAACATTACAATAAAAGATGGACACTTTACTTTCAGTGAGTCTGCAATCCCGAGATAACACCTGTTTTTTTTTTTTTTTTACCTTCTACCTTACTACAGTATTTAAATAAATAGTCATTCATACTGGGTACAGATTATGTCACTGAGCTCTCCGTTTATGTATATAGAGAAAAACAAATAATAATATACATTATATCTTCTTATTAAGGAAGATAGAAAATATAGCGCTATATTCTCTATCTTAGTTATTTCTAGCAAGCCAACCAATACAATATATAATTTACAGTATTAAGGAACGCTTACAGTGTCTCCAAGAAGTCCTGAGAAAGTGATAATAAGGAGACAAGACAAAGGCCAATCGTACTGTAAGCTTTGTACGTTTGTCACAGAGCTCCAGAACACCCAGGGTTAATAAAAAAAATATATGATTTCATTGGTTCCAGAAGTCACATGCCCCACCTTGCCCATTCAGATTAAAAACTATGTTTCATTCTGTGAATGAAACCTAATTTTTAATGTGAGTTGGCAGGGGTGGGCATGTGACTTGTTTTTATTTTTATTTATTATTATTTGTTTTTCTCTGTATACATCAATATATATTTAGCATATCCAAAGCTACAGGTTGTCTGTTATCACTATGAGGGAGTGGTCTATTGTGGTGGAACTACTAGTGCCAGCATACATCATTAATAAAAGTGCAGCGCTCCAGTGTCACTTGTACTTGAAGGGCAGGCACTTCATCATTTCTGAGGGGGCGGGGTTAGGTTAGTATACATACTATATACACTCAGAAAGATACCATGGATAAATAAAATAAAAAGAATAAAACAGAGTTTCCCCTTCCCCTTCCCCCCTCTATTTCTGGCTTGGTGTATACACCGCTCCATTATGTCTTTAGATCTGTGATACAAGTGGATTCGATTTGGATAACACCTGGTGATACATTGTACCGGATTTTTTGCGGTCTACTGCATACAGATATATAATGGAGCGGTGTATACAGATATATAATGAAGTGTTGTATACAGATATGTAATGGAGCAGTGTACAGTATAGAGATATATAATGTAGTGGATACAGAGTGTATTTATTAGCTATGTTCCTATAGTTGCTGAATGTTAATACAGTATCGAAAAATTTGTATTTAGCAAAGCCTTTTGATTATTTCCTCCCTGCTGGCACCCCCCACCGACCCCTCCTTCTGCCAGGACAATTCCCACACCTATTCTTGCTATTCTTAATGTTGGATCTCTTTCTCCACAATTGCTCAATGGAAGCCTAATATGAATTATGATGTTAATACTGACACTATTAAAACAAATAATATTGTTACATGAAAAACAAAAATAAATAAATACTACTCCATATTATAGCCTAAACTGTGCCTTTTTGGACTGGGTTAATGCGGTAATAGCAATCACTATTGTGCCGTAATAATCTATCTATCTATCTATCTATCTATCTATCTCATATCTATCTTTCTACATATCAATCTATCTGTCTACCTAATCAATGCAGTATCATCGCAGGATCATAGTGGCAGTAGTATATTAATAAATCAATACAGCTGCAGCGCTGGGTAAGTTTTAAAATACACCAAAAGTTAACAGGCAAAAATAGACCAATATATACAGCATTGCTGCTATATTGATTTATTACATATAAATATATTTATATATATTTATATTATATATAAATTTACGTATAGTATAATTACTGTAATATTGTATAATTATTTGTTTCTAAAATTCGTCTTTAATGGACGCGCGCCACCTTCTTTCATTCTATATTTCCACTTTAACAACTTGTCCCACATTTCCGCTCAATCACATTTCAGCTATTGACCTCCCTTCGATGAGGTCTCCCTTTCTCACGCTCCCTCTCTGGCGTGGAACTCTAATTCGCCGCTAACCATGATCAACATGGTAGGCGCAGAAAAGAACATTGAAAGTTGATAGGGAAGATATCCAATTGGATTGTGGACGTCACAGGGACGTGCTATCAGGCAGAAGTTATCTAGAGTCAACAAAGCGGCAGCAGGGCCTCTCCTGTATAACGTTTCCAAATCTAAAATACCCCAGTGACATTCCCTATAATTTTTTATTAATAATTCCAATAACAGGGCATCTTAAGAGTCCTGTATTGTTATTTATCGTCACTACCTCCCCGAGTCGGGAGTGGGCAATTGCTGCGCGCCCCCTCCTTTACTTGGAAGCTTCAGCTTCAATAATTAGTCCCACATTTCCACTCGATCGCATTTAATTTCATCCATTGATTTCCTTTGGATGTGGTCTCCCTTTCTCAGGCTCCCTCTCCGGCGTGGAACCCTTATTCGCCGCTAACCGTGATCAACATGGTAGGCGCATAAAAGATCATCGAAAATTGATAGAGCAGATATCCAATTGGATCGTGGACATCACAGGGACGTGCGACATGGTGGAGCAGTATGTGTGCACACGCCTACACGTACTGACTGATGGGTCTGCCCATTCAACTTCTGGGTCTCCAAATTGGGCACATGGCCTGAGCTTGCCCTTTACGCCTTGGAAGTGCTGGCCTGCTCTGCAGCCAGTGTATTGTCTGAACGTTTGTTTAGCATGACTGGAGGGGGTTATCACAGGTTATATTTCCCAATGTTTTGGTGTGTACCCTAATTTAAACAAAAAATAAATAAAATAAATTTAAACAAAAAAACTGTGTTGGCAACCTCCTCCTCCTCCACCGCCGCTTCCATCTACACCGCCACATCCACCGCCTCCTCAACCTCCTACTCCTTATGGACCTCGTCCTCCTAGATGAAGATTATAATTTTTTATTTGTATGTATTTTATGTTATTTTAAGTCATTTCCCTATCCACATTTGTTTGCAAAGCACTTGCCATGCTCTTAACCATATTTTGCTGTCATTTGCAGCCCTCTAGCGTTTTCCATGACTTTTTTAGAGCCATTTTAGTGCCCCAAAGTTCGGGTCCCTATTGACTTCAATGGGGTTCGGGGTCAAGTTCGGGTCAAGTTCGGGTTCCGAACTCAAACTTTTTTGTGAAGTTCGGTCGAACCCGTTGAACCCGAACATCCAGGTGTTCGCTCAACTCTACTAAATATATATATTTAGTGAATTACAATGTTAGCATGCTTCCATAAATTGTAACAAAATCTACTTAGCGATACCTTTATTTTCAGAGGCAGTACTTTGCACTTTGCAGTCTTATAGGAACTTCTTCAGGACTGTTGGGAAAGCTTCCCAGGTGGCCATCTTACCTAGTTGAAAGTGCTAAAGTAGTTCCCTTCATATCTGTAGATAATCACTACAGGCCTTTCGTCCAGTGCTCCAAATGAATGAGTATATGCAATAATCACTGCAGTGAGAGAAAAGAAGGGACTCAAGCTGTTCATTTTGGGTCCAGGCCCACAATCTCCTCTGGTTTAAAAACCTCTGGTCGTTAATTTATTATATGTACTTCACATTGCAGCAAATTCAATCCATTCAGATTTTTATGGTTAATTTCATATATGCATATTTCAACTAGTGCATATATTTAGTCATATAAGCAGGTTAGAACATGCGTCTTTGTTTTTTTTAATCTTTTTACTCCTTGCCCATCTGTTGGACACCAGGGAGCTGGTAAATTCAGTTTTTTTTTTTTTTTTTGCTCTTCTGCTAAAAAAATATAAAGTAAGTTAACTTTCTACAACTAAAATGGCTTTGAGAAGTCTCTTCTGGTAAATTGGAAACATTCTCTAGTCTGAAATACTATCACAAAAGAATGCCAAGAAAGTAAAAAGAGTGTAAAATTGAAGGACTGGAAATATTTATTGTTTTCTGAGCATTTCATCATTCCGAATTTCCACAGAATTTTGATGACTAAACTATGATTCTGAATCGCACTGTGTGCAGTACTTCACTGGCAGTCTTAAGGACAACAGGGGCAACCACTTGTTGACATTTCTAGATTTCATTTTCACTTATACAGCTGCTACTGAAACTAAACAATTTATTCACGCAAGCAGTAAATGTACAGCCTTTGACATTTTCAGTTAATTTTGACATTTGTGTGACCTTTTTCAATTTTTTTTGGCACTACACGAATCATGACATTTGTATCACAAAATATAACCAATTTCTTACTAGAATTAAGCAGTTGGCAAGAAATATGCTTAATTGAAACTTTATAGTGTGTTGCTATATACAAATAAAAATATAGGGGGTAGATATTCACTGTTTTTGATTGATTACCACATGCTGTATGTTCAGATACGCTTTATTGCTCTTGTCCTATTTACCTTGGAAAACGTGATAAAACCTTGAATAAGAAAAAAATATAGGGGGCCATTTACTATTTGAAATAAACCTATATTAGGTGTATTTCTGGCTCAGATTGAGACGCAAAGGTTATCTGCGCCACAATCTGCAACTCTTCCCCGCCCACGCCAGGTCTAAAAAGTGGGCGTGATGTAGGTAGGTAAGGGGACGGCATAGGCGTAGAAAATGGTCTAAAGTTAAGCAAGCAAGGAAGTTGTCTCACATTTAGAACGGCGATGGATACGCTGAAGTTATGTACAGGCCGGTGCCTCTACAGAACTTCAGCGGATCCACCTCCCACTAATGGGCTTATTTAGACTGTTTCTAAAACACCAGTGTTAATAAATGACCCCCATAGTTCTAAACAATCTTTGTCTTTTATGTACTCTAGTATGAAAGGGTATTCCAGTGAACCAGTTGTCTAATTGATGGAATTCAAAAGAATGCCAGACCAAGGAGACAAGGAGTCTGTGGATTGCAGCAGTCTCCTTCACTGAATGAGCAGCTGACTGTCAGAACGAACGCTTCATTCTCGACAATCGGCTGTAAAATCATGCTGTGTAAACCCGCCTTTAGAAACATTGGGGGTTTGATCTGAGGTCTGATTGGGGGTCATATTCACATTGGGAGTCTGATCTTAGGTCTGAATGGGGATCTTTTTCACATTGGGGGGTCTGATCTGAGGTCTTATTCACATTGGAGGTTTGATTTAGGGTCTTATTAACATTAGGGGGTTTGATTGGGACTCTAAGCTGAAGTCTGATTAACATTGGGGGTCTAATTGCTGGTCTGATCTGAGGGCGAATTAAAAATATATATTTTTCTTATTTTCCTCCTCTAAAACCTAGGTGCATCTTATGGGGAGAAAAATACAGTAAGTCATTTTTCCTTTACACCAGTTTTGATCAAGTTCTCCAAGTGTATACTTTATACACAATAAACTCCAAGGTTTAGAAATTCCGAAAATCTGCTCCCCCTTCCATCCATCTTTTTTTATATATTTTCTCCTGCTGTGGTCTCGTAGTAACTACACTGTTATTCAACTCTTAGCCCTTCATTTTCCTTCTTCTTCCTTTTCTTCATCTTTTCTTCCAAACACCCCAAACTGAAGAAAACCTTGCAGTTATTTAGATGTAATTATAATCTTGAGACTAATTTAATTTTGTTTTCTGCAGATTTTCTGCATCAAGGGAATGTTTAAATGACCAGTAAGGTATGAGTCCATCTGTGAAAAAGAATCCATGAAAGGAGTATTTAGATGTATCAGCAGAAGAGTAAGGGGAATGCAATATCAAGAATATCATTTAAGAAGCTATATTTGAAGATATGTTATTGTCTGGCTAATAAGATAATACAATGGAAAATAATGCTTATAGTATATTGATTAGAATATTCCAATATATTTGCAAAAAATATATTTTTCGCTCCATTCACATAATGCAACTTTTTCAATGTGTTTTTGGACTACAGGATTTGTTTTGTTGTTGAACTTAATTACTTAAAGGGATTTTCTGAGACTTTACTAATGATGACTTGTCCTCTGGATAGGTCATCAGTTTTTTGATCAGTGGGTGTCCGACACCTTCGGACCCCCGCCGATCAGCTGTTTGAGTAGACAACAGTGCTTGCATTAGCTCCGCAGCCTTCTCGTAGATTTTCCTAGACCAGTGATGGCTAACCTTGGCACTCCAGCTGTGGTAAAACTACAACTCCCAAGATGCCCCCCTTGCTTGGCTGCTTTTAGAACTCTATAGAAATAAATGGAGCATGCTGGGAGTCGTAGTTTCACCACAGCTGGAGTGCCAAGGTTAGCCATCATGGCAGGTAATTGTGTTATGGGTTTCGCTTACCTGCCAACTCCATATGCTGTATGTGTGCCCCTCTCCTTGCAGCCTGGCCTCAGATAGAGACTCCTGTTCCTCCATGACTGGGATGAACAGGTTGTCTCTTCCCGGCTCCTTGGTGAGGGATTACCAGGGCGACTCAGGGTCTCTAAGAATCCAGAGTATGAGCCGTCCTACCACCAGTAAGGACGCCTCCTGCCGTGCTAAATACACATTCAGAGAGTACACTGGCTGCAGGGCAGGCCAAGCACCTCCAAGGCATACAGGGCAAGCTCTGGCCATGTGGACAATTTGGAGACCCAGAAGTTGAATGGGGCAAAACCATCAGTCAGTACGTGTAGGCATGTGCACAGGTACTGTTCCACCATGTTGTTCAAATGCTGCCTCCTGCTAACACGCTCCAGTTGGGGCCGGTTGTTGCGGTGAGGTGACAAAGCTTTTCCACATGTCGGCCATGCTAACCCTGCCTTCTGAGGTGCTGGTGCTGACACAGCTGCGTTGGCGACCTCTTCCTCCTCCCCTGCCTTCGCCTTGTGCTTCCACTTGTCAGACGCGAATGCACTCAGGAGAGCGTCTACCAGCGTGCGCCTGTAGTCGTGCATCTTCAGATTACGCTCCAGTGAGGGAATTAAGAACTTCACATTGTCTTTGTAATGGGGATCCAGCAGGGTGGCCACCCAGTAGTCAGCACACGTTAAAATGTGAACATGCTTCATCCTCATCCTCCTCCTCCTCCAGTAGTAGGCCCTGGCTGGCCAAATTTGTACCTGGCCTCTGCTGTTGCAAAAAACCTCCCTCTGAGACACTTCTAAAAGACTGGCCTGAAAGTGTTAGAGATGACCCCTCTTCCTCCTCCTCGTCCTGGGCCACATCCTCTTCCATCATCGCCCTAAGTGTTTTCTCAAGGAGACATAGAAGTGGTATTGTAACGCTGATAACGGCGTCATCGCCACTGGCCATGTTGGTGGAGTACTCGAAACAGCGCAACAGGGCACACAGGTCTCGCATGGAGGCCCAGTCATTGGTGGTGAAGTGGTGCTGTTCCGCAGTGTGACGCACCCGTGTGTGCTGCAGCTGAAACTCCACTATGGCCTGCTGCTGCTCGCACAGTCTCTCCAGCATGTGCAAGGTGGAGTTCCACCTGGTGGGCACGTCGCATATGAGGCGGTGGGCGGGAAGGCCGAAGTTACGCTGCAGCGCTGACAGGCGAGCAGCAGCGGGGTGAGAGCACGCACAGACGGCCCGCACTTTATGCAGCAGCTCAGACATGTCGGGGTAGTTGTGAATGAATTTCTGCACCACCAAATTCAGCACATGCGCCAGGCAAGGGATGTGCGTCAAACTGGCTAGTCCCAGAGCTGCAATGAGATTTCGCCCATTATCGGACACACACCAGGCCGTGCTTGAGGCCCACTAGCAGCAACCACTCGTCGGTCTGTTGTTCTATACCCAGCCACAACTCCTGTGCAGTGTGGGGCCTGTCCCCCAAACACATCAGTTTCAGAACAGCCTGCTGACGTTTACCCCTGGCTGTGCTGAAGTTGGTGGTGAAGGTCTGTCGCTGACCGGATGAGGAGGTGGAAGAAGAGGAGGAGGAAGCCAAGTAGGAAGAGGAGGCAACAGAAGGCAAACAATAGCGGCAGAAAGACGTGCGCCAAACAGCTCTCCGCCTGGGGCCCAGCCGCCTACTACATTTACCCAGTGTGCAGTTAGGGAGATATAGCATCCCTGGCCGTGCTTACTGGTCCACGTATGTGTGGTCCAACAGGGATCCGGAGGGTAACGTTCTGGACCAACAACCAGAGAACGCAGCAACACAACTCCAGAGGGTCAGTATAGAAGTCCAGGCAGGAAGCTCTATATCTGGCAACCAGAGAAGTGTGAGAGGGGAATATAAGGAGGTTGGGAGTGCTGGACAAGGAACAGCTGAGGAGAAGGAGCTACGGATCCCTGAGTGAGCCAAAAATTATATTAAAGGGTACAAAATTAAATGACTTTATTATCTGCAAGGTACTGTGCCACCCGATATGAGTGGTGAGCACTAGCAGTGGGCACAGTACAGTCAGTGGGCCTGACACACACTGGCAGGCAACTGCAATTATATTACAGAGAAAAAATTTAATGACTTTTTTATCTGCAAGGTACTGTGCCACCCGATATGAGTGGTGTGCACACAGTACAGTCTCTCACACACGGGCAGGCAACTGTAATATATATATAAAAAATATTTAAAAAAGCAGACTGATGTACCAGCCCTAAAAAGGGCTTTTTGGGGTGCTGTCAGGACGCTGTCCTTACAGCAGATGAGTCTTTAAGGACTGGAGTGGACACAGAACACTGGCCTAGCTAACGATTTCCCTATTAATTCAGCAGCAGCAGCAGCACTCTCCCTGCTCTCACTAACACTGCAGCTTCAGAATGAATCTAAGATGGATGCTGTCCTTGCTTTTTGATAGGAGGTGGGAGGGTCTGGGAGGGAGGGTATGCTGATTGGCTGGAATGTGTCTGCTGACTGTGAGGTACAGGGTCAAAGTTTGCTCAATGATGACGTATAGGGGGCGGACCGAACATCGCATATGTTCGCCCACCGCGGCGAACGCGAACAAGTGATGTTCGCCGGGAACTGTTCGCCGGCGAATAGTTCGGGACATCTCTATCCACCACACCCGATTCCTGCTGGAGCTCTGAGAGGCACAAGAGAGACACCTGTTCATTGAACAACAAACCTGTTACTTTATCCCCTATCCCACTTACACTATCCACTACATCAGAGATATCATGAAAATGTCTCGATATGGTAAGGTTTCTAATAAATTTATTAACGTCCACAGGGGTGTGGAAATTAAAATAAAAACTACATGTCGAAGGACTAAAGTGGGGGCTCAATCTACTTGTCCCTCATGACCATCTACTTGTCCTGAACTTATACTAACGTTATACTGTATGGGGGCGGGGGCCACGAGGCGATGTTATACTGTATGGGGCGGGGGCCACAAGGAGATGTTATGCTGTAAGGGGGGGGGGCCACAAGGAGACATTATGCTGTATGGGGCGGGGGCCACAAGGAGACGTTATGCTGTATGGGGGCAGGGCCACAAGGAGATGTCATGCTGTATGGGCGGGGGCCACAAGGAGACGTTATGCTGTATGGGGGCGGGGGCCACAGGGAGATGTTATACTGTATGGGGGTGGGGGCCACAGGGAGACGTTATATATTGTATGGGGGCGGGGGCCACAGGGTGACGTTATACTGTATAGGGGCAGGGGCCACAGGGTGACGTTATACTGTGCGGAGGCAGCCGCTTGGTGACGTTATACTGTATGGGGCACTAGGGCAGCCCCAAGGTGACGTTATACTGTATGGGGGCACAAGGAGACGTTATACTGTATGTGGGCAGCCCCAAGGTGATGTTATACTGTATGGGGGCAACAGGGAGACATTATAGTTTATCAAGTGCCCCGTGCAGTGCAGATTGCAGGCAGGGCCAGAGCCTCAGAAGACAGACAGCACAACCTTTATTTCTGACACCCCTGCAGATGAGCGTTCCTCCCGGAGCCTGTCCACATCGCAGCTCCCGGCCTGACCTGCAAGCGCTGACTGGTGTCACATAGCATTATACTGATTTATGATGCTATGTAACCCTTACAGTTCTGGAATGTATTGGATAACACTGACATAATGCTGTCAGTGTTATCCAACACAATCCAGAACTGTAAGGGTTACATAGCATCATAAATCAGTATAATGCTATGTGACCCTAGTCAGCGCTTGCAGGTCAGGCCGGGAGCTGCGATGTGGACAGGCTCCGGGAGGAACGCTCATCTGCAGGGGGCCGTGGGGTCTCTCACTCCTCTTCTCCCATCTTGGCCTGCAATAACTCAGTCTCTGGAGACGGTGTGCTGACTTACTGTGTTCTCCTGTGCTGGCAGGTGGGCGGAGACTTCGATACAGGAGCGGGGGCCGCCTGCAGGAAGTGATATGTACGGTACTCATATGCACGATGCAGGGGCAGGCTGACATAGATGTAGGAGCGGTCAGCTCGCGGCTAGCATATGACCGCTCCTATTACTGCCCAACCGACATGTCCCTGCTACTTGCCCGCACAGGGCTAAACAACTGTTCAAACTACTTGCCCGGCGCCCGAAACTGCATGTCCCGGGCGTCGGGCGATAGGAATTCCACACCCCTGGACCAATATAGTGGTGAATAGGTCAAAGTTGTCTTATGGAGCAAAGTTTAGACCTAAAGATAACACTTGTGTTTGTTTCTCAGTTACTTGTGTCTTGGAAAGATTCAAAACATCCAAATCATTGTTGCATGACTCTCTCTTTCACTTTTTCTGCATACGAGTGGACATCGCATATGTTTTTCCTATTGTGGCGAAACCAACCTCGCCACTGGGTTTTGGAGAGGCCTGTTTAAAAGCCTCTTGCCTCAGGATTATGGCCCATACTAACTTTTAAACCCCTGAACCTATTCAAGTGAATTTTGGATAGGTTTGTCCTCAAGTTATACTGTTTAAATTGATGTAAGTTATATGTATGGACAATGTAAACTCACAAAGTTGTAACAATTTATAATAAGTGTAACTTGTCAGCTTGGGAGGAATATGCTGGGTGTGTTTCTATTGTGCCATTGTCCCATTGTGTGTTTAAATGGTGATGTCTGTCCTGTTGTATCCACATGTGTATTGGCGATTTCCTCTTGTCCTGAGAGATAATTGGATTGCTCCTCGGTTGTCTCCGGGACAGAGAGGAGGAAACCATGATGCATTATGGGGATATGTTGTATCTGTCCTGTGTCGCAGTCTCCCTTCTGGTCCTCTGGGGGCGTGAACGATTGGTTGCTGTACTTACATTGTATGTGTTGTAAATTACTGATTGGTAATTTCAAACCCCTGTGGGCCGTACTATGTTTGTGGTTTATGAATAAAAGAGGCTGTACTTGAAGTACAGTCAGACCACTGCTTGACCCTCAACACGGAGCCTTGTCTCGTTATTGGGGGGATCCGCTGTATGCTGTTAGAGACTGATTGCCAGGAGTGTAAGCTGATTCCTGTTCGTCTGCTAGCAGCTATTCGTGAGGTTACAGTTTGGAGTGCTATTTTGTATCCAGTTCGGGAGTTGGTGTTCTGCAGTAGCTGTGCCTGTCTCTCAGAAAGGGGCATATCGCCTAAACGGATTTTAACCCCTTGTCTGCTGAAACGGTCCGTTACATTGGTGGCAAGCAGCGGGATCGTTCCTACAGCCAGAAGGACAGCTACAGGAGACACCATTTCTTTGGATTTTACAACTTAAGGGCAACGCATGTCTCAGTACAGCGACCCTAAAAGCACCAAGATGGAACCAGTAGTGGAGTACAGATACTCTGTTGAGGAATTTGACCGTATGATGTGGTTGCGGCTGAACTTCTTCGGACCCAATCCAGCTGAGAAATACGTGAAGTTCGTGAGGAGTCTAGTGTTCAAGACCCTACTATACCGGGCAGAAGGGGACGGTCAGCTGCCACGTTGGGTGGACCTCCATCGGAAGTTACAGTTGCGGGACAGAGGGAGCTCAGTCTCCTCTCCCCAGTGGCAGAGTGTCCAGCAGGGAATTGGGAGCACAGTCTCCATTCCCCAGCGACAGTGTGAATTGCAGGGAATTGGGAGCCCAGTCTCCATTCCCCAGTGGCAGTGTGAAGTGCAGGGAGAGGAGAGCAGCGTCCTCCCTCCCCAGCGGCAGGCTGAGTTACAGGGGGCAGAGGTAGTTGTTCCTGCCCCCCAGCAGCAGAGTGATATGACGGGAAGGCAGTGTGAAATGCAGGGAGAGGAGAGCAGCGTCCTCCCTCCCCAGCGGCAGGCTGAGTTACAGGGGGCAGAGAGAGTTGTTCCTGCCCCCAGCAGCAGAGTGATATGCCGGGAAGGCAGTGTGAAATGCAGGGAGAGGAGAGCAGCGTCCTCCCTCCCCAGTGGCAGGCTGAGTTACAGGGGGCAGAGGTAGTTGTTCCTGCCCCCCAGCAGCAGCATGATTTTTTGGGAATTGGGAGCCCAGTTTCCATTCCCCAGTGGCCGTGTGATGTACAGGGAATTGGGAGCCCAGTCTCCATTCCCCAGCGGCCGTGTGATTTATTGGGAATTGGGAGCCCAGTCTCCATTCCCCAGCGGCAGGCGGAGTTACAGGGGGCAGAGACAGTCGGTCCTGTCCCCCAGCGGCAGAGTGTCCAGCAGGGAATAGAGAGCCCAGTCTCCTTTCCCCAGCAGCAGGACACTGTATCCATTCCCCAGCGGCTGGAAGTATGTATGGGAGAGGAGCTCGTTAACCCCTTTCCCCAGCGGCAGCTTAACGCACCAGGGGGAGACAGTAAGCCCCACAACAGTGCAGATGGGACCGTGGTCTCTGCACCTACAGCACAGGGGGTAGGGACAGTCGGTCTCCCCCTCCAGCAGCAAAGCTGGGTATCCAAAGGGGAGACAGTCGGTCTCCCCCTCCAACAACCAGGCTCCAACCAGGCTTCTTCCGTGGTAGCGCTGGCACCAGGGCAGAGTACCGCTGATCCCTGCCCACAAAGCAACCTCCACTCCAAGCCAGGGAGCAACACAGAGACCGGGAGTACCAGCTACCAACATAACCTTGGTGGACTCACTGGACAGAGACAGGCTACCAAATTCAACAGGTCCAGTATTGGGTTGTGGGTGGACTGCCAGACTAACTCAGGTACTGACCGTGAGGTCAGGTATCTGGTTAGTCTTCCCTGGGGGGGGGGAGATGTGTGGCGAAAACAACCTCGCCACTGGGTTTTGGAGAGGCCTGTTTAAAAGCCTCTTGCCTCAGGATTATGGCCCATACTAACTTTTAAACCCCTGAACCTATTCAAGTGAATTTTGGATAGGTTTGTCCCCAAGTTATACTGTTTAAATTGATTTTCAGATCCCAATCCCTTTTGGCAGACTGATCCTCCATAGAGAAAACTGTATCCGCTTTGGATCTGCGGTCAGATGTGGCCATGAATGCCATTTTGCAACAGGTATGCATAATGTGAACAGTCCGCAATATTTTGATGAATAGTTGAGGAAGTTTCATTGTATATTTAATGGGAAACTAACAGTGTAGCACGGAAACATTCTTGGAAAGACATTTGTCCAGCTCACCTATTCGGTATGTATTATCCATGGGCGTCCGCAGGAGGGGGGGCGAGGGGGGGGCGAGGGGGGGGCAAGTGCCCCCCCCCCCGGGGCCCTGGAAATCTGTGAACTGAGTTCTGCCTCTGCTCTGCAGCTGCTGCACTGCGCAGCACCGCAGAGTGAGGAGCGGTTCTATCAGGAGCATACACGCGCCCTGATGAATCACCAGGGCCGGGAGCGCACGGCAGTACGAAGCTCCGCCCACCTTCCGGGCGGGAAAGACTCTGCGGAGCCAGAGCAAGAAGAAGAGCCACCCGCAGTGTGCCGGCCGCTTCAGGACTCCACAACCACAGGCAGCCTGAATGAATGAGCGAGAGCGACACTAACACAGTGAGTGACAGTCAGTGTCACAGACCAGTCAGTGTGACAGTACTCCCTGAGTGTTAGGTGTGGGGTGAACAGGCGATATATAAAGGGGCAATACTGGCTGGTATTATATGGACAGCAGATATGGCATCCTCTGGGCAGTACTGTCTATGGTCATCCTTCACAAGCACCCTGACTACCACCTGCTTGGCTATCAGTGAGTGACAGTCAGTCAGTGTCACAGTGTGACTACTGAGTCACTCCCTGACCCTGAGTGTTAGGTGTGGGGTGAGTCACTGATAGCCAAGCAGCAGGCAGTGAAGTGCCATGAGAGCCAGGCCAAGCAGGTGGCAGTCAGGGTGCTGGTGAAGGATGACCATAGACAGTACTGCCCAGAGGATGCCATCTCCGCTGTCCATATACCAGGCAGTATTGCCCCTTCAATCATATATCGCCTGCCCGCCTGGTCAGAGTGACCAGGCAGGCAGGCGGTATATGAAGGGGTAATACTGGTGGTAGGCCTGGTATTCTGCAGACCATCTGCTTGTAAGTTACATATGACAAAAGCCTGGAAGCGTTCAGGTACAGAACACAACATTTCATTAGTTCTGGTGAGTATATTGAGCCCCTTCAAGCTTTTTGCAGTAAACCCTGTGTTTTCAGAGAAAGTGTTTACATTACTGCCTAGGAATACATCCACTGACCACTCCTCATATGGCAGCTAGAGGTACTTCCTAGGGCAGTGCTGCACACTGTGACTGCAGACTGGAATAAAAGTGCGATTTTATTATATATGAGGGGGCAAGGAGGGAGAGAGGAGGCAGAGGGAGCTATAGAACCAGGGATACAACTTTGTATTCCTGGCACTTATACATTTAAGCTTTTCCATTATGTTGCACAGCTCATGCGTTATTATACTTTGTGATAATGAATATGCCCCTCCCCTTCATTACATTCTCAGAAACAAGCAGAGCATGGATGTCAATAAAATTATGCCCCCCCCCCCCCCTGGATAAATTTCTGCTGACGCCCATGTTATTATCCTGTATGCACGGAGTCCAACCAGCAAGTTCCTGGATAGATCAATGAAATGAAGAAAAACGATTCCATCACTGCAATTTCTTCTCAATAAAATAACAATATCAAAATGCGGACAAGTTCATAAACAAGCAACTGTTTACGCGTTTTGTAGATCTTCTCCTTAGTCGTAACAATGTGGTCTGTGGGTTTGAAAAATTTAAAGACCCATGTACCCTCCCCCAACAAGTGGGTGGTGGTAACATGACATCACAACTTAATCACCCCACAGACACACACCTGTAGTCTCATACTCAGTGAACATGTTGAATTAAAATATCCCCACATGATGGATTCCACATAACCCTGGGCTGGGTCTAACTACATCGCTATGGCTAGCAATAAGCCTATAGGCATTAGAGGCCCAGCTCAAGGTGAAAGAAAACGCATCATGTGAATTGGGGCAAATACAATATACCACTTAAGAGTAAAAAACAAGACAGTAGAAATCTCTACATGCAAAAATGTCATGGCCACATGCATATTATTACTAATATAAATGTCATATCCCCAGCCTCAGGATCATAATGAGAAACAAAAGCAAGAAAACTGTAGTAAACTATTGGTAAAAATACATTAATTCCTTCCTTTGATTTAGACCTGTTGGTACCCTCCAATTTAGTCTAAAAATCCAGTATGCCTCTCCTAAAAGAATTTTCCTCTGATGATCTTAGGGGCACTGTTACTTTCTCAACTGCAAATACTATTATCTATTATTACTATATCTATTATTGGGAAGGTCCATTTAACGACTGACACATGGACAAGTGCTTTTGGCCAGGGATGCTGCATTTCCCTGACGGCACACTGGGTGAACGTTGCCGGGAGCGAGTCGTACCCTGGGATGGCACAGGTCGTACTGACGCCAAGGATTGCAGGCCCTACTTCCATCAGGGTTTACGCCCCCATCTACGTTAGTGGCTGCAACCCCCTCTTCTCCTCCTCCTCCTCCACTTCCACCTCTGAATTATCATCTTGCAGCACCAGTCAGCCATCAGTCAGTAGCTGGAAGCAGTGAAGCCCTGCAGTGGGGAAGCCTCAACAGGCCATGCTTAAGCTGATCTGCTTAGGTGACAAACAGCACACCACCGCAGAGCTGTGGCAGGAGATAAGGGATCAGATTGAGCTGAGCTGTGGCTCTCCTCACTCAACCTACAACCAGGCATGGCTGTTTCTGATAATGGCCGTAACTTGGTGGCAGCTTTGGAGCTCGGCAAGCTCACACACATACCATGCCTAGCCCATGTGCTCAACCTAGTGGTTCAGTGGTTTCTCAAAACCTACCACAATTTGCCTGAGCTACTGGTGAAGGTGCACCGCGTGTGTGCACATTTCCTCAAGTCATCGACAGCTTCCGCCGGTCTGGCAATGTTGCAGCAGCGCTTGCAATTGCCAGCTCACCGACTGTTGTGCGACGTGAGCACGCGCTGGAACTCGACATTCCACATGTTGGCCAGGCTTTGTGAGCAGCAGGGGGCAGTAGTGGAATACCAGCTGCAACATTATCGTCGCCTTTCCAGTCAGCTTCTGCTCTTCACAAGCGATGAGTGGCCATTGATGTCTGACCTCTCTGAGGTTTTACACAACTTTGAGGAATCAACACAGATGGTGAGCGGCGATACAGCTATCAGCATAACCATCCCACTTCTGTGGCTACTCAAACGCACGCTGCTCACAATTAAGGCGGTGCATGTGGAAGAGGTGGAAATGAAGGAAGAAAGTACACAGGGTGATAGCCAGACCACCCTCAGTTCGTCTTCTCAGGGTGAATTTGATGATGAGGAGGAGGAGGAGCAGGAGACGGTTGCCTCTGCTACAGAGGGTAGTACCCATGGAATTTTTTTTTCCATCTGTTTAGCGTGGATGGGTAGAAGAGGAGGAAGAGGATGAGGAGATTGAGAGTTATACTTCTGATGAGGACAGCGAAATCTTGTCTGTTGGGACTCTGGCACACATGGCTGACTTTATGTTAGGCTGCCTTTCCCCCGACTCTCGCGTTGTATGCATTTTGGCCAACACCGATTACTGGTTGTTCACCCTTCTCGACCCCCGCTACAAAGAGATCTTCTCATCTCTTATTCCTGTGGTGGAGAGGACGTGCAAAATGGTGCAATACCAGAAGGTCCTTGTGGAAAAATAGCTCCAAAAATTTCTAGCTGACAATGCTGGCTGCAGAGTACATAGTTCCTTGGCCAACCGAGGAGGGGAGATGAGTGGAACACACAGCAGTTCCAACAGAGGCAGGGCAACACTCTCCAAGGCGTGGGACAGTTTTATGACACCCCGCCAGCACCCTCAACCTGATGTGCGGCCTAGTGTCACAAGGAGGGAATAATTTTGGAAGATGGTGAAGGGGTACGTAGCAGACCGTGTCGTGTCAGCGTCCTCAATGATCCCTGTGTGCCTTACAACTATTGGGTGCCCAAGCTGGACACGTGGCATGAACTGGCGCTCTACGCCTTGAAGGTGCTGGCCTGCCCCACCACCAGCGTTTTGTCAGAGCGTGTATTTAGTGCTGCTGGGGGCATAATAACTGATAAGTGCATCCGCCTGTCAACTGAAAATGCTGACTGGTTGACTCTTATAAAAATGAACAAGGCCTGAATTGCCCCTGACTTCTCTACTCCACCAGAAAGCGGCAGAACATAAATGCACTCTAAATGTGGCTTTTATGGTGTATTGAATGTACTATATTCCCATGCACCCCTTCCACCACTAAAAAGGGTATATGGTTCAATCTCCCTTTTCTTGTCCTCCTCCTCCATCATATCAACATGCTTATTAGGCTGCCCTCGCTCCTAATGTTTTAGAGGGTCAGCTCAGCAGCGGACCCTCACCCATAATGTTTTAGAGAGTCACCAGCAGACCCTCACCAATAATGTTTTTGAGGGTCACTAGCAGGCCCTCAACCATAATATTTTAGAGGGTTAGCTCAGCAGCAGACCCTTACCCCTAAATTTTTATTTAGATGGTCAACTTGGCAGCAGCCCCCTCGCCCACAACATTTTTTAGATGGTCAGCTCGGCAGCAGGCCCTCGCCTACAAAAAATTTTAGATGGTCAGCTCAGCAGCAGGCCCTCGCCCACAATTTTTTTTAGATGGTTAGCTCGGCAGCAGGCCCTCCCCCACAAATTTTTTTTAGGTGGTCAGCTCCGCAGCCCCTCGCCCATAATGTTTTAGATGGTCAGCTCGGCAGCAAGCCCTCGCCCACAAAACTTTTTAGATGGTCAGCTCGGCAGCAGGCCCTCGTCCACAATTATTTTTATATGGTCAGCTCAGAAGCAGGCCTTCACCCCTAATGTTTTAGAGGTTCACCAGCAGGCCATCAATCATAATTTTTCAAGAGTGTGTATGATGCCCTCCTTTATGTGATATACAGGTTGTGTCGGAGTGCCTTTTCCTTGTAATTTTCCTACCAATTTTTCCTCTAAAATCGATTTTATCTTCGGTTTGGTGCGTATTATTGTCAGTCTGTAAAAGTGGCATACTACTCGGACAACATCGTTCCCAGCAGCGACCTGGGAGTCCAAGATGCATCTAGACATCCTCCCCATGCTGTTCCCGAACCATTTCAGTGGTTTTTCCATCATTTTCTGTCCTTTTCATTTGAACCAGACACCCTCCCCTCTTCAGAGCAGTGGGTGCCTGGTTACCGCTCGGGTTATCCCATTGACTTCCATTGTGCTCGAGTGCTTGGTAGAGCACCCGAGCATCCCGAGGTGTTCTACTCGAGCATCCGAGCACCCAAGCACTTTGGTGCTCGTCCAACACTAATATTGTGTTGAATCACTGCCCTTGTGTCTTCCTCCTGTGGATGCCACCTTTCCCTGCACCTGTTCTCTATGTATGGATAGTCTCTTATGAATTGTATCAATAAAATAATTTATATCTTATGCGGTCTGGTATTTAATTTTTTGATAATCATTTGTAGTACGTTATACCATAGGCATATGTGCAATCTTTCTTTATATGGTGTTGATATATGTGAGCATTGGCTCAAATTCTACATTTTTATTGGCTTATGTTTAATTGGTGATACATATAAAATAGATAGAAAAATTGTAAAGTTGGTAATTACGGTATATATAAAAAAAATAATGAATCTTTAAATATTAAAGGCTGTGTCCATCTTCACAAGCATTTTTCTTTGTATTGCACAAATGCATCTAAAATGAATAGCGAATAATTGTAGTGTATAGAGCTAATATGCAGACTTGCTGTACATATTATTATTATTATTTATTATTAAAGCGCCATTCATTCTATAGCGCTGTACATATGAGAAGAGGTATACATACATAATACAGACAATTGCACTAATCATAAACAAGACAAGTTACAAACTGGTACAGAAAGAGAAAGGGCCCTGCCAGTGAGGGCTTACAATCTACATGGTATGGGAGAATGACACAGTAGGTGCGGGTGAAGTTGGTCATGGCGGTATAGAGGCAGCAGGGTCACTGGTTGTAAGCTTGTCTGAAGAGGTGGGTTTTCAGGTTTCTTTTGAAGGATTCCACTGTAGGAAAGAGTGTAATATGTTGGGGTAGCAAGTTCCAGAGTATGGGGGATGCACGGGAGTAAATCTTGGAGGCGATTGTGGGAAGAGGCGATAAGAGGAGAGGAGAGAAGGAGGTCTTGTGAGGATCGGAGAGTGCGTGTGGGGGTGTATCGGGAAAGTAGCTCAGAGATGTAGGGAGGGGAAAGGTTATGGACGGCCTTGTATGTATTTGTTAGTACTTTGAAGTGAATTCGCTGGGCAATGGGGAGCCAGTGAAGGGATTGGCAGAGGGGAGAGGCAGAGGATTAATAGGGTGAGAGTAAGAGGGTGAGAGGAACATGGTAACAAACTGCACTGAAACCCTAAATATGCACTGGAGTTGTAGACATAAACATACATAAAAAAATTAAAAATTTATCACGAGTACCGATTGCAAAGTGGCTTCATTTTTCATTTCAGATGCATTGGAACAAAGTGGTGGACATAGGGGGTCATTTATTAAGACCTGTGTTTTAGACACCAATCTTAATACTTCTTTGCTCTGGCGGTGGCAGCGCCTGTCTAAATGTACACCAGCTCTCTTGCTGGCTTAGATTTAGACCATTTCTACGCCTAAAATAGGCATAAAGAATGATAAATGAGACTGGCCTGCCAGACCCTTTCCCCGCCCACGCCATACCCCTTCTTTTTTAGACCAGATTGCGGCTTTCCCATACAGTGCATTTTGAAAATATTTCTTAGGCATAAGCTATATTAATAAGAAACTAAATATATAAAAAGGCTACTTCACGAGATTTTTTTGATTTTTAGTTTCATTTATTTTGTATTTTTGTTTTTTTTCCAACTCTGAAGATATACATATTAGTGGCTTGAAATGCATAATACTTTCTTTTAGTTTTTCCATTTTTAATGTGATATTGCATGCATTCATGTGCATCTATAGAATGTGAATCTATAGATGTTCAGGAGCATTTTCTAGAACTGTTGCTTTAAAAAAAAAGACACAGATAATCCCCAGCTTGCAATCTTTGTGTAAACCTGGCCAAGTAATGGGTGAAATAAACAAAAAAATTGGATTTGGACCATCAGTAACACATAAGATGCCTGATGAATATATATCACCTACAGAAAGAGGCACGCAAATCACTAGTTGGAATATAATATAATATTAGTTCATCACATTTTACATGATGACCTAATGAATATAATATCATATTCCAAATAGTGATTTGCTTGCCCCCTTTCTGTATCTAAGTTATTTGCATTCAAAGCACATATATTAGATATTAAGCAGCTTGGACTAGGTTCACATCTCCGTTCGGTAAATCAGGTACTTTGTTTCGGCATAGGAGCAGACTACTGTAGTTACCGTATCTGGCATAGCCAGACACTGCCGGGCACCGCCAGATCCCTGTTCACTATAACTGGATCCAGTCGGATTTCAGCATAAATCCCGTCTTTGTGCTAAAAAAATAAAGCTGCATGCAATATTATTCTTTCGGCAGAAAGCTGATATTTATGCCGGAAACCTACCAGATCCCATCAGGGGCGTAGCTATAGGGGGGTGCAGAAGTAGCAGTTGCTACCGGGTCCAGGAGCCTGAGGGGGCCCAAAGACCCTTGTGCCGCATAAGATGACACTGGTATTATGGAAAGTGCATGCTGGTCAAGTTACACCTCTGGCTGGAGGGAAGGTGTTAGGTCAAGAATTTGGCATGGGGGGGGACATTTCAATTTTTGCATTAGGTAGCACGAAGGCTATGTGCTTCCCTGCCTCTGGCCACAAAGCACTGAGGGAAGGGGGGCCCATGAGCCGAAGAGCTGAACTCTTGCACCAGGGCCCATGAGCCTTTAGCTACGCCCCTGGATAGTCAATTTGCATCTGGCAGCTCCGGTAGTCTGCTTTTCTGCTAGAACAGACTACTTGATTTATGGAGATGTGCACCTAGCCTTACATTAAATAAGTGCATGTATAATGTATTATCAATATAATTCTACATTTCACCATAATTACATAAAGACAAACATTTAAAACTTTATAAAAGCTTTTTTCTTATATTTCCAAAATATCGAATAAAGCACCTTTTAATAAGCAGTAGTTGTACACATTTACAAAGCACAGCATTTACAAGGATGTAGAAATCACCAAAACCATTACCATAATTGACCATTAAATCCCAACTCTATAACTTACAGTACTTACTATAACTTACAGAAAAACTAAGTAATGTCTAATGCCTTGCAAAGTTAATCTACCTGGAAAACTGAGATATAGTGAGCTGTACAGCAAGGCTTCTGATTTTTCTTCCCAAAGTAAGAAAATAACGGTTTTGCAAGCTAAAGAAGTAAATATATGTTTGATTGTACAGATCATCAGTTTTTTTCACAGATGCAGAGACTGTTCACACAGAGCCACAATAGTTCCATACTACAGAGCTGTAGGCACTCCCAGTGTCACTGTATGGTGCCTCCGTACCGTTAGATACAATGCTTCTTGGGTACAATATCTCCATAATACAGCTTCTTTACAATTGTCGGATTCTGTATAAATCCAACAAGAAAAACCTCTGTTTTCCTCCATATAAGACCTGAGCCACATTTAGGTACAATAATTAAGTGCTGCTCCATACAACTCATACTTTATATCATTTTCCAAAGGACGGTAAATTGAACCAACAAACGTAGGAAATTACAAGAAGACAATGATTCAAAATTCACTTTAAAACCAAAATTCTAATATTTTTAGAAACAAAATATGAAGGTTCAAGGCATTGAAAATACTTATCTAGATCTAAAATGTGCTTTACAGTCAAGATGACGAGAGAATATTTCTAAATTAAAAGGAAAGGTAGGAAAGGATCTTACAGCAAAAATACAAACGGTGTTAATTGGCCACAAGAAAAGTTCAGAGGCTGTGACTTCTACCATAGTGAAGACTTATAGGATGACCAAACTTTTTTCAAATGTAATGTTTGCTTTTTTCCTAATACTATACCTTTAGCAAAAACACATAATAATGCATTCACAATTGTACAAATTGCATTAATGTTAAAACAAATGCCAGCCAGTCAAAAGTTGAACTAGGAGACTTTCCAACAAGCAGGAAAAATCTCCTTTCAATTTCATGACTGATGTCAGTGCAAAGAAGACTTGAGGAGGTCTCAGTGATCTTTATTGTCCATGGACCATCTCCTTATTTCTTTACATATCATTTATATATAGTACTAACTATCTGCAATGTGAGCTGTAGCAAATGTCAAATTTTCTGACCATTTTTCGTCCAGTGGTTAAGAAAAAGGATACAATACACTTAATATTTTTTCAAAGTTTAGCACTGAAAATCAATTTATTTGTATCCTGAAAAGTGCATTGGAATATCCTGAGCCGATGAAGAAAATGATTAAGAATAGTATTCACTTTCTATCCATTTCTGATGCATTTTCCCAACAAATTTATTGTCTCTCCTTGCTTCAGGGGTCAGGCTCAATAGAACGTCTATGGGCCCTCCTCAATTCCATCCTTTGCAGCAAGAAGAGAGTGTGATATGTGACTGCTTCTCTCAACTTGTTCTAGGGATCATGGAGGCCTCCACATTCAGACCCCCGCTGATGAATACTTTTGAGATGTCTCTATGACATAGCAAAAGTTTTTGAAGACTCAGTGGTTCTTGAAGAAAAAAAGAACTTTGGCTAATTTTGCAGATAACTGAACAAGCCACATTAAAGTTCATACACTTAAAATTTCAGCAAACTCTGTTCCATTATGAATGGGTTTGATTATACAGCGTGTACATAAACTTTTAGAAACCTGATTCAGAAATAATGGAAAAGCTGCAATAATTTCTGTAACAAATCTTTAAAAGGACTAATAGAGCATGAAGGACAAGAAAATGGGCCTGAACTCCTAGGAAATGAATAGGAATGATGTTTTTTTTTTTGTTTGTTTTTTTACAAATTTTACATATCTTACTTTTTAAACAGACCTCATAAGAAAATACATAAAGATGTGTAATTTGTATTTTTCAGAGTTCAGACTGAAAATAAAGTGTGCTATGCATTTACCTATTTCTACCACTAGGCGGGCCAGAGAGTTACACAACACATGCCTGTCCGGAAGTGCTTCCCTTTCATTTGTATATTTGTCTGTAACAGCAAACCAAATGGTAATGCAAGTAAAATACATGTCAGTGTAATATTGGCAGGTCTATATTACTAGCTGCTCATGTGTCAGCAGATCAAGAGTTAACTTTGTTGTATACATCCGAGGAGCATTTATAAAATGAGGAAGAATTCTGGCATAATTTGCACCAATAATTTGGCATACCTGCTTTGCACCACATTTATTAAGTGTTTTAGACACTTTTTGCCAAATAATGGGGTATGGTTTAAGGAGACCTACTGGAAATGGACATGACTTGTGGTGCAACATTGTGCACAGAAGATGCACCAAAATTTTGACTCACAATTCTGGTGGAAGTCAACTAATAGGTGGTTTAAACTTAGACTTGACAGTCTAAGCCTACATGCACACAAACGTTTGTGTTTTGCGGTCCGCGTCCGTGTGGAATCCGTTTTTTTATTTGCGGATCCATTGTAACAATGCCTATTCTTGTCCGCAAAACAGACAAGAATAAGACATGTTCTATCTTTTTTCGGGGCTACGGAACGGAGCAACGGATGCGGACAGCACACGGAGTGCTGTCCGCATCTTTTGCAGCCCCATTGAAGTGAATGGGTCCACACCCTAGCCGCAAAAAATGCGGCTCGGATGTGGAACCAAACCACGTTCGTGTGCATGTAGGCTAAAGAAGTGTCAGAATTATTATGAAGCCTTGGCAACTGTCATAACTTTGGCGTCGTTTTCATGTGTCTAGTTTAGGTTTGGTGTAAAAAGTAGACACAGTCTTAATCTTTGTATTCTCCGTTAATCTTAAATTAATCTGCCCAATTTTCTTGGCATTCTGCATCTGCAAAGATCTACAATGTATATAGAGAGCTGTTAGGATATATTCACATGCTGCAGATTTGTTGAAGGTATTTCTTCCCTGTCCCGTTCACCTGACGAGGGCTTTCAGAAATCCACGTGCTTGCTACCAAAATAATCCCAATTAAATAAATGCATGCTTAAAAATCAGAATTGCCCGATGAACGAGCGTTTGCTTGTTCATCGGGCAACTGGCGGCAGTATTATACTGCAAGTGATCCCTAACAAGCGTTCATGTGAACGCTCATTAGCGATTATTGGCCGAAATATCAGCCAGTGTAATACAGCCTTCAGGCCCATGGGCGGATTGGCCATAGACCTTACAGGGAAATTTCCCAGTGGGCTGATGCCCAGGGGGCCTCCCAAGACCTCCTCACAGCTACTGGCCTGCTACATAACGATCTAATGCTCTGAGCAGGAAGTAATGCTAGGAGTATCAGGTATTTATGCATTTGTCCCGCAGTCACAGGCGTCCTCCTGAATTCCGCTGTATCATTGTCCTCAGGATGGTGATAGGGCAGTATTTTATGCTGTACTGTGGTATTTGGTTTTGCTGGGGCGGTATTTTGTACCGCACTACGGTATTACTGGCCCCGCCTACTTGTATTGCTCCTTACCGTCTGTCAATTCGGACTTGCCCACAACTTGTGGCCACTTTCAGTTTTTTTTTTCCAGGGCCACTTTAAGTTATATCTTATAACATGCAGTATAGGCACAGTACGTACATACCCCTTTAAAATTTGACAGGTGCTACATCCGCATGATGTTGTCATATGCATATATTGTAAATGCATCATTTATAAACTTTTAACCTTTAACAACTTCCAGTAAGTGGTACGATTATCATTTGAATAGAATTTTTCAATACCATTTAATGTCAATCTCAGTTCGTCTCCTTCATTTAGCACTAGAGTTTGACTCATTCGGGCATAAGATGAGTTTTTAATAGGACTTTGGAATGCGCCTCCAATGTATTCTATCTTTGTAAATATCTTCTTTGTAAGCACCGTCAGAGTAATATCAGCGATTCCACTAATGTGTGTGGCAAATAATTGAATGTCTAAATAATAGACTCCGGCACTCGATATTGTCACAGAGGTATTGTTCACTTTTATTTGGCTGGCACACAGAGTTGTGTTCCACTTCCAGTCATCTTTATTGCCACCTGCAAAGAATTAAAAGCCATATGATTTTAAGCAGTTACACCATCCAGACTATAATATCATTTTCAGGTGCCTCACCTAGGAGAATTTTTAATATGAAATATCTAAAGACGTATTGTCAGCAAGCAATCTATTGTATAGTGTTTTGTAATTAAATTCCTCTTTGATACACAGAATATGCATAAATATCTGCCTCACGGCATGACCAGGATCAGGAAACTCTGTTCTGGATATATTTTTATAAGCCTTGAAGATCTGTAATGGTAATAAAGCTTTACTAGTGCATCTCAATAAATTAGAATATCTAAAAGTTAATTTATTTCAGTAATTCAGTTCAAAAAGTGAAACATATATAGATCCAATGTACACATTACACTCATTCCATGTGTTTATTTCTTTTAATATTGATTAATATGGCTTACAGCTAGAGTTAGATTTTACAACTTAGTCGAAGTTAGCCAAGAAATTAAATTACTTCCTAATTAATTTGTCATTGCGTGCAGCGGTATTTGTCTGGCCGCCTCTTGGCATATTTGCCGTGCTGCGGCCGGATTTCCACCGCTCCCCATTATACTGAATGGGGCTGGGTGGGCATCCGGCAGCACACGTGTGCAAATGTTACTACGGATCCGGCAGGCTGTTCCCCTGCCGAAACAGCTTGCCAGAAAAGATATACTCCAATGTGAAACTGGCCTAAATCAGGCATTCTCAGGCCACTCTACCTCAGGGTACGGCCTCACAGAGCGGCTGTGCTGTGTGCTATGCAGCCATGTGTAGTGAAGAACCTCTTGGACAATTAGCCCGTAACTGCCTGATATAATAACGAAGACCGCACTGTATAGTCCTTCTTCATTGTGCTGCACTTTTAAACAGGGGCTGTTGCTGGTATGGGGTTTGGCTGGTTAGGTGGGGGAACAATATGCATTTTATTGCTGTTATTTCCTGCAGGTTATATGACAGTAAACACAGAATATTAATCAGCTGTGGCATACCCACTTCTCCAACCCCAGCGCTCTCCTGCCTTACAGGTGGGAGCCCGTCTTCTGTCATCTGCTTTCCCTCCCTTTCCACATAATCTAATATCGATGAGAATATGTCATCAGGAACATCCAGCTCCTTCTCTCTCTGCATCTTGCTGACTTTTCTAGGAAGAAAAGCAAGTAAAAGATGAGGATGGTCATCATTAAGACCTGGCCCCTCTAAGGGGTGCAGACTGGATGGTATTGGTTGGCATGCTGGGCACTGGAATAATAAAGACTTCCATCTTATTGATATTGAATTACATATATTAGTTAATGTCTGATGTAGGAATAAGTAAATGTAGGAATAAATAAAACTGACACAACACAAGTCTCCCTGCAGTCTCCCTGCAGTCTCCCAGCAGTCTCCCAGCAGTCTCCCAGCAGTCTCCCAGCAGTCTCCCTGCCCTCTCCCTCTCCAATATTCTTCTATATTACCATTTTCAGCAACCCTGTCTCTAGCGCATGAAAGCTTGCCACGTGTCTGCCTATGCTCATCTCACAGGACAATGGCAGAGACCATGCGGGAGCCCAGGTTTTATAGGGCTGTGAAATCACAGGGGATCTACAGATTGGCTAGCTGCACGGCATTATGGGTGATCTCGCATTCCCAGGCTTTTTACTTTCACTTTGTAACACGTTCAGCCACCATTTTAGGAAAAAATGATTCGTTACCACGAAGCGTGAGAAAATTGGGATTCATTGTGAATTGAAGTTTTCCTAAACTTCGGACCGAATTTTGCTTTGAATGCTTCACTTCGCTGAACAATACTTACAGCTAATGAAAACCCAAAAGTCAGTGTCTCAGAAAGTTAGAATATTGTAAAAAAGTTAAATACTGTAGACTCATAGTGTCACACTCTCCTAATCAACATAAAACACTACAAAGATTTCCTAATGGTCCCTCAGCCTGGCTCAGGAGGCTCCACAATCATGAGGAAGACTGCTGACTTGACACTTGTCCAGAAGAAGATGGCTGTTCACAGAGTGCTGTATCCAGTGGCGTAGGGATCGCCATAGCAACCATAGCAGTGGCTATGGGGCCCTACGCCACTAGGGGGCCCTACGCCACTAGGGGGCCCGTCCGACCGCATTCAAATTTTTTTTTTATTTTTTTTATTTTTTTTATTAACACACACAGACACTACACACAGGCAGCCAGGAGGTGGCGTAACTACCGGGGAAGCAGCTGCTTCGGGGCCCGACAGTTTATTTTCAAGTTAGTTAAATATCGATGTCTTACTGTTCAGGGCCCCTTCACAGCAGCGGTCTTAATGTTCCCTCGCTAATGTGCTCTAATCTTACTGTATATACTAAAGTCTCCTGATGTGTCTGGGATTCGAACCCACAACCTCCAATGTATCAGTGTATCAGAGGCAAAGCATTAACCCTCACAGCCATAAAGAAGGCATTGCAACTGACTGAAAAAATTTGACACTTCTACTGTTATAGCTGGCTAAGTGTACATCTATACACATGACAGCTGCCCCAACACACCCAGCACTGCTATATCTCTATATGACAGCTATCCCAGCACACTCAGCTCTGCTATATCTCTATATATGAGCAGCTATGTGTATAGATGTACACTTAGCCAGCTATAACAGTAGAAGTCTCATAATTTTTCAGTCAGCAGCAAGGCAGCTGTTATGGTCTTGAGGGTAGGTGCTCTGCCTCTGATACAAAAGGTCGTGGGTTTGAATCCCAGCAGAAACCTTTTCTGAAATACAAGCAGTGACTCCATATATGGACATACAGGGCGGGACACAATACAGGGAGGGACACAGGAAGAGGCTGCATCGCATCGCTGACATGGAGGTAAGTAGAAGTGTTTATTTTATTTTTTTTTAATACCCGACTGTTACTGCCATGGGGGGAGCGTGGGGGGGGGGGCACTTGATACTGGCACATGGGGGGAGGGGGGTTGGCACCTGACCTGATACTGGCACCTGGGGGGGGGGGGGGGGGGGGTTTGGCACCTGATACTGGCACATGGGGGGGGGGAGAGAGAGGCACCTGATACTGTGGATGGCACTGTTCAGGGGAGGGGGATCTGTGTATGGCACTATTTAGGGGAGTGTGGATGGCACTGTGGATGGCACTATTTAGGGGAGGGGGGATCTGTGGATGGCACTATTTAGGGGAGGGGGGGATCTGTTGATGGCACTATTTAGGGGAGGGGGATCTGTGTATGGCACTATTTAGGGGAGGGGGATCTGTGGATGGCACCATTTAGGGGAGAGGGATCTGTGGATGGCACTATTTAGGGGAGAGGGATCTGTGGATGGCACTATTTAGGGGAGAGGGATCTGTGTATGGCACTGTTTAGGGGAGAGGGATCTGTGGATGGCACTGTTTAGGGGAGGGGGATCTGTGGATAGCACTATTTAGGGGAGGGGGGATCTGTGGATGGCACTATTTAGGGGAGGGGGGATCTGTGGATGGCACTATTTAGGGGAGGGGGGATCTGTGGATGGCACTATTTAGGGGAGGGGGGGATCTGTTGATGGCACTATTTAGGGGAGGGGGATCTGTGTATGGCACTATTTAGGGGAGGGGGATCTGTGGATGGCACCATTTAGGGGAGAGGGATCTGTGGATGGCACTATTTAGGGGAGAGGGATCTGTGGATGGCACTATTTAGGGGAGAGGGATCTGTGTATGGCACTGTTTAGGGGAGGGGGATCTGTGGATGGCACTGTTTAGGGGAGGGGGATCTGTGGATGGCACTATTTAGGGGAGGGGTGATCTGTTGATGGCACTATTTAGGGGAGGGGGATCTGTGTATGGCACTGTTTAGGGGAGGGGGGATCTGTGTATGGCACTATTTAGGGGAGGGGGATCTGTTGATGGCACTATTTAGGGGAGGGGGATCTGTGGATGGCACTATTTAGGGGAGGGGGGATCTGTGGATGGCACTATTTAGGGGAGGGGGATCTGTGGATGGCACTATTTAGGGGAGGGGGGATCTGTGGATGGCACTATTTAGGGGAGGGGGGATCTGTGGATGGCACTATTTAGGGGAGGGGGGATCTGTGGATGGCACTATTTAGGGGAGGGGGGGATCTGTTGATGGCACTATTTAGGGGAGGGGGATCTGTGGATGGCACTATTTAGGGGAGGGGGATCTGTGGATGGCACTATTTAGGGGAGGGGGATCTGTGGATGGCACTATTTAGGGGAGGGGGATCTGTGGATGGCACAGAGGGGGGGGGGCCCATAATTTTTTTTTGCTATGGGGCCCATGCATTTCTAGCTACGCCCCTGGCTGTATCCAAACATATTAAAGGGGTAATTTGGTTGGCTAAAGTCATCCCCTATCCCCTAACTTTCAGATCAGTGGGGGTCTTACTGCTGGGACCATAATCATGAGAACAGGAGCCCTGAACCCTCTGCAGCTCCCCTGAAATTACTAGAGCAGCCAGTCGCACATGTGCATGGCTGCCCCATTCATTTCTATGGGAGTTCTGGAGATGCAGGGGGCTGCAGGGGGTACGGGGCCCCATTCTTGTGATCGGTGGATAAGTTGAGTGGAAGGAAAAGGTGTGGTCGAAAAAGGTGCACAAGCAACAGGGATAACCGCAGCCTTGAAAGAATTGTCAAGAAAAGGCCATTCAAGAATTTGGGGCAGATTCACAAAGAGTGGACTGTGGCTAGAGTGAGTTGCTTGAGGTCCAGTGGGAAGTCACTAATGATTTGGGGAGACATGTCATCTGCTGGTGTTGGTCCACTGTGTTATATCAAGTCTAAAGTCAGCCAGGACATTTTAGAGCACCTCATGCTTCCCTCTGCTGATACCCTTTATGGAGATGCTGATTTCATTTTCCAGCAAAACGTGCACCTGCCCACACTGCCAAAAGTACCAATACCTTGTTTAATAACTATTCTATCACTGTGCCTCATGGGCCAACAAACTTGTCTGACCTGAACCACATAGAGAATCTATGGGGTATTGTCAAGAGGAAGATGAGAGACACCAGACCCAACAATACAGATGAGCTGAAGGCCACTATCAAAGCAACCTGGGATTCCATAACACCTCAAAGGTGCCACAGGCTGATCGCCTCCATGCCAAGCTGCATTGTTGCAGTAATTAATGGAAAAAGAGCTTCAACCATTAACTGAGTGCATATACTGTACATGCTTTTTGTAGGCCAACATTTATGTAATAGAAAGCACCTAAAATAGATCACTCTGTGTAATGAAGCTATATTATATATGAGCTTCATTTTGTGAAATGAATTACTGAAATAAATTAACTTTTTGATGTTATTCTAATTTATTGAGATGCACTAGTATATTAACACCACTGACAGGGTAAAAGCAATCTTTATATGTGTTAATGAATAAAACAATCTGTACTATGTGTCAGTTTGCAATCTTCATTTATTTTCATACCACCTAAAATCCAATTGAAACCTCCTCCTAGTTTCAGATTTGTCTCATGTGGTGGTACTCCTCCCAGATTCATCAGCACCACCACCTAGGTGAAGGAATTACACATATTCTGCAAAAGTTGAATGGGAGCCAACTTTTAACCTGCTGCCAAAATCCACTGTTTTTGCACTGTGGATGTTGGGTCTTTAAAGATGGCACCAACAAAGGAGCTGCTTTACACAGCAGAAACCCAGTGGAAGAGTCTGTGATTAGTGATAATGCTGATCACAAACTTTTAGCCACTCAGATGCTGTAGTCAATTGTGACCACGGCATCTGAGCAATCAATTGCCAGGAGGGATGTGCTCTTGAGGACTGAACAGGTCCCTCACAGCAAAATCGCCAGAACCATTCGGTTGCTATGGCAGCCTCGAGCCTTCTGAAGGCTCCGAGGCCTATCATATCAAAGTTCCTATCAAGCCCGGCCTGTGGCAGGGATTGATAGGGATATATTGATTTTCCCAAAAGCTGCAATGGTAAATCATTGCAGCCTGTGGCAGAAGCAATCAGATAATTGCATGTTGTCCCATAGGGGGGGGGGGACTAAAAATAAGGGTAAAAGAAGTGGAATTTTTTTTAAATGTTAAAAAAATAAAAAGATATAAAAATTCAAATCACTCCTTTCCCAATTTGAAAAATAAACAATAAAATAATATGGATCTGTAATAATAGATCATTAGTATTGCAGATTCCCAAAAAGCTTGAACTATTAAAATTATAAAAGTATTTATTCTGAACAGTGACTGGCATAATGGAAAAAAAAAAATGCAAAATGGCCTATTCCTCTTTTGTATTTTTTTTGTGTTGCTTTACCTCCCCCCAAAAATGTAATAAAAAGTGATCAAAAAGATATACAGTGAAATCTGTAGAAAAAATGGACATGTATAGCACATCCACATCCTGTGCATTGATCTACTGCTTCTCAGCATAATTTATAAATGTCTCCACTGAGTATATGTTTTGATCAAATGCATAGGTCCACTTACTATGTCATGGTGGCCTCTTATAAGTGGGTTCCTACTTTAATTTAATGCAGCACCCCTTGGCGACCACTGCTACCACAACATAGCAGTCACTGGCGGTGAGACCCAGCAGCCCAACAGCACTCTTGCTATCAGGCCAGGCCCCCTATGGTGCTGGGCCCCACCAGCCCACGGCACAGCATCATAGCAACAGCCACCATGCAGCACTGCATAATGTGAACAGATCAAAACAGATCACAAAAGCTCACCTGTCTACACATGCACATCCTAAGTTGGTATAAATGAAAACTACACTCTGCCCCACAAAAAATGTGCCCTTGCAAAGCTCCGTAGTCAGAAACATAATGGGCCAGATTTATCATGACTCTGACAGCTCACTCCACTTTCACATATGGCTAAAGTCAGTTTTAGCCAAGTCAGATTTATGATCGGGCCTTTAAGACTGTAATAAATGTGGTTTGACGGTAGCAGTTTATCCGTCAGTAAGCAGCTTTACAAAAGTCGCACATCTTTATGAAAAAGTCGCACGTTTTTATGAAAAAGTCGCATGTTCTTTTTAAAAGTCTCATAAGATAAGCATGGTCCTCACTGGAGTGAAATTGGGACTTTTTTGCGACTTTTTTGCGACTTTTTTAAATAGTCCCAATAGTAAATCTGTCTAGAGATTCATTTACATAAGAAAACACGCCCACTTTCAGAAAACTGGCGAGCATAGTGCAGAGCAGAAAAAAGTCGCAAATTTGTGCGCAGTTTTAGCGTTTGAGACTTTTTTGGGACTTTTTCACTCCATTATTCTGACCTGAGCTAATGATAAATCTGGCCCAATAAGTCTATGGGGGTCAGAATATGGCGATGCAATGAGAAAAAATATAATTTTTTATGTTTCTATTTTTTCAAAAGTATTAAAACACAAGAAAAAAATATAATAATTTGATATCGCTGTAATTGTACTGACCTGCAGAATGAAGTTAACAGGTTAGTTTTACTGCATAGGGAATGCCGTAAAAACGAAACCCCAAAAACTTTTTTTTTCCAATTCCACCACATTTTTTATTTTTTTTTCCAGCTTCCCACTAAATCGTGGATACATCTCTATCAATCCATTCAACTCTATGGGACTGATAGAGCTACCCGAGCGCTGTATTCAGCTTTTCTGCTATTATGGTTTTGTAATATATCTGACTGACAACTCATGTAAGAAGTTTTGCCAGATAAGCTCTGGAATGTAATAGTTCTGCAATAAATCACTTACCGAGTGTGGCATGTGCATAACACAGGTCTTTAGCCTACAAGGAAAATAAATCAAGACTTAACAGGTAGGCTTAAAGAAACAGACATTAGACTATTGCTTTACAGTAATTATAATGAACAGATTTAACACGCATTCATCTGGGCTTTTTGCTCATTTATAAAAATCAGAGCACAGAACAGCTGACAGTATGTACTGCAGAAAAGGTTGTCTCACAGACATTATTCTACAGTCCATCACCTGGATCTGAATACTTTTTTAATTGCCTCACCACCGCAAAAAAGAAGAGCATTCACTACGTTTTTTTCGGTGCGGACCGTCGAAGTGAATGGGTCCTAGGTCCTCATACGACGGCACTATGGTCTGTGACCGTACAGCACTGGTTCGGCCGGCACACATTCATGTGCATTAGCCCTGATGGGTATAGTTAGCTTTACATTTTGTAAGTCGGGGTATAAAAAGCTGCTCTGTGGCATAGCTGTATGCAATACATACAGTATGTGTTTTGTGAGCCAAATTTCTCATCAGTCGCAGAAGCAACATTTGGAATGTGTAAAAGCAATGTCAGCAAAATCACTGACGGAGCAACGTGACTCATGAGCATTGTATGTGTGGAATGACGATTCCCTGAAGAAATATGTTTCACATTAGATCAGTTTTACCATAATGCTAATGTCTCGGAGCGGAAAATAGATTCACAGAGGGTTAGATGACTGATGTCTGCTCCATCCCTACATTGTTAGGGCTCATGCACACGACAGTAGTTTTGGTGCAGCTCAGATACAGACCCATTCATTTCAAAGGGGCCGCAAAAGATGCGGACAGCAAATTCTTCACTGCAATCCAGAGCTGCGGTGTGGAATGGAGGCACGGAAATCCATAGTGCTTCCGTGGTGTTCCTGTCCATGTTTTTTTTTTTTACGGTGCGGACGGATCACAAACTCATTCAAGTTGAATGGGTTTCGATCCGTCCCGGCTGCAGCATGTATGTTGCAAATTGCTGTCCCCCATGCCCTGTGAAGAAGTTCGGGTTTGGGTACCAAACATGCCGATTTTTCTCACGCGCTTCCAAACGCATTACAATGTTTTGAACTCGCGAGGAAAAATCGTGCATGTTCCCGCAACGCACCCGCACCTTTTCCCGCAACGCCAGTGTGAAAGAGGCCTAAGTCTTTGGACTCCTGGGGCCTGCAGCTGTAGATAGCTGACACTGAAAAATCTCACTAGAGAGAGTCTCAGCGTATTTCCAGCCAGTAAGCGAAAAGGGATTGGACAGGAAAGGACACGGAGCCTCATCACATACCATAGCAACCAACACAAACCCCACAGGCCGCACTGAGCGCACGTGTTCACTGTCAATAGACTCTACGTAGTATTGTGAACGCACACGAGGCAGATTTGTTTTGATTGTTCCTTTCGTCTGAATGGGGTTTGCAGAAATCCACGTCTTTTCACCAAAACAACCCCATTCACATACACAGAACTGATTTTCGGCAGCAGAAATGTCTCCACAGATATTCCTGTGTGTGAATTAACCCTAAGGGCTCATGGACACGGCCGTTACCTGTTTTGCAGTCCACAACTTGCAGATCCGCAAAACACATGTGTGTTCTGCATTTTGCGAAATGGAACACTGGCCCATAATAGAGAAGTCCTATCCTTGTCCGTAATGCGGACAAGAATAGGACATGTTCTGTATTTTTGCGGATGGAACGGACATACGGATGTGGGCAGCACACGGTGTGCTGTCCGCATCCTTAGCAGCCCTCTTGATGTGAGTTGGTCCACATCCGACCCGCAAAAAAAAAAAGCATCGAATGTGGACAAAAAATATGTTTGTTTGTATGCCGGAGCCCTAACAGTGGCCAATACCTGCAAAATTTTACCTTCCTAACAAAACAAACACTAAAAATTAGTATTAACCCTGGGATATTACTAGATATTTTGATCTATCATTAGAATAACGTATTAACTCACTTCATTTATCTATGACGCAGCAGTGAGTAATACAGTACATTTGGAGACTGTGCAACTTTAATATTAGAAAGAAAAGAACTGCAGGAACAGACAAGGTCAGACACGCTGCACTCATGCCCCTTATAATGCCTCATTTACTCGTCAGTGTTCGGTCAGTGATTTTCTTCAGTGATTGTGAGCCAAAACCAGGTTCGGCTCAAAACACAGAGCAGGTGCAGATCTTTCCCTTAGGCTAAGTTCACACGAACGTGTGTGATCCGTGGCCGTATTGCGGCCCGCAAATTTCAGGCCGCAATACACGGCCACAGTTCCGTGTGCATTCCGCATCACAGATGCGGACCCATTCACTTCAATGGGTCCGCAAATCCGGAATAGCGGAACGGCCGCACGGAACGGTACCCCTCAGAAGCACTACGGAGTGCTTCCGTGGGGTTGCGTCCCGTACTTCCGTTCCGCAAAAAGATAGAACATGTCCTATCTTTTTGCGGAATGGACGGATCGCGGACCCATTAAAGTCCGCGGGCACGGGTCACACACGTTCGTGTGAACTCGGCCTTAGACCTTATCTCTGTGGAGGCTCCAATCCTGGATTTGGCTCACAATCACTGATGGAAATCACTGACCGAACACTGACATGTGAATGAGGCTTTATAGACTGCTTTAGGCTACATCCACACGAAGTCTATTAAAAACGGACATTTTTAACAGACGTTAATTTCACTGACGCCTTTCTGAGAAACGGACGTTAAAAATGGATCCATTCAATTGCATGGGGGCAGTCTGACAGTGAAACACGGACAAGATAGAACATGTTCTATTTTTTGACGTCCGTTTTTCACTGACAGTCAAAAAAACTGCCGTGTGAATAGCCCTATAGACTACCATTGGTCTTAAAACAGACGTGTGATGGCCGCGTTAAAAATACAGTATGTACATCACATGTCCGTTTTTCTCTGTTGTGTGCATGTAGCCTTAGTTTTGCATACTTTTTTCTTTAAACTAAAATTACTGCAAAAAAAAGCTCCAGATATTGCATGGAAGTTTATGGGAACGATTAAACACAGCATAGACATTTGTGGCTTTTTGACCCTTGAGATGTTTTTTGGGCTCAGATGTTTTGACAATCACAGCATGCTCAGGGTATGGCATTTGTTCCGTCACTGTCTGACATTCTTGCTCTACAGAATTTTTTTACCTGCTTGAAAAACACACAAGTACTAGTTTTTGTGTGTATTTGCATGGCTTTTTTTTTGCATACTATTGAACAGGACTTTACTAAACAAAAACACAAGGCATGCAAAAAAACACAGTTTAAAAATGCCTGTGGTAGAGCACACTATTTAGACAAAAAGTCCCTTGGCCAGATTTATCATGACTCTGACAGCTCACTCCACTTTCACATATGGCTAAAGTCAGTTTTAGCCAAGTCAGATTTATGATCGGCCCTTTAAGACTGTAATAAATGTGGTTTGACGGTAGCAGTATATCCGTCAGTAAGCAGCTTTACAAAAGTCGCACGTCTTTACGAAAAAGTCGCATGTTCTATTAAAAAGTCTCATAAGATAAGCATGGTCCTCACTGGAGTGAAATTGCGCACTTTTTTGCGACTTTTTAAATAGTCCCAATAGTAAATCTGTCTAGAGATTCATTTACATAAGAAAACACGCCCACTTTCAGAAAACTGGCGAGCATAGTGCAGAGCAGAAAAAAGTTGCAAATTTGTGCGCAGTTTTAGCGATTGCGCAAAAATTTGTGACTTTTTCACTCCATTATTCTGACTTGAGCTAATGATCAATCTGGCCCCCTGTCTTTTCATTAAGGACAGAAATACATCCGAACAAGACAGATGAGAAGAAATGTTCAATCAAAGGCATTCATTTAGCAAAAAATGAGATTGCATCCGATGGAAAAGAGAAATCCAGCGCTTTCTCTTACACAGCTTTTTCATCTAGGATTTTTCCATGGGCGTTTGCAATAAAAAACAAATCAGGAATAATAAAAAAAATAAAAAAAAACACTATTGCAAATGACTTACCGGGAGGCGGTGGTGTAAAATGCAGTAAGAAAGCGTTCCGACAAAATTTACTGAAATTAAGATGACACAGATGATCAAAGGGGTGCAGCTTCTGGGGGCCAGACTTTGGGAACCATCCCTATTGTTCCCCAGTCGCTCCTCTTCTTCATGCTCAATTTGAACAGCGACAGACATATTTCAGCAAGGGACTGCCCAGTAAAAAGAAACCTGATGTTCCTCGCAAGAATGTGAGAAGTGATAGGGGTTTGAAGTATCAATGCTAATTTATACCGGAGGGGAGTGGTGACCATGTGTGGGATTCCCTCTTTTCTCTTTCCCTACGTATCTGTGAGTTGAAGATAAGCTAGCTTTCCCCATAAAACTGGCATCAGGCCAGTCTTCTCCTCCACCGACGTGATGTAACTGCTCAGAGCTTACGCAATCCATAAGTGGTTCATTATGTAGTGTAAGGCAAAGTGCACACATAAGTACTTTTTCTCTTCCCTGGGACGTTAGTAAATGAACATATCGGGCCAGATTAATCATTAGCTCAAGTCAGAATAATGGAGTGAAAAAGTTGCAAATTTTTGCGCAACCGCTAAAACTGCGCACAAATTTGCGACTTTTTTCTGCTCTGCACGATGCTCGCCAGTTTTCTGAAAGTGGGCGTGATTTATTATGTAAATGAATCTCTAGACAGATTTACTATTGGGACTATTTAAAAAGTCGCAAAAAAGTGGCAAAAAAATGCCAATTTCACTCCAGTGAGGACCATGCTTATCTTATGAGACTTTTTAATAGAACATGCAACTTTTTCGTAAAGAGGTGCGACTTTTGTAAAGCTGCTTACTGACGGATAAACTGCTACCGTCAAACCACATTTATCACAGTATTAAAGGGCCAATCATAAATCTGACTTGGCTAAAACTGACTTTAGCCATATGTGAAAGTGGAGTGAGCTGTCAGAGCAATGATAAATCTGACCAGTCGACTTTACTATGACTTGGCACATGTTTTTTTGCAAACTTACTACAACTGCAAGTGCAGTAAAAAGAATGACATAATGTAAAGGTGAAGAAGTAGGCTTTTCAAGGGTAGATAAGAGATATCCAGAATAACTTACGTGGCAATCACATACAGTGTAAAACCGGTGCATGCTCAGTAGGACTAAGTGCTGCAAAACTGTGCCGTCATATGACTCGCCACAGGAAAATATGTGCTAGAAAGGCAAACAGCTGCCGCCGACAGTAAGTGTTACATTCAGGTTACACAATACACTTATGCCTCATTCACACATCAGTGTTCGGTCAGTGTTTTTCATCAGTGATTGTGAGCCAAAATCAGGATTGGAGCCTCCACAGATTTAAAGTATAAGGGAAAGATCTGCACCTGTTCTGTGTTTAGAGCCGCACCTGGTTTTGTCTCAAAATCACTGATGGAAATCACTGACCGAACACTGACTGTGTGAACGAAGAGCGTAGTCTCACTCCCTCCTATCTTTCTGCCATTAACAACAGGGAAGAAAAAGAGAAGCGGGGCCAGCACTTAGCAGAGACTCGTAAGCTACATGCACACTGCAGTAAAGTTTATGAGCATTTCCTGCGCAGATTTTCATGTGGTTTTTACTGCGTTTCCGCACCAAAATCTTCATACGTTACTTGCAGATTTTGTTGCGAATTTTGACCCAGGTCTCACCTTTTGAAAATGACACGCCATTTATTTCAAAATCCACAACGCAGGTCAATTTCTGCATGAAAAATTTACACAACCTGTAGATGAGATTTTAAAAATCTCATCCACCTAGCCGGTATTGTATTATGCAGAACAATAGAAAATCCGCACGAAAAATACGCAGCATGTGCATGTACCCTTGATGCTGGCACGGCATGTACCCTTGAGGTAGCACGTCAGCAGGTTTCAGAAAAGTGCAACTTGCTTTCACACAAATATTTGCTGTAAACACACAGCCATATTGCAGAAATGTCTCAATGCAAATTGCATTGTGGTCTAGGGTGGCAGAGGTGCGTGCATATTGCAAGCACAAATCCAACATTGTTGGATTTTCTGCGATTGTTGCTCTGCAGTTGCAGCATGTTGCGTTTTGCACTGAGCCATGGTCGGATTGGCCAAGGAACCTACAGGGAAATTTCCCGGTTAGCCGATACCCAGGGGGCCGCCCAAGCTCTCCTGATGGCCCCAGGACAGGTACAGTACATAATGATCTGTGCTCAATGGCATAAATGTCCTCCTGAAGTTAACTGTATTGCCCTCCTCAGGACGATGAAACTATTGAATACTGTATAGAGGGTGGCAGTATTGTATGCTGCACTGTGGTATTTGATTCTGCTGGGGACGTATTTTGGGGACGTATTGCAGGCCCTGCCTACTTATGTTGCCCAGTCATCTATCAATTTAGTCCAGCCTACAACATAGGGGCCACTTTTAGTTTTTTTTCCAGGGCCACTTTAAGTTCCCAATCCGCCGCTTCACTGAGCTACTATTGACAATCATTAGGTGGAATGCCATGCCTTTTTCATGTTGTGTGACACGTCACCATGTGGCCCTAGCCTTCCTGAAAATCATAGTAACACACTTGTTAAAGGGAACCTGTCATCAACTTTATGCGGACCTCACTGAGGGCAGTATAAAGTAGGGACAGAAATGCTGATGTCAGCGGTGTGTCACACATCAGCTAAAAGTAAGTGGTTGCCGAGAACCAGCATCATAATCATTGCAGCCCAGGCCTGGAAAAGAGTCAAATCTACCTGAGAAGAGTCCTGGTTATACATAATCTCTCGATCTCTCACCCATCTGCTGATGATTGGCAGTTCTCTCCTAGAGAGAGGGAGACAACTAGGTAGAAGCCTGTCAGTCATCAGCAGGTGAGCAGGAACTCATGAATAACCAGGACTCTTCTCAGGTAGGTTTGACTCTTTTCAAGGCCTGGGCTGCAATGATTATGATGCTGGTTCTCGGCAACCACTTACTTTTAGCTGATGTGTGACACACCGCTGACATCAGCATTTCTGTCCCTAATTCATGATTAGATTGCACAAAATTCCCTAATAAAGTATACTACAAAAGAAGTAACATCACTGGCCCTATGCGTTACGCAAACAGATAATTAAACAAATTACGGCAACACAGACTCAAGAAAAAATTGACTTCATGATAAATTCTCACACTATGTTATACCTGAGTGGACATTGTGTGACACACAGATCCTTTGTGTGTACTCGACCCATCACAGCAAGGCAGACTATCTCGTCTAATATTTTCACTGTGTAACGCCTCACTCACACATTCACGTCCGTGCTTAAATCCATGAAAAGGTGGTCAGTGATGCCTCCGTGATCCGTGTTGGGTCAGTGTGTCCCTTTTTTGCAGTCCGTGTGTCATCCGTTTTTCTCTGACACTGAACAGCTGAATTTTTTTTTTCAAAGCATCTCTTCCTAATGATCCATGAAACACGGATGGCATCCATGTTGCATCCGTGGTTTTCACAGACCCATAGACTATAATAAGTGTGATGGATCCGTGATCTCGGACAAAATAGAGCATGCATCGTGCTAAAAAAACTGATCCACGGACAGTGCTAAAAAACATTAAAATGAATGGGGACGTGTGCTGTCCGCGGAGAACACGTACAGTACACGTCCGTGAAACACTGAAGTGTGAATGAGGCTTAAAGGGGTTGTCTCCTCTCAGACAATGGGGGCATATTCCACCTATATTGGGAACGGAACCCTGCAAAGTGGTTACTGGGGAAGGGAGGGATAGTCTCTGTTTATGTCACACTCCTGGACACTTGTGCAAAATGCTGTCATGTGAAAGTTTCACACTTGCGTTATTGTTTCCATTTAGTCCTCATGCATTCTGAATGGAAAGAGATCTGTTCAGGAGGCATCAGGATTCCATTCTGTCAGCATTCTGTTTTGTGACCGGAGTGACACAGTTAGGGGTTGTATCTGGCAAGGCAGGTATTTTCCTCCCAGCATGTGCTGGGCTGGTTTCCAGCCAGGTGAGGTCAAATACCGGACCAGAGTTTTGGTGCCAGTCCGGGTTTTGGCAGCACCTGACTGTCCTTAAATAGGCAGCTGGGCTCAGCAGAGAGGTCTCTGTTTTTGGGATCTGAGGCTTTGTGCCATGCTGGAGGGCTGAGAGCCACATGCTGGGGAAACAGGCCCCCTAAAGCTGTGGACTACTGAAGGCAGAACTGCCAGCAAGGTGACTCGTGTTATATATGCAGTGCGCCAGTCCTGCAGGGTGAGCGAATGTGAGGTCACAGGGGTAGTTAACAAACCTAGGGTTGCTCTTGGTACTCACAGTTTTTATTTACCCTGGGCAGGCGTACAGCAGTGATGGAGAGGCTGGCACAAGAATCCTCTGGGGCACTCTCTGTGTATAGGGACCAGGCCAGGTGGTAGGTGAGGTGCCCTGGGTGTTGGAAGTTTAGTGTGCCTGTGGCAAGATCCCTTAAAGTTCGTGACGCCAGTGCAGGTAATGGTGGCACACCGATTTGTGGTAGGAATAATTGAGGTACACAAAGCTGCAGTGAACCAGAACTTATTTTTACTGAACAGTTCAACTATATACAGTCCTCAGTTAGTTCCATAGGTATAATGCTGGATACAGGCAGGCTTCATACAAATGGCAGGCAAAGTCTTTGCAAGATGCTCAGAGGGTATAACACGTACAGATCAGGCTGTACTTTCCTCAGATCCTGTCTGGCTTTCACCAAGGCCCGTATGCCCTATTGCTGGCTTTATCCTTGGGTAGGGAAAACTTCCTCAGGTATATATCTTCTTGCTGTAAATATCCTTCTGCCCTTCAGCTTTCTATTTGGCTGGATAAAAATGGCTCTGCACTGTACTTAATAAGGTGTTATATATCCTCAGGAGGGAACCTCTTCTCTTGGAAGCAAGCTAGGAGCCTGGGCTATCTAGCTGCATGTCAGAAGCTGCTTCCCAGCTATCCTCTGGTTAAAGTGAACACTGGCTTCAGACTCTACACCCCCCTCTCTGGTCTGGACCTGACTATATATACTAGGGGGTTCCCTAGCTCCCTCTACTGCCTTGGAGGAGGAACTACACCCCTAACAGGCCTGGTACACAGGAGCTAATATGAAAATACACATTACAATACAATGTAAAATGCCATAACCATGTTCCACAGGAGGTGGAGAACAACGTGACCCAATTGACCCTTGAGTAGTGCCCACCTTTACGTAGTGGGACACTACATATGAACTTTCCATCGTGTGTGAACTAACACCAAGACTGCAAAGTTACGCGCTGTTTTGTGCAATTGCCTCAAGTGTGAATAAACACTGACGTTTTGAGTTAAGAACTTGTATTTAGACTCTGTACTGCGCCCGCTTACCCTATCTACCAGAGAGAAACCCACACCGGACACAAAACTGCTGCAAGTTGCGGTTTTGTCTGGTCATAAAAACTGGAAAAAAAAAAGATCTGGCACTGAAAATAATGTAAGTCAATGGTGACCGATCCGTCACCTATTGACTTTCAATGTATTTAGTGATGGACCCATTTTTTTCCGTTTTGATTTCACACAACCGCATCCTAATGGAATGGATGCACCCTGATGTGCAAAATCAAAAAGGATGCATTTAAATCCGGTATTGAGGTCCTCTGCCGGATCTCAATACCGGAATTAACAACGCAAGTAGCCTTATTGTGTACTGTTCATTGCTGACATTTATTGCAGCCATAGGGCTCATGCACACGAATGTAAGGGCTCCGTTGTCCATATTGTGGACCGTAAACAGGTGGTCCACATTATTTGGGCACTGGCTGTGTGAACTCCGCGGTGCGAATGCAGACCCATTGCCTTGAATGTGTCTGCAATCCATAAGATAGGACCAAAGATAGGACTTCACCTATTGCAGAGCAGAGGCACGGATCAGAAGCCCATGGAAGCATTACAAAGAGCTTCCGTGGGCTTTTGGGTCCATGACTCTGCACCGCAAAAAGATAGAACGTGTATCTTTGGCCATATGTTGCAGATCGCTGACCCATTCAAGTCAATGGGTCTGCATGAACAAGTGGAGTGCACATGGCCAGTGTCCAAGCATTCGGTCCGCAGCACGGCCACCGAGCCATTACGCTCATGTGCATGAGTCCTTATAAGGCCATTTGCACACATTGCGGATAACGCGTGGTTTTTCAGAACGGATTCACACGCTTCTTTTCTCTGTGCAGAAATTGACCTGCCGTGCGGATTTAGAAATCTGCAGCGTGTCAATTATGTTTGCGGTTTTAAGTGCGGATTTCACCCTTTTCAAAAGAAGGGTGAGACCTCTGGCAAAACTGCATCAAATCTGCGCCAAAAACTGCTTTTATGAATTGTGGGTTTTGGTGCGGTTTGGGTGCAGGAATTTGAGCAGATCTTCTGCATGCACAACGATGTAGGTATCCTAAAAGTTATTGATTCTCCGAGCAGAGGTCCAGCTAGTAGGAAGATTTCAAGGCAATAAGAAAAGTACAGGTGAAACTCGAAAAATTTGAATATCTGCAAAAGTCTATTTATTTCAGTAATGCAACTTAAAAGGAATTGCATTAATGCAGCTTAGAATTAGAATTTTGCGAAAAGGTTCAATATTCTAGGCTCAAAGTGTCACACTCTAGTCAGCTAATTAATCCATATCCCCTGAGCAAAGGGTGCCTCAAAATTGTGACTTTGGGGTTTCAAAAGCTATAAGCCATAATCATCCAAATTATAACAAATAAAGGCTTCACCTTTTAAGTTGCATTACGGAAATAAATGAACTTTGCACGATATTCTAATTTTTCGAGTTTCACTGGTAAGCAAGGACTTTTTATGAATGGATGTTTTTGGTCGACTTTCAGATAGTTGCCTGTAGGAGGCACTAAGGAGGCATTGTTTTCTTCTACAGAGAAGCGCGAGTACACACGCCGAACCTTCCCTCTAAGAATGGGAAAGTTCAAATGACCCAGCTGTGTGTATGAAAGAATTATAGTCAGTTACAAAGTCCATGAAGACAGCTATTAACCACCCACAGCACACTTCACTGTACAGCTTGTTTCCTAGTTTTATGCCTGACCCTTTGAGCGCTTGTTTCTTCAGTTTTTTATATTATTTTGTCTTCATATTGTCATTAGAACCCCTCTTTATGTCGGCTTATGTTCTGGCTCCGTTCCTGGCTGTCCAGTTTAATGCCATTTATTTATGTCCTTAGGGAGAGTTCACATCACCATTATTTTTCTGTTCTTCTGATCCGTCAGACAGAAAAATAAAGAAAAAAATGGATCCTGTATAAAAAAAAAAGGATCCTGTGCATCAGTTATGTACATTTGGCATCCATTTGAGCCATTTCCGTCTGAGATTCGTTATTTTAGATGGAAAAAAAGTTGTGCATGCAGGACTTTTGTTCCATCTAAAACAATGGATCTCAGACAGAAATTGCTCAAATGGATACCAAATGTGCATAACTGATGCACAGGATCTGTTTTTTTTTTTTAGTTTTTTTTTCTGACAGGTGAGAGGAACGAAAAAATAACGATAATGTGAACTCTCCCTTAGGGCTCATGCACATGACTGTAAGGGCTCCATGCCCGTATTGTGGACTGCAAACGGCGAGTCTGCAATATACGGGCACTGGCTGTGTTCACTCCATTGACTCCATTGAGATCTGCAATCTCCAAGATACGACCAAAGATAGGATGTGTCTTATATTTTGCGGAGCAGAGGCATGAATCGGAAGCCTACGGAAACAGTACAAAGCACTTCCTATTTTTTGCTGTATCTGGAGCATCGCGGACCCATTCAGGTCAATGGGTCTGCATCTGCAGCACAGAGTGCACACTACTGGTTCCCATGTATTGCAGACCGCCATTTGCGGTCCGGAGCACGGGCATGAAGCCCTTAAGTTTGTGTGCATGAGCCCTTACTTGTATCTTCATTTACAAAATCAATAAAACTCTTGAATAAAAATAATTGCATGGGCGTTGTGAGATACCCAAGAGGAGCCTTTCATTTTGACCATCTAGCCCAGTGATGGCTGACCTCCGGCACTCCAGCTGTGACAAAACTACGACTCCCAAGATGCCCCCTTACTTGGCTGTTCTCAGAACTCCATAGAAATGAATGGAGCATGCTGGGAGACTTAGTTTCGCCACAGCTGGAGTGCCGGAGTTTAGCCATCACTGGTCTGTCCATAAAAAATTGGTGACTTTTTTCCTGTGTCCATGAAAAAAATACTTAATCCGAAGTCGTTTCGTTCAAAACAGTATTAGAATGTATGGGCTATGGTGAGCCACAGTAAGTGATTTGCAAAGTCGCGAGTGACTTCGTTGAATAACTTCAGTAGTTGATTTTTAAAGTGGAAAACCATTTTTTCTAAATTGAAACCAAACTCAGCTTCGGTTCCGACTAGTACCTCATATGATGATCAATGGAATTAACCAAAAATCTTTTCATTACTGTATAAAATAAATGCAAGTAAATGAGCATTGATTGACATGATATATAATTGTTCGGGGCTCGTTTCTGGCAAATTATCTGCCAATGTAAAAAGACCATTACATTACCACAGTCTATCAGATCCATTTTTGCTTTGGCAACCACGTTTTTGTCCTTGACATGGAATAATCTGCCTCTTCATAAAGATTAAAGAGGTTTTCTGAGATAATTTTATTTGATCGGTGGGGGTCCGACACCCGAGAACCCTGCCTTTTAGCTGTTTGAGAAAGTACCGGCGCTTGCAGTAAGCAAGAGCCTTCTCTCTGCTCATAGAGCACAGTACCATACATTGTATAGTGGCTGTGCTTCATATCGTAGCTCAGCCCATTCATTTCAATGGGGCTGAGCTGTGCCTAGGCCATGTGACTAATTAACATGTCGTCACTGGTCTAGGCATAGCTGGAGAAGATCGCTGCGCTACAGCAAGTGCCGCTGCCTTCTCAAACAGCTGATCGGTGGGGGTCCGAGGTGTCAGACCCCCACTGATCAGATAGGGATGACCTATTATGAGGATAGGTCCTCAGTAAAAATATCTCAGAGAGTATTTTGAATGTTTTTTTTTTTCTTTTTTTGAGGGCCATTTTGGCAAAATGAGGAACAACCATATTGGTTGTCATTTAAATTAATGTTTTTGGAAACTAATGGTAAAATTAGGCCTTTCTATTTTATGAGAAGATAATAAATCATGGTATATTAAACCGATGTAACGTGTCCATCAGAGCGAGGAATGGCATACCTGCTTGGGGTTGGGATCCATCAGATGATCTATTGCATTTCAAATAATTCAAACATAACAAACAATATACTGTAGCTGTTCTTTCTGTTGTCAGTTTTAAAACCATAGGTACAAAAAAAAAAAATAATCAATGAGGGTGATTTATCATGCTATTAGTGCTTAAAAATAGTAGCACATTTTGGCGCACTGCATTTTTGGACATAAATTTATGACTTTTATTGTTTACATTTCATTTCCATGGGGTCATGCACACACCCTTGTTTTTTCAGATCCGTGCGGATGTTCAACAGATTATAAATTTATTCTTGACCGTATTTTGGATGAGAATCGTCCTTTCTATAGATGGGAGTAAGAAAAGTGCAAAGTGCACATGGAATCCGTATTTTTGCTGATCTTGTTTGGGGACCGAAATCGAACATGGCTGTTTGCATGAATCTTAATAATTACATTAGGGAGAGGGAAACTAGAAATGTCTTTAAGATGTTCATTTTTTTTTTTTTTTTTTTAGATGTTCAACCAGTTTCTGTTTATATTATTTACTTCCTTCTTATGCCTACTCTGTACGTCCCTTGCAAAATATTTTTTAAAGAATGAGGTATAGAAACCAAAATGGTTGCAGGGTAAATTCAGAGTTGATACTGTATGGTTTAATAGCCTTATGTGCCCCATTGTGTTATAAAGGCTACCATGTAAAATGTGTAATTATTGTGAATTTTCTGAGATGGATAGTGTCAATGGGACCTTTAAAACCTCTATTAGAGATTTTTTTCTAATCCAGACAACCCCTGTCAAGAAAGCACAGACATGGTAGGTGTCTTGAAGGAGATGTTCCATGCTTTTCCCCCCCTGTAGGCCAGAATGGAATGCTGCTAACAAACAGTGGATTTTTCTCTGGTAGACCTGAACCTTCCTGAGCAGTGATGGCCAGTTCACATTGTTCGCCCGCGAATATATGCAGGCTGCCATCTTTTTTCACAAGTCGGGCGAGGCACAGGTAAGCCCTTACCTGTGCCTGCGCCGCGAGCCAGTCTGAAAACAAATGCGGTCACCGGGAGCAGGCAGTTCCGAGAACAGCCCGATGAAGGCCCCCGGTGGCTGTTCTCGGAACTGCCTGCGCACTTGTTTTCAGACCGGCTCGCGCACAGGCACAGGTAAGGGCTTACCTGTGCCTCGCCGGACTTGTGAAAAAAGATGGCAGCCCGCATATGTTCGCGGGCGAACAATGCGAACTGGCCATCACTGTTCCCGAGTTGCCGCAGATCCTGTAAAACACAGAACCTCATTTACCAAAACTTTTAACACTTTATTGTGAAATTGAATTACTATACTTTAGCAAAATGCTTCTTTTTCTTTTTATGCAAATAAGGTTTATGGTGCCCCATGGTTGGGGTTACTCCATTTGGAGCATCTGTCTTCCCCATTGTCATTTCTGCCAGGTCTGAGATCTCAGGTACGGTTAATATGACAAGGTGAGGGGATGGGGGTCACTTTGCAGTGTTACTGCCACCAAATAGACCAAAAACCTTATTTGCAAAAAACTCCATTATGGGCTCATGCACACGAACGTATTTTCTTACCGTGTCTGTTCCATTTTTTTGCGGACCGTATGTGGAACTATTCACTTTAATGGGTCCGCAAAAAAACAGAAGTTACTTTGTGTGCATTCCGTTTTCGTATGTCCGTATTTCAGTTCTGCAAAAAAATAGAACATGTCCTATTATTGTCTGCATTACAGACAAGGATAGTACTAGTCTATTAAGAGCCAGCTGTTCCGTTACACAAAATACGGAATGCACACAGATGTCATCCGTATTTTTTGCGGATCAGTTTTTTGTGGACAGCAAAATTTATACGTTCATGTGCATGAAATGTTAAGCAATAAAACGTGTAAATCTGCCCTGATACTGTCCAAGTAACACGAACAGTGTCAAAGCAATTAAGAAGATCACAGAGTGCCAGGGTAGTGTTGAGCGAATCAAACTCCACGACGTGGAATTCAATCCGAATTTCATGGACAATTTGATTTGACGTGAAGACGAATTTCCTCATGCTTTGTGGTAAAGATTTACTTGAAATAGTGTAAATAACAAAAAAAATAAACCTTACCTCCTCCATTTGAACGTGAAGAGCCAGAGGACCCCATCTTGATTAAAGATCTCTCCTGAAATCCCATGTGTAGTGACGTAAGACGTCACAATGCTGGGCGGCGTGATGACGTCATCACGTACCGCACAAAATTTCACTCTAGATCTTCAATCAAGATGGTGGCAGCCGGCTCTTCACAATCTAATGCATGAGGGTAAGTGTGATTTTATAATTTTTATTTTTATTTTACACCATCATGTATGCGGCATCTGAGGGGTACAATGATCAATCGCGGCTCCCTGTCACTGCACCCACTGCTTACAAAGAAATGCGCTTTGTGATGAAGTAATTTGTCATAATGCAATTTTTTTGGTAAAATTCGACGAATCGAATTTTCCAATACTTCGCTCATCTCTAGCCCTTGGCTTGTCAAAATCATTCTTAGTATATATCATTTAAAATACGGACTGCTCAGTTATGGGATGTGTGGAACTATTAAATTGTCAGGACTGCAACATCTATGGCCATTGTAAATGTGTTAATGTGACAACAAGAAATGGTTATATAGATTGGTTTAAGTACTTAACCTCCGCCATTCACTGCACCCAATCATATGCAGTGACATGTCTCGGCTGGAGTGATGGAAAACACGCTGCTACTGAATGCTGGACCAGTGGAAACATGTTCTCTGGGCTGACTAATCGAAATTTTACTATCTAGCCAGAGGTGGCATGTAGACAGCATTCTGCTGGCGCGCCAGCTGTCACCAAATGATGGCAAGACTTTTCACTCTTGTCGCCATTTGTTGGATGCCCTGCTGTCACGCTGTATCACTTTAAGTAAAGATCTTCAGATGAACGATGTGTCTGCTAGGCCCGCCCCTCGTGCTTCCGGCCCCAGAAGAGCGATAGTAGAGAGTGGCACTCTGCAGAGCTACTGGCTGTCCTCTACTGTACCTCGCTGCTGCGCGTCTTCTCCTCGTCAGGACTGCTATAAACAAAGGTATACTGAGAGTTTGTGTGTGACCAGATTGGGGGTGGTGAGATGAGGGGGAGATGAGGGGGAGATGAGGAAACGAGCATGAGACCAAATTGGGGGGGGGGGGGGGCAGGATTGTGAGCTTTGGGAGATGGGGGAGTGAGCACTGTGACCAGATTGGGAGGTTGCTGAGCCTGAAAGCGATAGCTAGGGGATAGGAGAGGCTAGTTATGAAGGGAAACCAGCTTTCTTACTACTTTGGGGGAAGGAGTGATGAGCCTGAAAATGATTTCGGGGGGGGGGGGGGGGACAAGTTATCTGACTACTTTGGGGGGTGCGGTTGGGATGGTTTTGGAATGTGACTAGTCTGTGGGGGAGGCGTGAGATCTAATTGTGATTGGTGCAGCTCTGTGGGGGTCACCAGTATATGGGGCACCAATGTATGTCAGACAGTGGTGGGGGAGGGCAGCTCTCAATCATTTAAAATTATATCAATAAATGTATGGTTGGTGGGGGGTCCCCCTTATATTGGTCCCTTAGGAGGATTCCGAGGAGCTATCCATGCATTTGCTGGAAGGCAATTTTTCTAAAACGTTGGAAAACTCTTTAAGCCTTGCAGGTCAGGCAGCGCTGTTGAGAATTTTGGGACATAGCTAGTAAATACCTGGTTAATGTCACATATTTGTATTATATTTCTTTCCTGTATGGCTGTTATATTACTTTCCTGTATGTTATATTACTTTCCTGTATGAGCGCTTCAACTTTGATTAAAAAATCAAAAAACGGCACTCTGTACAAAAAAGGTTGCCGACCCCTGCTTTAGACAATTGTATTTTTTTTTTTATGGAAATCTGCCACCCCAAGTTTGGACTGTTAACTGCAGTAATATATAAATGCTACTGCAGATAATGAAAATAGAAACTCCAGCAATGAGATTGTAAAAGTGTAGACTTTTTTAGGCAGTGCGGCTGTACAATATACCTGAAGTTTCAGCCACACACTGGCCTTTCTCAAACTACAGCGAGAAAGAAACAAAAAACAAAATATAAATGCAAGTCTGTAGTCTTCGGTGTCACAAATGAATATACTCCTCTTGGTGGCCTCTACTTCTTTACGGTGTTGTAAAAGAGTTGAGGTTCTTTTCTTTCACTTGATTGTAGTCCTCAGTTGATAGTATAGCTTTGAGTTGTTCTTCGATCAGGTTAATTTCCGTCTTTGTTTTGCTGATGGCATTTTGTAGATATGAGAGAGACAATGTCATTAGATCAAAAGAGCACTTGTTGAGAATCTGCTCAAACTTCTCGCAGAATTCTTGATTTTCCTTGAAGAAGGTTGGTCTGGTGCGGATTCGTAGTCCACAAGGGATACATTTCACCTTTAGATATTCAGCCAGGGTTACACTGTGTAGTTCATAGCTGAGCAATCTTTGGGATTCCGTTCTAAATCCCTTTCTTTGAACTCGGAAGGTGGTGTCTGTAAAAATTAAACAGAGATGTTGACTTGGGATAGAATTTGTGTAATTTCCTCCTGTTGGAACGACAAAGTACCACTAGCCATGGTAAGGCAGGTGCTTCACTCAGTCAGGGCAGCTGTACATATAAGTAAAACTTTGTGGCACTCTGCCGTTGGTTGTTGCTTGAAGTGTGGTTCCCACTAGTGATGTCCCGAATAGTTAGCCGGCGAATAGTTCCCGGCGAACATAGCTTGTTCGCGTTCGCCGCGGCGGGCGAACATATGCGATGTTCGGTCCGCCCCCTATACATCATCATTGAGTAAACTTTGACCCTGTACCTCACAGTCAGCAGACACATTCCAGCCAATCAGCAGTAGACCCTCCCTCCCAGACAGCATCCATTTTAGATTCATTCGGAAGCTGCATTCTCAGTGAGAGGAGGGACAGTGCTGCTGCTGCTGCTGATTCAATAGGGAAAGCGTTAGCTAGGGCAGTGTTCTGTGTCCACAGACTCATCTGCTGTAAGGACAGCGTCCTGACAGCACCCCAAAAAGCCATTTTCAGGGCTGGTACATCAGTCTGCTTTTTTTATATATATATATATATATATATATATATATATATATATATATAGCAGTTGCCTGCCCGTGTGTGAGAGGCTGCAGGCTCAGTCACAGACAGTACTGTATGCACACCATGGAGGCAAATGACCCACTTCCCTCTCAACCATATGTGATTATATAAATAAAAACACTGACAACATATTTCTTAGTGGAATAGAAATGGCCGAAGTGCTTTATTAAGGGTAACCAAAATTAAAACCAATAAATAATTTAATAAATTAATAAATAATTAAAACCATCAACCATAACAATAAATACCAATTTCAAACCATCCATATAGACCAAGATCCACTCAGCATCAGCTGAGCGATACAGCCCCTCTAATAAAGCACAGCGACAGGTAGCGCAAAATTTAAGGGAGGGAGGGCGGGCGCTGTCCAGATCCGCGACGACTGCCCTGAGGTAGCGGCGAACCTGGAAATATAAAGGGGACAAATTTCCCGCCTTGCAGGCAGGAACAAATCACAGAGCTGGAAATCTCCCCCAGCAACCGGGTAGCAACCAATTAACAGCTCAGCTTCAGTTGCTATCCAGAAAATCAAACATAAACAAAACCAGCTGTAACCGGAATCTTCTTCTTGAGGTAAATTCACCTGAAAAATAAGGCGGGAAGGGGAAGAAAATGGGGAGAGAAAGGGGGGGGGGGTAGAGAACACAAACTCCCTAATAAATTTGTCATAAAAATATGGGGTCATTGCCCCCATGTGTCCCCCAAGCTAAACGCTATGGTGGGCCCTTACATGGAGGCAAATGACCCACTTCCCTCTCAACCATATGTGATTATATAAATAAAAACACTGACAACATATTTCTTAGTGGAATAGAAATGGCCGAAGTGCTTTATTAAGGGTAACCAAAATTAAAACCAATAAATAATTTAATTAATTAATAAATAATTAAAACCATCAACCATAACAATAAATACCAATTTCAAACCATCCATATAGACCAAGATCCACTCAGCATCAGCTGAGCGATACAGCCCCACAAGCCACGCCTAGCATAGGCGAGGCCCCCCAAAGCACCTCAGCCATTTCTCAATTATATTCTGAAGACCCAAATTGAATATATCAATTCCTACATCCGAAAGATGGACATTGTCCGACCTATAGAGCCCAGGAACGAGGCCCTCTAGGTCTATGTGTCTATAACTAAACCCACCCACTAAAGGAAGAAATTTCTCCAATGCCCTATTGACCCGTTTGCGAATTTTTTCAAGAAAAATACCCTCCTTACCTGACCATATTAAACGAGGGACTATTTCAGAAAAAACTAAAGTAGTATCTGGAAGCATATTTCGCAACAAGGACAAATCCCTCTTCATCACCCATAATAATTCGCAAGTTTTCAATCTCCCAATGTCATTACCACCAAGGTGAAGCACAAGGAGATTGGGAACAGGCCATTTAACTAATAGTTTACGGACTTCAGACAATACTCTCTTCCAACCCAACCCTCTAACACCCCACCAAAAAACATGCAGGTCAGCAGAATCAAAAGTTAAATTCTCAGAATATATTCTCTTCTCAGCTCGCTTCTGAGCCCAGAAAATAAAGGAGTGACCCACAAACCAGACCACCAAGTGACTACCTGTGGAAATAGAAAAATATTCAGACTGGTAAAATTAAATCTGGCCTAACATATAACTTAACCCGATGAGAGTCCCACCGCCCAATCCTCTTGATAATTGACTCATCCAACCCAACCCGCGCCGCCTCTGTAGCCGCGCCAATCCTGAAGGAATGGGAGGAAATTTTACAAGAACCAAGATTCAATACAAGCAAACATTTCTTTAATACAGAGCTAAATTGGAATCTAGTGAGCGGAAAACCATCTTCATGCACTAAAAACGGACCACTACACGCTGAGCGAACCTCCAGCCAAGACCTTACTACCGCCACTGGACATAAATCAGAACCTTCCCAAGCATTTAATCTAATAAATCTACCTCTCCCATATTGATCAGTTTTTGACCTCCTGAGAAAGATTTCAACTACATTACCCTTCAGGGAAATATCAGAGAAGTCCAAACCAGAACAAACTCTACGGCTGACCGCAACTAACTCGCTGATCCTTAAGGCCGCAAAAAATGCTAAAACGAAAGCAGTGCGAAAAAGTACAGACTCAAAACTATCAAAGCACACCCTAGGCAGAGTATTACATAATGCTCCTAACAATGGGATAGAAATTGGCCTCCTCCTATCTATGTTCGGCAGGCCCCTCCTATAGCCCTTAAGCATCTGTTTAACCTGAAAGTGAGATGACAACGGCCGACTACCATACAATTTCTGAAAAAACGAAACCCCTGCCACTATCCTAGCTACCGACGAGGGGGCCAAATTCCTCTTAAGCAAACTAGCCATAAAAAATAACCCACAACTTAAATCATCCCCTTTAACACCGACCTCAACTGAATTAACAAAGTTCAACCAGTCCTGCCATGCAGCGGCATACGCCGCCCATGTTCTCGGGGCCAAAGAATGTTTAATAGCATCACCTATTAGTCCCATATCAAATCCCATAGATGATGAGGGAGCACGGACTCCCTTCCATCTCCGCTTCTGGAGCTAGATCCCGAAACTTCAAAAACTGAAAACGAGATAAGGCATCAGCTAAAACATTAGATGAACCCACCACATACTTTGCTTTTATCCAAATATTATACTGCATACAAAAAAGAACTAAATGTCTCAACAATTTAACTACTACATCACACTTTGAAGAAAGAGTATTGATAGCAAAACAAACCCCTTTATTATCTGAGTGTAACAAAATTCTTTTATTCTTAAAATAACCACCCCATAACACCACTGCTACAATCACCGGAAAAAGCTCCAACAGTACAATATTTCTTGTCAGACCATTGAGCACCCATGATGACGGCCACTCTTCAGCGGACCATTTACCATTCCAAAATGCCCCATAGCCACGGCTTCCAGCAGCGTCCGTAAACAGGCCCAAAGCATCAGATTCAACAAAATCTTCTTGCCAACAACTAGCACCATTAAAGTCCTGTAAAAATTCAAGCCAAATTAACATATCCTCTTTCAAACATTTAGTCAATCTAATATGAGAAGTTGGAGACACTAAACCCCTAGTAGAAAAATAAAGACGTCTGCAAAAAACCCTGCCTATGGGAATAACTCTACTAGCAAAATTCAGATAGCCTAACAAGGATTGCATTTCCTTCAAACTACATTTTTTCCTACCCAACAATGAAACTAATAAAGACCTAATTTTTACTATTTTCTCAACCGGCAGCCTGAAAACCATATTTTCAGCGTCAATGACTATCCCCAGAAATTCCAAACATCCGCAAGGAGGAACAGTTTTTTCTGCTGCTACAGGAATGCCGAAACAAGAACAAATGTCTAAAAATCTAACTAACAAATCCGAACAGAGGTTAGAATCAGGAAAACCAATAAACAAGAAATCATCTAAGTAATGTAAAACCCCTCCCCTTCTAACATCAAACTCAACAACCCACTGAATAAACGACGAAAAAGCCTCAAAATAATAGCAAGACAATGAAAACCCCATTGGGAGACATTTATCAAAATAAAAATAACCATCAAAATGAAAACCTAATGAATTAAAACCTGATGGCAGAACCGGCAATAAACGAAAAGCGGACTTAATGTCCGCCTTTGCTAATAGCGCTCCCTTACCAAAAGACCGTAACAACGCCAATGCATTATCAAATGAAGCATATGCCACTGAGACCTTAGACTTATCCACCATGTCATTTAAAGAGCTTTTCTCAGGATAAGACAGGTGATGGATAATTCTAAAATCACCAGGCTCCTTCTTTGGCACAACGCCCAAAGGAGAAAGCCTAAAGTTCTCAAACGGAGGCTCTAAAAACGGACCAGCAATCCTATCCAACTCAAGCTCCTTCTGCAACTTATACCTAACCACCTCTTTATGTAGAGATACTGACTTCATATTCTCCACCCAGCAGCAACCAACCCCCAGGAACTGAGGCACCTCAAAACCGTACTGAAATCCTTTAAAAAGCAATTCAGCTTTCTGACGATCTGGATAATGGACGAGCCACGGTAACATTTCTGCTAACCTCACTGGACTCGATGCTTTTTGCAACAAGCTCCCTGGTATTCGGTTGCTGCTGGCCGGACTGTGAGTTCCTTTTGAAACAGCGAGACATGGGGTGGGTACCTCCACAAAAGGAACATTCATGTTTAAAACGACAATTACTTAACCATTTGCAAGTGGCCTCGTTAAAGGCAAAACACACACCTTTTCTCATATTGGTCTGTGAAGGATTAGATGACTTAACTGGAGCAGCTTTCTGGGGCAACATCAAATTCACCCACAGACCAATATCCTTCACCCCCCATTTGAGAGACGGGTGCACCGCTAGCTTTTGACGGAATGTTTCGTCATACTGGAACCACGCCATTCCGCCAAAATTCCGGTATGCCTCTATAATTATATCTAGATGCTGAAAAAGACTAGTGATGAGCGGGAGGTGCCATATTCGATTTCGCGATATTTCGCGAATATTCGCATGAATATTCGTGTTATATTCGTCGAAATCGAATATTCGCAATTATTCCAATTATCGCGAAATTATTTTTTCGCATATTGCGAAAATTTATCTTGATAGTATAAGGCAACGTTCCTATGCTAATGACTATGGCTAGGCTAATATGTGTATTTTACGAAATTTCGTAATATTGCTCTAACTTCGTCTCTTAGAATATTACGAATATTCTAAAAGACGAAGTTAGAGCAATATTAAGAACATTTGCAAAAGTCGAAATTGCGATGCGAGTAATAGAACACGAAATAGTCGCATGAAGATTTAAACTTAGCTATATTCCATATTAGGCTAGAATATGGAATATAGCTGTGCTAAGTTGAAATCTTCATGCGACTATTTCGTGTTATATTACTCGCATCGCAATTTCGACTTTTGCAAATGTTCTTAATATTGCTCTAACTTCGTCTTTTAGAATATTCGTAATATTCTAAAAGACGAAGTTAGAGCAATATTACGAAATTTCGTAAAATACACATAGATTGTATTTAAGCTAATATACTGCTATAGTAATAATTTTTAATAGTGTACATATTTTACAAAACTTAGGTTCAGAAGAGGCAAAAAAAAATTACAGGAAAAAAAAGGGATTATAGCACTATATTAGCTAAATTACAATCTATATGTGTATTTTACGAAATTTCTTAATATTGCTCTAACTTCGTCTTTTAGAATATTCGTAATATTCTAAGAGACGAAGTTAGAGCAATATTACGAAATTTCTAAAAGACGAAGTTAGAGCAATATTAAGAACATTTGAAAAAGTCGAAATTGCGATGCGACTAATATAACACGAAATATTCGCATGAAGATTTCAACTTAGCACTGCTATACTCCATATTCTAGCCTAATATGGAATATAGCAGTGCTAACTTAGCACAGCTATATTCCATATTAGGCTAGAATATGGAGTATAGCAGTGCTAAGTTGAAATCTTCATGCAAATATTTCGTGTTATATTACTCGCATCGCAATTGCGACTATTGCGAAATTTCGTAAAATACACATATAGATTAGATTGTAATTTAGCTAATATGGAATATAGCAGTAAGTTGAAAACGCCACTGACTGGAGCAGCCAGGAAGCCAGGAATCCAAAGGACAGGTAAGAACAATTTTAGGGAAGTGGGAAAGAAAAAAATATAATAAAAAAAAAAAGAAAAAAACGAATATTCGATTTCGCGAATATATAGAACGATATTCTAAATATTCGCGAAATCTCGAAATTGCGATATTCGAGAAAAAAATTCGCAATTCGAATATTCGCGCTCAACACTAAAAAAGACCTGAACAGAGCTCAGGATGCTTCTCCCCAAGAACTGCTGAATAAACACAAAAGGCTTGCAGCCAGTTATTAAAAGACCTGGGGAGAAAACGCTTCCTTTCTTCATCCACTCTATCATCCTTTTTAACAACCTGCTCCTTTGCTGACGGCAATAATGACATTAATTCTACATACTCCATTCGCCACACACGCTCTTTACCATTACTACTTAGATGAAAACCCAGCGGTGAAACCTCACAAGCTAGAGCTTCTTTAAAACAAGTCTCTTTAACTCCAACACCTTTTTCAATATTGGGTAAAACACTGACACAATCTACCCCAGGCAACCTAGCCTGCTCAGAACTAGAGCTCCAGACATCTGAAGCTGAATTAACCTTTCGCCTGCCAGTGACATCCACTAGCAGCTTAACCAAACCAGCTACCAATGCTGAATCAGACGTAGACAAAACATTGAGGATCTCACCAACAGGACGTCCCTCCTGGACTGGACCAGCAGCTGCAGCTGACTGTTGAGGGGATCTGCTTAAGGGGCCTGGAGACAGCTCAACCACAGGAGGTGGGAGCCTCTCAACAGGGGGCCCTAAGTCTTCTTGCAGGAAGCTTTGAGAAGCACAAGCCTGTGCTGGCAGACTTCCACTGGCCGCTTGATGATGACGTCTCCTAGGACTCGCCGCTTGCAGATGACGTATCTCTGGGGAAGTCGGATGCTGATGATGCTGCCCTCTGGTGGCGCTGGAACTTGCCGCACCAAGCGGAACGATGCTCTGTCCTCTTGACACGCCGCTCTTACAGGACCTACGGCTCCCCCCAGAGGCCGCACCATCGACCCTGCTGCTGCGCCGGCGCCCTGCATGTGGAGGGGGAGGAGTGTAAGCGCTCCTAGTTTTGCGAGCTCTTTTGCGAGGCAGCGCAGACAACTCCTCCTCCCGGCACAGGGCGACTAATGGCTCTTCTTCTTGCAGCTCCGGAACATGTCCCCTTCCTTCTGGCTCCCTCACTTCCTCAGCAGATAACCGGGGCAGCGGCGACGTCGTCCTCAGCGGCGATGGCGGTGGCAGTAGAGACGGCGGCATCAGCAGGCAGGTCTTCAGCCACTCTTCTCCTCCGGCAGACTCCGCTCTCACGATCAGCTGGCGCAGCAAATCCTCCATCCTGGTCCGGCGCTGTCCAGATCCGCGACGACTGCCCTGAGGTAGCGGCGAACCTGGAAATATAAAGGGGACAAATTTCCCGCCTTGCAGGCAGGAACAAATCACAGAGCTGGAAATCTCCCCCAGCAACCGGGTAGCAACCAATTAACAGCTCAGCTTCAGTTGCTATCCAGAAAATCAAACATAAACAAAACCAGCTGTAACCGGAATCTTCTTCTTGAGGTAAATTCACCTGAAAAATAAGGCGGGAAGGGGAAGAAAATGGGGAGAGAAAGGGGGGGGGTAGAGAACACAAACTCCCTAATAAATTTGTCATAAAAATATGGGGTCATTGCCCCCATGTGTCCCCCAAGCTAAACGCTCTGGTGGGCCCTTACATTCATACAGGGTGTGACAGAAAATACCTCGCAGATAAAAAAAAATTCTATTTAATCTTTTTCTGTGATATAATCAAATTTGCAAGCCCGTGTGTGTCAGGCCCACACAGACTGTATTGTGGCCACTGGCTAGTGGCTAGGCCTCCACTCATACCATTACAGGGTGTCACTCACAAATACCTCACAGATTAAAAAAAATTATATTTAATATTTTTCTGTGATATAATCAAATTTGCAAGCCCGTGTGTGTCAGGCCCACACAGACTGTATTGTGGCCACTGGCTAGTGGCTAGGCCTCCACTCCAGGGCCGTTTCTAGGGGCGGGCGGGACAGGCGGCCGCCCGGGGCGCTGTCAGAAGGGGGGCGCCAGCAGGGGCGCCCTCTTGTCGTTTCTCTGCCGTGCGCCCTGGCTCCCTCCCTCTGACATCTTGCCTCGGGTTGCCACCCGTATGGGATTGACCCGAACAGTCCGGGTTTGTAATCCTGTGCCCGGGTTCAAGACTTTCTCAGACCCGGGCACAGCGATCTCTTTACTCTCCCGACTTCTGTAGCAGGTAGCCAATGAGCAGCAGTGCTGGTGGTGACGTCTAATCATGCAGCCAGCCCTGCGGTCCGGCTCTCAGCAGCCTGAAGACATCATAAGAAGACTCCTCCTCCCAGCCTGCTCCTGATCAGAGGAGCCGACATGGCAGTAAGAACTGCTGGTCACTGCCCCCCTTCCCCATGGCTAGCTGGTGCCCTGTTAACCCTTACCCTCTTATTTACACAGCTGCTGGTGTAAATGATGCAGCTATGTAGTCTGGACCGGGGTCGGAGGGGGAGGGTTGTCAGGAGAGGCAGTGTTACTAGCTGCAGGACTGCCCTTCTACTGCATGATGGAGCCCCAGGAATCCTGCATAAAAGTGAGTGCACATGTGATGTGTACTATGTGTCTGTATGTAATAACATGTGTGATGTGTACTATGTGCCTGTATGTAATAACATGTGTGATGTGTACTATGTGCCTGTATGTAATAACATGTGTGATGTGTACTATGTGCCTGTATGTAATAACATGTGTGATGTGTACTATGTGTCTGTATGTAATAACATGTGTGATGTGTACTATGTGCCTGTATGTAATAACATGTGTGATGTGTACTATGTGCCTGTATGTAATAACATGTGTGATGTGTACTATGTGCCTGTATGTAATTACATGTGTGATGTGCAGTATGTGCATGTAAGTATTTTCTTTTAATTACTGGAGAACCCCTATTAAACACCATGCTGGCTCCAGGATGAATGTTCCTAGTTTTATTTTAGTTGCAGCCTATGGAGAGTATCCCCAGCGTCTGGTAACTTGTAGGCCATAGTGATGTCCAGTACAAAGCATTAATTACAATGGGGGGGCCACTGTGGGAGACATGAAAGTGGGGGCCACTGTCACTGTGGGGGACATTAAGTTTAATAAGAATCACTATAGACATTATTTAGAATGGAGGCTGCTGTGGGTGTCATTATAACTGTATAATGTCTGATAGGCCTAGTCCTGAGCTGAGTTATATTACCCTGCCCTGTATAATAATGTACCCATCCCTGATACCCCTTAGTTATATTACCCCGCTGGAGTAATATAACTAAGGGGTATCAGGGTACATTATTATACAAGGCAGGGTAATATTCAGGACTAGGCCTATCAGACATTATACAGTTATAATGACACCCACAGCAGCCTCCATTCTAAATAATGTCCATAGTGATTCCTTATTAAAAATAATGTCCCCCCACAGGCTCTGCGGGCGGCGGCGCTCACTCACTGTACGTCAAGCACTGCGTGACGTACAGTAGTGAGGTGAGCACCGCCGCCCGCACTGCCTGCCTGTTACCGCCCGCCCGGAGCAGTGCTGAGAAAGAAGCCTGCTGTGAGTGAGAGCCTGAGTCTGTGGGACAGTGGGTCACTGGGTGCGTCACTGTGACCGTCCGTGCAATGTGGTTCCACATTTTTTACAATGCTCTCAAGTTACCACTCTCCCGCCCGCCGCCACCACCACCACAGCTACCACAGCCGCTTCACTTGATCCCTCAGAGGAGTTATTTACACATCAGTTGGATGAAATTAGTGATGTGCAACCATTATTGCCAGAGGATGGAGATAACAGGGATATGGAGACGAGTTGGAAGCAGGGGGAGGTCGTCGCAAGGAGCTAGTGGCACAGTCAGACAGCATGTATCGGCACCCGGGGTCAGCCAGACAGCACGCCAGACAACGCATGCTGTTGCCACCACAAGAATGCCGTCATTGCAAAGCTCAGCAGTGTGGCATTTTTTTGGTGTGTCTGCCTCTGACAACAGCGATGCCATTTGCAACCTGTGCCAAAAGAAACTGAGTCGTGGGAAATCCAACACCCACCTAGGTACAACTGCTTTGCGAAGGCACATGAACGCACATCACAAGCGCCTATGGGATCAACACATGATGACGAGTAGAAGCAGCACACAAGCTCAAAGCCACCATCATCCTCCTGGTCCAGCATCTTCAGCCATGTCAACCACTGCTGTCCTCCTTGCCCCCTCTCAACCACCCGCCTCTCACCTTCAGCAGTTCCATCTCATCCTCCCACAGTCAGGTGTCTGTAAAGGAAATGTTTGAGCGTAGGAAGCCAATGTCACAGAGTCACCCCCTTGCCCGGCGTATGACAGCTGGCTTGACGGAACTCTTAGCCCGCCAGCTTTTACCATACCAGCTGGTGGAGTCTGAGGCCTTCAAAAAAATTTTTGCTATTGGGACACCACAGTGGAAGGTACCCGGACTAATTTTTTTGCGAAGAGTGCTGGATCAGGCTGTAGATGAGCGTGAAGAGGAAGAGTTGTGGTCACCATCACCACCAGAAACAGCCTTGTCATCATCGCTTGCCGGACCTGCGGCAACGCTGCAAGAGGAGTATGAGGAAGAGGAGTCAGAGGAGGAATGTGGCTTTGAGGAGGAGGAAGACCAACCACAGCAGGCATCCCAGGGTGCTCGTTGTTGTCACCTATCTGGGACCCGTGGTGTTGTACGTGGCTGGGGTGAAGAACAGACCGTCAATGACATCAGTGAGGACGAGGAACGGGAAATGAGTAGCTCGGCATCCAACCTTGTGCAAATGGGGTCTTTCATGCTGTCATGTCTGTTGAGGGACCCTCGTATAAAAAGGATGAAGGAGAACTACCTGTACTGGGTGGCCACGCTACTAGACCCCGGTATAAGCAGAAAGTGGCGGAAATGTTACCAAATTACCGAAAGTCAGAAAGGATGCAGCAGTTCAAAACAAAACAAAAAAATATGCTTTACACAGCTTATAAGGGGGATGTCACAGCACAACGGGAATCTAACAGGGGAAGAGGTGAAAGTAATCCTCCTCCTACCACGACCACGGCGGCAAGGACAGTACGCTTTACAGATGTGTTGTTGATGGAGGACATGCAGAGCTTTTTCAGTCCTACACATCGCCACAGCTCTTCGGGATCCAGCCTTAGAGAACGACTCGACCGACAGGTAACAGACTACCTCGCCTTAACTGCAGATATCGACACTGTGAGGAGCGATGAACCCCTTGACTACTGGGTGTGCAGGCTTGACCTGTGGCCTGAGCTATCCCAGTTTGCGATAGAACTTCTGGCCTGCCCCGTTTCAAGTGTCCTGTCAGAAAGGACCTTCAGTGCAGCAGGAGGCATTGTCACTGACAAAAGAAGTCGCCTCGATCAAAAAAGTGTTGATTACCTCACCTTCATTAAGATGAATGAGGCATGGATCCCGAAGGGACTGACAGTGGGGGATACGTTTGACTAACAAAAGGCCTGATGACATGCCTTGGCCTCAAAATGGTCCCCACGCTGCTGTATTTAATGTCTGCATACTGGATGACTTTCGTGAATTCTCCGCCACCAACTAGAGTTCAAGCCGCAATGTTTCTGCTTTGAAAACATCAATTTTTCCAGCCGCTGCTACAACAGCGGCTGCAACAATAACATTATTTTTCAGACATGTGTACATGCCTAATTTTTCTGGCCTCTGGTGCTGCACTGTGCTGCAAAAACAAAACAAAAAAAAAAAGGCACATACATACAAGTGTTAATTCCCCTTCGTGATCGTTACCTTGTTGTGGTGAAGGGGCTTGCGTATCACAATGAAGCGATCATCACCTGTCACTACCAGAGCTTTGGGACGTTCTCACAGCTCTGTTTCTCCACCCCTGTGATGATGTCACTACTAGAGCTGGGAGGAGTTCTCACTGCTCTGTTTACTTTCTGTTTCCTTCCTCCCAGCTGTTCCTCCTGCGTTTGATTTCCCTCCCTTTAAATCACCCCTCCTCCTATTGTAGGGCGTGGATTATATTTCTCATTTGAGTTGTAGCTCTTGCTTGAGTATCATCACTTGTTAGCTATCATTTCACTGGACCTGTGTTCTGCTGCAGCAAGTACTCCGGATATTGCCTGCTCTCCTTGGATCCGTCTTCTCTGCTGCCGCAGCTCCTTCAGCTAAGTGTGCAGACATTATTGTGTATCTGTTTATTTCCTGACTGGATCTGAGGTGACCACGGTTCCCTCCATATACTGAGCAGGGCACCGGTGGCCGTGCCCCTTCCACTAGTGTAGGGGTTACAGTGGTCATCAGTCTTAGGTACGCGGGCATGCCTCATTCCACCATTTGGATCCGGGCATGTGCTTTAGTAGCATAGGGAGAGCTTTGAGGGTCTGACATGGGTCACCCTTTATCCTCCCTAGTTTGGGTCCGGTCAGTAGCTCTATTTACAGTGTATGCTCTTGTTGCTCACATACAGCCGTGACATTATAATCCACCAAAACCGTCCTTTTTGACATGGATCCGCTTTCTGGCCTGGTTGACCGCATGCAGGGTCTTTCTTTGGAGGTAGCGGATCTCCGTCAATCTATGACTCAGCTTCAAGCTTTGGGCTCTGCTCCGGCCCATGGAGTCTGTTGCGAGCCAAAGGTCTCACTTCCGGAAACGTTCTCCGGGGGCAGTGAGAATTTTGTTCGCTTCAGAGAGGCATGCAAACTCCATTTTTGCTTGTGTCCCCACTCCTCTGGTAATGAGGAGCAGAGGGTGAGGATTGTCATCTCCCTGCTCAGGGGTAATGCTCAGACTTGGGCTTTTTCGCTGCCATCAGGGGATCCCTCCCTTCGATCCGTCGAAAGATTTTTTGTGGCCCTGGGGCAGATATATGATGACCCGGATCGTGTTGCTCTGGCCGAATCTAACTTACGTTTTTTATGCCAGAACAAACTGTCTGCGGAGCTTTTATTGTTCTGAATTTCGGAGATGGGCAGCTGATTCTGGTTGGAATGATGTTGCACTCCGGAGTCAGTTCTGTCATGGTCTCTCAGAGAGATTGAAAGATGCGTTTGCTTTCCATGAGAGACCAACGTCCTTAGAGTCTGCCATGTCATTGGCGGTACGCCTTGACAGGCGTCTAAGAGAAATAAAACGAGACCTCTCTGTCCAGCCATTGTCAGTCTAGGGGCAGTGGTGCGGTCTCATTCAGTGTGCAGGGGCCTCATCCTGTCTCGCTCCCCTCTGAGGAGGAGCCCATGCAGCTAGGTCGACTTGCCCCTGATAAAGGAGGATTTAGTCCTCAGAGTATGGTGTGTTTTTGTTGCGGGGGCATAGGTAATTTGGCAAATGTTTGTCCGTCTAGGAGATTCTTGAACTGTATTAAGAGCGATAATAAGAGAAAAACCTCAAAAGGTAAATCATCAAACTCTGCTTCATCTGCTACTTTGGGCAAAGTTGATGTAGGAATTGATGCTTTTCCTCTGACCTGCAGTTCCCGTTTTCTCCTGTCTGCCAGGGTGGCGCTAGAGAGCAAAGTCATTTCTTGTGAGATTTTTGTCGATAGTGGAGCGGCCGTCAATCTTATTGACACTCAATTTGTAGCCATGCATGGTTTTCAGGTTTGCACATTAGAAAAGGATATACCTGTTTTTGCTATTGACTCTGCTCCACTCTCACAGAGATCTCTGAAGGGCATTGTTCACAATATCCGGCTAGCTGTAGGTGACACTCATGTGGAGGATATATCTTGTTTTGTCCTTAACGGATTGCCTTCTCCTCTAGTTTTGGGGTTACCCTGGCTCACTAGACATAACCCCACTATTGATTGGCAAGGAAGGAAAATAAATGAGTGGAGTGACTTTTGTAGAGAGAATTGTCTCACAGCGACTTTTGCAGAGGTGTCTACTAAAACTGTGCCATCATTTCTCACTGATTTCTCGGCCGTGTTTTCCGAGAGCGGTGTTCAGGAGCTACCTCCTCACCGGGAGTTTGACTGTCCCATTAACCTCATTCCCGGCGCCAAGCTGCCAAAAGCACGCCTCTACAATCTCTCACAACCGGAAAGAATCGCAATGCGAACCTATATCTCAGAGAGTCTCAATAAGGGGCATATTCGTCCCTCAAAATCACCTGTTGCCGCGGGGTTTTTTTTTTGTTAAAAAAAAAGATGGCTCTCTGAGACCTTGCCTAGATTATAGGGAGCTGAACCGTATCACGATTCGCGATCCCTATCCCCTTCCTCTGATCCCGGACCTCTTCAACCAAATTGTTGGGGCCAAGGTTTTTTCCAAATTGGATTTGAGAGGCGCGTACAACCTGGTCAGGGTCAGAGAGGGGGATGAATGGAAAACGGCCTTTAATACCCCTAACGTGCATTTCGAGAATCTCGTTATGCCTTTTGGCCTGATGAATGCTCCGGCCGTCTTTCAGCATTTTGTTAATAGTATTTTCTACCATTTAATGGGGAAATTTGTACTGGTGTATCTTGATGATATTTTGATTTTTTCCCCTGATGTTCAGACCCATCAGGATCATCTTTTTCAGGTTCTGCAGATTCTGCGGGAAAATAAATTGTATGCCAAGCTGGAGAAATGTCTTTTTATGGTATCGGAAATTCAATTTCTGGGTTTTCTCCTCTCTGCTTCTGGTTTTCGCATGGATCCGGAGAAGGTCTGTGCTGTACTTGAGTGGGAGCTTCCTGAGAATCAGAAGGCATTGATGCGCTTTCTGGGTTTTGCGAACTATTACAGAAAGTTCATTTTGAATTATTCCTCTGTTGTCAAACCCCTCACTGACATGACAAAAAAGGGGGCGGATTTTTCCTCTTGGTCGGAGGAGGCGCTTGCAGCTTTTTCTAAGATTAAAGATAGTTTTGCGTCTGCTCCCGTCTTGGTGCATCCCGATGTTTCCTTACCTTTTATTGTTGAGGTGGATGCTTCCGAGGTGGGTGTGGGTGCGGTTTTGTCCCAGGGCCCTTCTCCTGCCAAATGGCGACCCTGTGCCTTTTTCTCTAAAAAACTCTCCCCGGCAGAGAAAAACTATGATGTGGGAGATAGGGAGTTGTTGGCCATCAAGTTGGCTTTCGAGGAGTGGCGCCATTGGTTGGAGGGGGCCAGGCACCCTATCACCATTTTTACCGACCATAAGAATCTGGCATACTTGGAGTCGGCCAGGCGTATGAATCCGAGACAGGCCAGATGGTCTCTGTTCTTCTCTAGATTCAATTTTGTCGTCACATTCCGCCCTGGGATCAAAAATGTGAAGGCTGATGCTCTCTCTCGCTGTTTTCCGGGAGGAGGAAACTCTGAGGACCCGGGTCCCATTTTGGCGGAGGGGGTAGTTGTTTCTGCTCTATATTCTGATTTGGAGGCCGAGGTCCAGGCTGCCCAGACTGAGGTACCTGCCCGTTGTCCTTCTGGGAAGTTGTTTGTGCCTCCTGAGCTACGTCACAAACTCTTCAAGGAGCATCATGATACTGTTCTTGCTGGTCACCCCGGGAGTAGAGCCACGGTAGATCTCATTGCTCGGAGATTTTGGTGGCCGGCTCTTCGTAAGTCGGTGGAGGGTTTTGTGGCTGCTTGTGAGACGTGCGCTCGCGCTAAGGTCCCTCGTTCACGGCCTTCAGGTTCCCTTCTCCCGTTACCCATACCTTCCCGTCCTTAGACACACCTGTCCATGGACTTTATCACGGATCTTCCTCGTTCCTCAGGGAAGTCGGTGATCCTGGTAGTGGTGGACCGTTTTAGCAAGATGGCTCATTTCGTACCTTTCCCTGGTTTACCCAATGCTAAAACGTTGGCGCAAGCTTTTGTCGACCATATTGTTAAATTGCATGGCATTCCCTCTGATATTGTTTCCGATAGAGGCACGCAGTTTGTGTCCAGGTTCTGGAAGGCTTTCTGTTCTCGCCTGGGGGTTCGGCTGTCCTTCTCTTCTGCTTTTCACCCGCAGTCGAATGGTCAGACTGAGCGCCTCAATCAGAATCTGGAGATATATTTGCGCTGTTTTGTGGCAGAGAACCAGGAGGATTGGTGTTCATTTCTCCCTCTTGCTGAGTTTGCTCTGAACAACCGTCGTCAGGAATCTTCTGATAGGTCGCCATTCTTTGGTGCATACGGCTTCCATCTGCAGTTTGGGACATTCTCGGGAGGGGCTCTTTCTGGTTTACCTGAGGAGGAGAGATTTTCCTCGTCTTTGTCTACCATTTGGCAAAAGATTCAGAGTAATCTTAGAAAGATGAGTGAGAAGTATAAGCGTGTGGCTGATAAGAGACGTGTGCCTGGTCTGAACCTGAATGTGGGTGATCTGGTGTGGTTGTCTACAAGAAATATTAAACTGAAGGTTCCCTCCTGGAAATTGGGTCCCAAGTTTATTGGGCCTTATAAAATCTTGTCAGTCATCAATCCTGTTGCCTTCCGTCTTGATCTTCCACGGGTTTGGAAGATACATAATGTATTTCACAGATCTCTCTTAAAACCATATGTCCAGCCCACGGTACCCTCCTCTTTGCCTCCTCCTCCGATTTTGGTTGATGGCAATCTGGAGTTTGAGGTTTCCAGAATTGTGGACTCTCGCGTTGTCTGCGGTTCTCTTCAGTACCTCGTTCATTGGAAGGGTTATGGTCCTGAGGAGAGGATGTGGGTTCCGGTGTCGGAAATTAAAGCCACTCGCCTCATCAGGGCATTTCATAGGGCTCATCCTGAGAAGGTGGGTCCTGGGTGTCCGGAGTCCACCCGTAGAGGGGGGGGTACTGTCACTACCAGAGCTTTGGGATGTTCTCACAGCTCTGTTTCTCCACCCCTGTGATGATGTCACTACTAGAGCTGGGAGGAGTTCTCACTGCTCTGTTTACTTTCTGTTTCCTTCCTCCCAGCTGTTCCTCCTGCGTTTGATTTCCCTCCCTTTAAATCACCCCTCCTCCTATTGTAGGGCGTGGATTATATTTCTCATTTGAGTTGTAGCTCTTGCTTGAGTATCATCACTTGTTAGCTATCATTTCACTGGACCTGTGTTCTGCTGCAGCAAGTACTCCGGATATTGCCTGCTCTCCTTGGATCCGTCTTCTCTGCTGCCGCAGCTCCTTCAGCTAAGTGTGCAGACATTATTGTGTATCTGTTTATTTCCTGACTGGATCTGAGGTGACCAAGGTTCCCTCCATATACTGAGCAGGGCACCGGTGGCCGTGCCCCTTCCACTAGTGTAGGGGTTACAGTGGTCATCAGTCTTAGGTACGCGGGCATGCCTCGTTCCACCATTTGGATCCGGGCATGTGCTTTAGCAGCATAGGGAGAGCTTTGAGGGTCTGACAGGGGTCACCCTTTATCCTCCCTAGTTTGGGTCCGGTCAGTAGCTCTATTTACAGTGTATGCTCTTGTTGCTCACATACAGCCGTGACATCACCTCTATGAGTGTGTTGGCAATGTTGCCACACCCCAGATGATAAGGCCATTGCTTCATTATGATCAGACCAAAAGCGATCGGCTGGATAATTTTTCATAGAAAAAACATAATTTTTTTTTTAAGTTGTATGGGTGGGTTTTTAATACATAAAATAAAAAAAATCATAATAAAGTCTCTTAATAGTTTATTAGAAATAATGCAGACAATTTAAAAAATCCCCATCAATTCCAATACAACGCAAGTACAAAGCTCAGAACTAAATTATTGCAGGATGTCGTAATGGTTCGTTAATTCGACAATGGTTAATCAATTCGACACACGTCTCCGGATAGGGGACGTAACAGGGATTAAACTGATAGGAATAGTACTAGTTAAGACACCACTCATATAGGGTGTCACAGCACATTGCTCTGTGCACGCGCAGTGCCCCAACTTGGGAGTAAGAGGACCGACCAAGCTGCTTTTTCCATCTCCCGGTTCCTAAAATCAATTCAGTTTGGTGTATCAGAGTTTGGTCTGTCACTGTGAAGGCAGTCGAAGGTACCCGGCCTAAATTTTTTTTCACAAAAGGCAATCCCTGATATGGGACGTAACAGGGATTAAACTGATGAGAATAGTACTACAGAAAATACCACTCATATCGGGTGTGACAGTAAATTGCACGGCGCAGACGCAGTGACCGTGGCGTGGATTCAAACAAAGGGGAGGGACCCAGCGTTTTTTTAACCATCTCCCCGTTCAAAAAATCAATTCAATAAATGGACCCCAGATTGGGGACATAACAGGGATTAAACTGATGAGAAGAGAACTACAGAAAATACCACTCATATCGGGTGGGACAGTAAATTGCACGGCGCAGACGAGGTGACCGTGGATTCAAACAAAGGGGAGGGAGCCAGCGTTTTTTTAACCATCTCCCCGTTCGAAAAATCTATTAAATAAATGGACCCCAGATTGGGGACGTAACAGGGATTAAAACTGATGAGAAGAGAACTACAGAAAATACCACTCATATCGGGTGGGACAGTAAATTGCACGGCGCAGACGCAGTGACCGTGGATTCAAACGTTCGGGGACCCTTGGTGTTGTACGTGGCTGGGTGGAGGAAGAAACCTTCAATGACATCAACGGGACATGGCTAGTGTTGATCACGAATATTCGAATTTCGAATTTTTATTGCGAATATAGGTACTTCAAAAATTTCGAATATAGTTATATATATTCGAAATTTCGAATATTCGAATTTTTTCAGATTTTTTTTTTTCTTTTTTTATCAGTACACATAGCTGCTTCTAGCTTGTGGGCCAATAAGAAGGCTGCAATATACTTGACTTTAGGAGTAGTAGTGTTTGCGAATTTTGCTCTATATTCGTTTTTTTGAATATTCGCTATATTGCTATATATTCTTGTTTTAGAATATTACGAATATTCGAAAAAACGAAGTTATAGCAATATAGAGAATATTCGAAAGAAATCGAATAGAGCAATTTAGCTAATATAGTGATATAATCTTCTTTGTCTAATAGTTGTAAGTTGAAAAATTTGCAATAAAAAATTCGAATCCGAAATTCGAATTCCGAAAATTCGCATATTACACAATCATTACCTTTCCGATTTTTTAAGTAAAAAAAAAAATCGCAAATTTTCGAATTTGCAAATTTTCGACTAATATTCTACAAAATATTCGCGAAATATCGCGAATTCGAATATGACCCCTGCCGCTCATCACTAGATATGGCTAGCTTGGTATCCAACCTTGTGCAAATGGGAAGTTTGCGGTTGGGCAAATGGACTGTTTGCGGTTGTTTGCAGTGAATTAAAAGGGGAGTTTTGTCTGTCAATGTCTGTGAAGCGGGCGTAAACCTTACACTACCTGATCGATACAACATCATACCTGATCGTATACACACACTGGATGTTTTAAACCATGTTGTTCAAAAAAAAATTGGATTGTTAGGTGATTTATGCCCTTTATGGATTAAAATCCAACTCTGCGTCAACTATGTAATTTTCCATGGGAGTTTTGCCATGGATCCCCCTCCGGCATGCCACAGTCCAGGTGTTAGTCCCCTTGAAACAACTTTTCCATCACTACTGTGGCTAGAAAGAGTCCCTGTGGGTTTTAAAATTCACCTGCCTATTGAAGTCTATGGCGGTTCGCCCGTTCGAACATTTGCAGAAATTCGCGTTCGCCGTTCAAGAAACGGAAAATTTTATGTTCGCGACATCTCTAGTTCCCACCCCGTTTTGTAATGAAAATAGAAACTTCAGTGATGAGATTGCAAAAGTGTAGACGTTTATTAGGCAGTGCAGCTGTACAATATATGTGACATTTCGACCACACACTGGCCTTTTTCATACTACAACGAGAAAGAAACAAAAAACAAAATATAAATGCATAAGGATGTACCAGGACAATAGTACCGACATATAATTGACAAAAATAGTGCAGTAACAGGTGAACAACAAGCCTAGGATCCGGGTGGTATAGCTGGGTCCAGTTGCGGGATACGATACATGTCCATAAATCAATGTAGTGCCATCATAATTCCGTTGATCAATGGACATTCATGAGTGTAGTGCCACCATAAAACAGTATATATATAAATTGAACTTATGTCCCGGATCTTCAAAGGAAGTGCAAGGTACTAGGTACAAAGTAACATTTCCAAGATAATATAACAAGTGTGGCTAAACCAACTCAGACCGTAATTTATGCCACTGTGGTCAAGTATTGATGTGGATAAAAAGGTATGCCCCAGATGCTCAACATGAACGTAAAAAGCGCTCAATATAATATAGCACACGAGACTGGTATTATGATGTCAGTAAAAAGGAAGGTCTACAGTGGTAATATAGCATAATCATGACATCAAAAGAAATGAGGGGTTATACTAGGTATATACCTAGTTCCGCTGTGGTGACAAGGATCCAGAGGATGAGCGCGGTAGGAAGAGTTCAACATCACTATAGGGAATGCGTCTGGAGGAGAGCACGTCGGGCGTGAGGAGACACCGCGCATGCACATAGATGCGGCAGAGCACATTTCTATGAGGGAGTTTTCTAGGCATGCTCTGTGACCTGTGCAGAGGTCATTGTACAAGGAAAGAATAGATGAGATCAGACAATCACCTATTGTGAATGGTGGATCATGTCTTATCTATACACAGAGGTGGTATCATTACTGGCGGGATGAGAATGACAGATGAGCAGATAGCTGCAGTAGAGTGATCTGTACAGACCCAGAAGTGGTGCCTATTAGGCTTAGTGGCCATGGGGGAACCTGCAGGATTTTGTTTAAAAAAATACATTATCTAAAATTCTTTAAAAATATGTTAAACCTATTTAAACAAGAGGTCATTTTCTGATGACACATTCCCTTTAAATCTACAGTATACAGCAACACAGACACAAATGTAGGAGTTATAGGTCTCCATCGTAAAGTATATTTGCAATTTACTTAGTGTTTTGGAGGAGACTAAAATAGGAAAGGACCTTCCCAAAGATCCCCACTTTTCTGGACGATTATTTGTGGGAATACATAAGTAGTACTACATATACGGAGTCCAGATCAATATTTTTTATTTTCTTTCTAACCCCCCCTTCCCCCCATTGCCTACTCAAAGGTGCTCTGAAATAGACTTTCAGGACTGCTGTCACTGCTGTGCTCTGCTAAGATAATGGAGAGGACTCCTGTGTGCATGCACAGCAGTCCTGACAATGCATGATAATGCAGCTATGAGCACTGACAGTGCTCCAAATCTGAACTCCTTATTTACAGTAGCAGTGCATATAAGTAAAACTTCGTGGCACTCTGCTGTTGGTTGTTGCTGAAAGTGTGGTTCCCACCCCGTTTTGTAATGAAAATTGAAACTCCAGCAATGAGAGTGAGAAATAACACACAAAGAATTCAATGTTACCATGTTTTTATTGTACACACCATGTAAACATTCACAGTGCAGGTGGAAAAAGTATGTGAACCCCTAGACTAATGACATCTCCAACAGCTAATTGGAGTGAGGTGTCAGCCAACTGGAGTCTAATCAATGAGGTCTTGGTTACAGCTGCCCTGCCCTATAAAAAAAACACACACCAGTTCTGGGTTTGCTTTTCACAAGAAGCATTGCCTGATGTGAATGATGCCTTGCGCAAAAGAGCTCTCAGAAGACCTACGATTAAGAATTGTTGACTTGCATAAAGCTGGAAAGGGTTATAAATGTATCTCCAAAAGCCTTGCTGTTCATCAGTCCACGGTAAGACAAATTGTCTATACATGGAGAAAGTTCAGCACTGCTGCTACTCTCCATAGGAGTGGCCGTCCTGTAAAGATGACTGCAAGAGCACAGCGCAGACTGCTCAATGAGGTGAAGAAGAATCCTAGAGTGTCAGCTAAAGACTTACAAAAGTCTCTGGCATATGCTAACATCCCTGTTAGCGAATCTGCAATACGTAAAACACTAAACAAGAATGGATTTCATGAGAGGATACCACAGAGTAAGCCACTGCTGTCCAAAAAACACATTGCTGCACGTTTAAAGTTTGCACAAGAGCACCTGGATGTTTCACAGCAGCAAAATATTCTGTGGACAGATGAAACCAAAGTTGAGTTGTTTGGAAGAATCTCACAACACTATGTGTGGAGAAAAATGAGGCACAGCACACCAACATCAAAACCTCATCCCAACTGTGAAGTATAGTGGTGGGGGCATCATGGTTTGGGGCTGCTTTGCTGCGTCAGGCCCTGGACGGATTGCTATCATTGAAGGAAAGATGAATTCCCAAGTTTATCAAGAAAATTTGCAGGAGAACATCATTTTTTATTCCAAAAAATGATGAGCATATAGTAAATATGTCCAAATTCTAGCACCGCCTGATCTGAATATATATAACTCTAAGATCAGGTGGTGTTAGAAATTGGACATATTCATATGCTCATCATTTTTTGTCATTGTATAAGTATCATGTTTGACTTGTGATTTTTTGAATAAACATTATATATTTTTAACCTATGGGATGTGAATCTACTCTCTTTTGTGTGGTATATATATATTAGTTATGCTGAGAAGCAAAGAAAGATCAGTACATAGCTTGTGGATGTGCAATCCGTGTTTTTTCTTTTTTTCCTTTTTATCATAGCCTTTTGGTAAACCTGGGCAAAATCTTATATTTAAAGCTGAGTGTATGTGTGTGTGTGTGTGTATGTATGTATGTCAGCTAAAGGAATCCGCACTGTCGCATTTACAATCACAAAATTTGGCACTCAGGAACATCAGGTGTCCGGAAAGGTTTTAGACCTGTTCTTAGCTCTCTAGCATGTACCGTTCCCGAGATATTCCCAAAAAATGCATTAGCCAATAGAAGCCTAGTCATATGACCCTTATCAGCCAATAGAAGCTCGCAGGCCCTTAGTCTCCACATACACACAGTTTTACACCACGTTTCCATAACAACCCAGCCATTTTTCTTTACTGATGGAGGTCTGCTTTAAAGGGGCAGGGCGCTGTGGATGACACTGTTAAGGGAGCGAAGTGCTGTGGAGGTCACAGTACAGGGGCTGGTAGAGTGGCCATTCAGGTCACCTTTTCAAAGACGGACTTAAAAACCCTGCCTCCAGGTCCCACTGTCATGCCCCTGATCCAGCTAGGTCACGCTCCCCACACAGAAACCACTTCCACTTCTGTCAGCTGCAGGGGTGGGAGGAAGGGTGACTTTCTCCCTGCAGCTCCTGCTCAGACAGCACAGTGCTGCTGTCTAAGAGTGAGCTGTTCAAAAGGACATCACTGCGCCGGACGGAGGACAGGGAGTCTGAAAGCCGAACCGTCCGGCCTAAAATTGGACCTGTAGCCACCCTAGGGGCAGGCTGCTGTGGAGGTCGCAGTTAAGGGGACGGTCCACTATGGAGGTCAGTGTTAACCCCTTAACTACCAAGCCACTTTTCACCTTAAATCCCAGGCCGATTTTTGCAAATCTGACATGTCACTTTATGTGGTAATAACTTTAAAACGCTTTTACTTATCCAGACCATTCTGAGATTGTTTTCTCGTCACATATTGTACTTCATGACAGTGGTAAAATTGAGTAAAAATATTTCATTTTTATTTATACAAAAGTACCAAACTTAACAAAAATTTGGAAAAATTTGCAAATTTCCAAATTTAAATTTCTCAACTTTTTTAATAGATATTAATAACTCCAAAAATAGTTATTACTTTACATTTCCCATATGTCTATTTCATGTTTGGATAATTTTGTGAATGCCATTTTATTTTTTGTGGACGTTAGAAGGCTTAGAAGTTTAGAAGCAAATCTTGAAATCTTTCAGAAAAGTTCCAAAACCCAATTTTTAAGGACCAGTTCAGGTCTGAAGTCACTTTGTGGGGCTTACATAATAGAAACCACCCAAAAATTACTCCATTTTAGAAACTATACCCCTTAAGGTATTCAAAACTGATTTTACAAACTTTGTTAACCCTTTAGGTGTTCCACAAGAATTAATAGAAAATGGAGATAACATTTCAGAATTTAACTTTTTGGGCAGATTTTCCATTTTAAGCAATTTTTTCCACTAACACAGCAAGGTTTAACAGCCAAACAAAACTCAATATTTATTCCCCTGAATCTGTAGTTTACAGAAACACCCCATATGTAGCCCTAAACTGCTGTACGGGCACACGGCATTGCGCAGAAAGAAAGGAATGCCATATGGTTTTTTGAAAGCAGATTTTACTGGGATAATTTGAAGCTGCCATGTCACATTTGAAGACCACCTGATGCACCCCTAGAGTAGAAACTCCCAAAAAATTACCCTATTTTGGAAACTACAACCCCCAAGGTATTCAAATTTTTTTTTACAAACTTTGTTAAGCCTTTAGGTGTTCCACAAGAATTTATGGAAAATAGAGATGAAATTTCAGAATTTCACTTTTTAGCAGATTTTCCATTTTAATAAATTTTACTTAAACTAATAAAGCAAGGGTTATCAGCCAAACAAAACTCAATATTTATTGCCCTTATTCTGTAGTTTACAGAAACACCCCATATGTGGTCGTAAACTGCTGTACGGGCACACGGCAGGGCGCAGAAGGAAAGAAACGCCATATGATTTTTGAAAGGCAGATTTCACTGGGATACTCTTAAGCTGCCATGTCATATTTGAAGACCCCCTGATGCACCCCTAGAGTAGAAACTCCAAAAAAAAGTTCCCATTTTGGAATCTACAGGATAAGGTGGCAGTTTTGTTGGTACTATTTTAGGGTACATATGATCAGGGCTGCCATCAGAAATTTTGGGGCCCCTTACACAGCTCAAGGCCTGGGCCCTCCAACCCCCCCCCCCCCAGGCAAAAGCTAATTTTGCCGCCCCCTTGACTCAGCCCATTGACCACACCCTTTAACCTGCCCCTTTTTGTCGGCCACCTATTTAATGATTGTTTCATGCAACATTTTACTTGACCAGCTAATTTGAGATATTCTTGGTGGTCATCTGTGCCATTTTGGCCTCAAAACATTACATGACCCCCTACACTACATTACATTTTTGACAACTGTAAGTTTTACCTTGACTGGTGGTGGCCTATGTGTGTTTATCAGCAGGTCTGCTCTAGTCACTGTTAAGGGGGGATCTGTGGATGGCACTGTTATGGGAGGATATGTGGATGGCACTGTTATGGGGTGGATCTGTGTATGACACTGTTATGGGGGATCTGTAGATAACACACTGATATGGGGGATCTGTGGATGACACACTGTTATGGGGGATCTGTGGATGACACACTGTTATGGGGGATCTGTGGATGACACCAGGGGCGTTGCTAGGGTCTGAAGACATCCGGGGCATGAGACCACGTGAAACCACGCCCCCATACATGATGCCACGCCCCGTCCCATGAAGCCACGCCCTAGTCACCACCAAAATGGGGGGCCTTTACAGTAGTTATTAACCCCTTTCAGCAGTCCCCCCTTCAGTGAATAGGGGACTGCTGAATGGGGTTAATAACTACAATGAAGGGCCTAGCTGTCTAGGCAACCCCACAGATCATCCATAACAGTGCCATCCACAGATCCCCCTCCCCATAACAGTGCCATCCACAGATCCCCTTCCCCATAACAGTGCCATCCACAGATCCCCCTCCCATAACAGTGCCATCCACAGATCCCCCTCCCCATAACAGTGCCATCCACAGATCCCCCTCCCCATAAAAGTGCCATCCACAGATCCCCCTCCCCATAACAGTGCCATCCACAGATCCCCCTCCCCATAACAATGTCATCCACAGATCCCCCTCCCCATATCTGTGCCATCCACAGATCCCCCTCCCCAAATCTGTGCCATCCACAGATCCCCCTCCCTCCCCATATAACTGTGCCATCCACAGATCCCCCAACCCTCCACATAACAGTGCCATCCACCACAGATCCCTCTCCCCTCCACTCACAGGAGTGTACAACTGTACATTATTTTAAAAGATAGTGACCTAGTCTTACTCAGTCAGAGAGTCTCTCTCTAGTCTCACTCAGCTAGTCAGCTCCAGCCTCCAGGCAGTGCGGGTGGTGCTCACTCACTGACGTCACGTGCCTGCGCCGCCTAGTGGGAGGAGCAGGCGCCTGATGTCAGTGAGCGAGCGCCGCCCGCACTGCCTGCTCTTACCGGAGGCGGAGCTGCAGTAGGAATCACCGAGATGAGCGGCCGGCTGCATAATCTGGGGATGATTTTTCAAGTTAAGTTAAGTCTGCACTCTGCAGGCACAGGGCAGGCGGATTAAGACATGAGCGGCGGGGCCGGTGTAGCGCAGGAGTGTCAGAGCGCCGGCCGGCCCTGCCAGTGCACTGCCAGCAATACATTCGGGGCACTGGTCAAAACATCCGGGGCTCAAGCCCCGAATGTTTTGACCTAACGACGCCCCTGGATGACACACTGTTATGGGGGATCTGTGGATGACACACTGTTATGGGGGATCTATGGATGACACACTGTTATGGGGGATCTGTGGATGACACTGTTATGAGGGATCTGTGGATAACGTACTGTTATGGATGCACTGTGGACGTCACTGTTATGGATGCACTGTGGATGACACTGTTATGGGGGATCTGCGGATGACGCACTGTTATGGGGGATCTGTGGATGACACTGTTATGGGGAATCTGTGGATGGCACTGTTATGGGGGATCTGTGGATTGCACTGTTATGGGGGATCTGTGGATGGCACTGTTATGGAGGGGGATCTGTGGATGGCACTGTTATGGAGGGGGATCTGTGAATGGCACTGTTATGGAGGGGGTTCTGTGAATGGCACTGTTATGGAGGGGGGGTCTGTGAATGGCACTGTTATGGAGGGGATCTATGGATGGCACAGTTATGGAGGGGGATCTGTGGATGGCACTGTTATGGAGGGGGATCTGTGAATGGCACTGTTATGGAGGGGGGTCTGTGAATGGCACTGTTATGGAGGGGGATCTATGGATGGCACAGTTATGGAGGGGGATCTGTGGATGGCACCGTTATGGAGGGGGATCTGTGGATGGCACTTTTATGGAGGGGATCTGTGAATGGCACTGTTATGGAGGGGATCTGTGGATGGCGCTGTTATGGGGGGATCTGTGGATGGCGCTGTTATGGAGGGGGATCTGTGGATGACACATACCGTATATAGCATCTTATGCTATGTGTCATCCACAGATCCCCCTCCATAACAGTGTCATCCACAGATCCCCCTATAAGTGTCGTCCACAGATCCTCCTCCCCATAACAGTGCACAGACCCCCCTCCATAACAGTGTCATCCACAGAACCCCCCATAAGTGTCATCCACAGACCCCCCCATAACAGTGTCATCCACGGATCCCCCTCCCTATAACAGTGCCTTCATCCATAGATCCCCCTCCCCGCCGCTCACAGTAGTATACATTTATAAACTGTAATCGGTATCCTGCAGATAGTAACTTTAAATCAGCGCTCATCTCTTTACTACCTTACATTCAGCTCCCTTCAGTAACAGGCAGTGCGGGCGGCACCGCTCACTCACTAGTGGGAGGAGCAGGCGCGTGACGTCAGTGAGTGAGTGCCGCCCGCACTGCCTGTTACCGGAGTCTATGTAAGATAGTAAAGAGATGAGCGCTGATTTTAAAGTTAACACACTGACACAAAAAAATATATATATATGGCTCGGGACTGGCCGGGCCCCTTACTGGGGTATCGGCTTTACCCCCCTGATGGCGGCCCTGCATATGATTTTTGGTTGCTCTATATTACACTTATTGTGAGTCAAGATAACAAAAAATAATTGTTTTGGCTCCGTTTTTATTTTTTGTTACTTACAATGTTCATCTGACAGGTTAGAACATGTGGAATTTTTATAGAGCAGGTTGTTACCGACGCGGCGATACCTAATATGTATACTTTTCACACAATAACAACATTTTTGAATAAAAGAAAAATCATGTTTCAGTGTCTCCATATTCTGAGAGCCCTAGTTTTTTTTATTTTTTAGCTGATTGTCTTAGGTAGGGTATCATTTTTGCAGGATGAGGTTACGGTTAAATTGGCACTATTTTGAGGTGCGTATGAGTTTTTGATCGCTTGGTATTACACTTTTTGTGATGTAAGGTGACAAAAAAATTACTTTTTTGACACCGTTTTTATTGTAATTTTTTTTACGGTATTCACCTGAGAGGTTTGGTCATGTAATATCTTTATAGAGCAGGTTGTTACGGAAGTGGCAATACCTAATATGTTAACTTTTTTTTATTTATGTAATTTTTACACAATGATATCATTTTAAAAAATAAAATCATGTTTTAGTGTAGTACCAAGCAATCAAAAAGTGATACGAGACACATAGTCTGGAGACACATAGTCTGAGAGCCATAGTTTTTTCAAGTTTTTGGGCGATTGTCTTAGGTAGGATATAATTTTTGAAGGATGAGGTGAGATTGGCACTATTTTGAGTTGCGTATGACTTTTTGATTGCTTGGTACTACACTTTTTGTGATGTAAGGTGACAAAAAAAAGGCTTTTTTGACACCTTTTTTTTTTTTTACGGTGTTCACCTGAGGGGTTAGGTCATGTAGTATTTTTATAGAGCAGTTTGCTACGAATGCGGCGATACCCAAAATGTATGCTTTTATTTATTTTTTACATTTAACACAATAAAAGCATTTTTGAAACAAAAATATTACGTTTTAGTGTCTCCCTAGTCTGAGAGCCATAGTTTTTATATTTTTTGGGCTATTGTCTTAGATAGGGGCTCATTTTTTTGAGGGATGAAGGACTGAGTGATTGGTACTATTTTGTGGGGCATATGCCTTTTTGATCGCTTGGTGTGGCACTTTTAGTGATGTAAGGTGCCAAAAAAATGGTTTCTTTAGCACAGTTTTTATTTAATTTTTTTGACGGTGTTCATCTGAGGGGTTAGGTCATATGATATTTTTATAGAGTCGGCGATACCTAATATGTCTACTTCCCTAATTTTTACAATTTTTTTTTTTCTTTATTTTGGGAAAAGGAAGCTTTTTTTTCTATTGAAACTTGAAAAAAAATATTGAAAACTTTATTTTTTAAACTTTTTTTTCACTTTATTTTTTTGTCCCACTCTGGGACTTCAACTTTTGGGGGTCTGATCCCTTTTACATTGCTTTACAATACTTCTGTATTGTAAAGCATTGACTGTAAGTGAATTACCAGTGTATTACCCTGGATCTCACAGGCTCTCCCGGAAGGCAGTCGCCTTCCCTGCCATGGGGTCCCCGTCACAGCAATGCGGGGACCCCATGGACACCGGCACCAGTGAGGATACCGCACGTGCCGCTGTCAGCGCTGACCTCGGCCATGCAAGGGTTAATGCGCCGGCATCAGTGATTTCACAGATGCCGGCGCATACAGCAGGGCCCCTGCCGCTGATCGGGTGGGCACAGCTCCTGCACCCGCCCGATCAGCGCGCAGTACCTGTACTGCACTGGGATTTATGTCCCGCATTTCTGCGCCGTACATATACGGCACTGGTATCCTAAGGGTTAAGGAGCAGATTGCTGTAGAGGCCACTGTTAAGAGGATGGGGTGTTGTGGAAATCACTGTTAAGGAGATGGGGTACTGTGGAGGTCACTAATAAAGGGGCGGCCGCTGTGGAGGTCACTGTTAAGGAGGTAGGATGCTGTGGAGGTCACTGTTAAAAAGGAGGGAGCTGTGGATGTTACTGTTAAGGGGGCACACCGTTGTGGAGGTCACTGTTAAAGGGGCAGGGTACTGTAGATGTCACTGTTATAGTGGATACTGTCTATCTTTTAACGACATACACAAACATTAAATGAAATAGATGAAATATACCCGTTCAAAGCCGGGTCCTTCTGCTAGTTGATTTATAAGAAGCAAATTTGTAGTTGAGCTTGAGTTTATGGCTGAACTTATTGCTATTATTATTATTATGATTAATGATGTTGGTTTGATAAAGGTAGTGTTTGATTACAATTCTAATGGTAAAGGTTAACTCATACAGGCCGTGGGCAGTTTGTTCACTTGAGAGTTGTTTGCGTCTCTTATTTCTTGGCTGATGCATAATTATGTGCGTAGTATGACATAATCCCATGAGTGTTTATCTGGTGTTTTCCTGTGGGAAGGATTACTTTAGAAATAGATGTAAGCTCTTGTCTTGTCTTACGCTTTCTCTTACCAGAAGATGTGATGAAACCCTTCTGCAGAGTCAGGGAGTATAACACTGAGATTAAAGGGGATATCCAGAATTAAAATATTGACTACCTATGTTGAAGATAGTTTTGTTTCAAAGTTCGGTTCGGGTCAGAAAACCGAACCCCATTGAAGACAATGGGGACCCGAACTTTGGGGCTGTAAAAAAGTCATAGAAAGGGCTAGAGGGCTGCAAAAGGAACCAAAATGGGAGTAAGAGCAGGACAATCACCCTGCAAAACAAATGTGGATAGGGAAATAACTTAAAATAACATAAAATACATGAAAATAAAAAATAATAATCGTGAACCAGGAGGCGGAGGTCCAAGTTGAGTAGGATGTTGAGGAGGCTGTAGACATGGCAGTGTAGGTAAAAGAGGTGAAGGAGGCAGCCAACACTGTGTTTGTGTTTTTTTTCCTTTAGTTTTTATTTATTTATTTATTTACCTGTTAATTCTGTGTGTGACCTACAGCCATTTTTTGGGTTTGGCAGGTATACTTCTCTACTCTGCCAATATAAGAAATAATAATCTTGAACCAGGAGGTGGAGGTCCGAGTGAAAGAGGAGGTGGACGTGGCAGTGCAGGCAGAGGAGGTGGAGGAGTTAGCCAAATTTATTTTTTATTTTTTATTTTTTATATATACATTTTTGTTTGTGGAGGCCCCAAAACATTGGGACATGGCAGACAGAAAGCACAAACCGCGCTGGAGAATAATAATAGCTGGGTGCGACCGCTATACTTCTCTAGTCTGCCCAAGGTAAAGTCCTGTGGGATCCATGCCTGGTTCATTTTAATGAACATGAGCTTGTCCATGTTGACTGTGGACATGCTGATGTGCCTGTCTGTGATCAAACCGCCTGCGGTGCTAAACACACATTCGGACAATACGCTTGCCACAGGGCAGGTCAGCACCTCCAAGGCTTGAAGGGGAAGCTCAGGCCATGTGTCCACATACTCTTTCACCATGTTGCTGAAACACTGCCTCCTGCTAAGACAGTCCATATCAGATGGTGGTGATGGATGTTGTGGCGTGCTGACAAAGCTTTTCCACACTTCCACCATGCTAACTCTCCCTTCTGAGGTGGTGGCGGTACCCCAGATGCATTGGCGACTTCTTCCTCCACCGCCTCGTGCTTCCACTAAGCCCCTACTGTCAGGTGGAAATGCCATCAGTAGCACGTCTAGAAGCCTGCGCTTGTATTCATACATCTTTCGATCACGCTCCAGTGATGGAAGTAAGGACAGCACATTGTCCTTGTAGCGGGGATCCAGCACAGTGGCCACCCAGTATTTAGCACTGGTAACAAATGAAGGCAACTTGGCAGTCATTGCAGCATCAGCATGTAGTCGCTCATGTGTGCCAGGTTGCCCAGAGGCAATGGCAAGCCGTCCTCATTGAGAGGTGTATCGTCTGTGTCCTCTGTATCCCCCAAGCCACGCCCCAGTAATGCCCATGAGCTGATTAGTGTGCCACCCTGCTGTGAACACGGTTACTCCTCATCATTATCATCCTCCTCAACTGAGCCCTGGCTGGACAGTTGTGTACCTGGCCGTTGTTGGTGCAGGTACACTACCCCCGAGCTAAATGTGGACTTCTGGCCTGATAACTGTTGGAATGATCCCTGTTTCACCTCAACTACCTCCTGTGCCACATCCTCATCCATCATCGCCTAAAGCAATTTTTCAAGGAGGCATAGAAGTGGGATAGTAACGCTGAGGACAGCATCATCGGCACTGGCCATGTTGATGGAGTACTCAAAACAGCTCAACACGGCACACACATCCCACATGGAGGCCCACTCGTTCGTGGTGAAATGTTGTTGTTCGGCAGAGCGACTCACCCGCGCATGCTTCAGCTGAAACTCCACTATTGCCTGCTGCTGCTCGCACAGTTTCTCCAGCATGTGCATGGAGGAGTTCCACCTTGTGGGCACGTTGCATATGAGGCGGTGAGTGGGAAGGCAGAAGTTACGCTGCAGAGCAGACAGGCAAACAGCAGCAGGGAGAGAACGCCGAAAGCGCGCACAGATGGCCTGCACTTTCTGCAGCAGCTCTGACATATCAGGGTGATTCTTCAGGAACCTCTGCACCACCAAATTCAGCACATGTGCCAGAAAAGGGATGTGCATCAAACCGGCTAGACCCAGAGCTGATACGAGATTTCTCCCTTTAGTGCACACCACCAGGCAGGGCTTGAGGCTCAGCAGCACTAACCACTCATCGGTCTGTTCTTCCATGCCTTCCATGCCTTTCCACAGCTCCTGTGTGGTGTGTTTCCCCCAAACAGAGGAGTCATTTCCCCCTAGCTGTGCTGAAGTTGGTGGTGCAGATGTTACTCTGACTGGATGAGGAGGTGGTAGAGGAGGAAGAAGAGGAGGAAGTGGAGTAGGAGGCACCAAGAAATGTCCAGCAATCCTCGGTGGTGGTAGGACATGCGTCAAACCACTTTCCGCCTCAGGTCCAGCCGCCACTACATTTACATAGTGGGCAGTTAGCGAGATATAACGTCTCTGCCCCTGCTTACTGGTCCACGTATCTGTGGGTATGTAGACCTTGCCACTGATGCCATTGCACGGCGCACACCTGATTTTTTCTGCCACTTGTTTGTGCAGGGCAGGGATGGCCCGCTTGGAAAAGAAGTGGCGGCTGGGAACCACTTACTGTAGGACAGCCACCAACATCAAGACATAATGGCAGCATTTCATAGGCCAGGAATTTTGAAATGCTGGCATTTAGGATCAGGGCTCACGGGTGGGTAGGGGGGTACTTCCACTTTCTCTCCAGTGTTTGGGGGATGCACAGCTGAACGCTTCCATGGGACAGTGTGGAGATGCTCGGTGACACTGGTGGTGTGTTGCTATCACATTCTCTCTTTGGGGGTCAAGGTAGCCCTGTCACTCCAGAGGCCAAGACCACAGCAATAGAGGGAGCAGGAGGAGACTCAGATCTTTTGTGGTTTTTCAAGTGTCTTCATCCTCAAACATACGTGGTTGGGCATCAGTGCACTCAATCTCTTCCACTTCTGGGGCAGGGCTAGGTGGATGGCCCATGGAAACCCCTCCAGCAGAGTCATCAAAAAGCATAAGTGACTGCTGATTGACCTGGGGCTCAGACTGCTTGGCTGATGTGCAAGGGGTTGAGGTGGAAGACAGATGCCCGAGGGACGCCGGTGCCAATTCTGCGCTTTCAGCAGGGGACTGGGTAGGAGACAATGTGAAGGAACTGGAGGCACTGTCAGCCATCCAATCTACTACTGCCTCTACTTGCTCTGGCCTCAACATTCGTAGAGCAGTTTTTGGGCCTACAAAATGATGCAGAGCGTCCTGTTGCCTGCGTGCTCCAGAAGAAGGTGTTTCATTTTGGCATGTAGCTGGCACAGATCGACAAAGTCCTCTCCCTGCAGCAGGAGCTCCACCAACACCAGCATCACCACGCCCACGTGCCTTATTTGATGCCCACAAAATTGCCTAGCAGATGAACAATTGTATTTCTGTGTCATGGGTGCAAATGAGGTGTATCTCAACCCAAAAAATGGCCATAGATCACCGACAGAATCAACAGACAGATTATCTATTGTATTTCTGTGTCATGGATGCAAAGGAGGTGTATCTCAACCCAAAAAATGGCTTTAAGTCACCGACACATTTAAACAGACAGATTGCCTATTGTATTTCCACGTCACGGGGCAAAGCAGGTGTATCTCCCCCCACCAAAATGGCTATACAGTATGTCACCTACACAATTAACAGACATTAACTATTGTATTTCTGTGTCACGGGTGGAAATGAGGTGTATCTCCCCAAAAATGGGTTTATGTCACAGACACAATTAACAGACAGATTAACTATTGTATTTCCGTGTCATAGATGCAAAGGAGGTGTATCTCTCCCCCAAAATTGCTTTATGTCACTGACACAATTAACAGACTGATTAACTCTGCTATTACAGTAAGACGGATGCAAAGGTGGATTTTGGAATGCACCAAAAAATGGCTTTATGTCACCGACACAATTACAGACTGATTAACTCTCCTATTACAGTAAGACGGATGCAAAGGCAGTGTTTGGAACACCAAAAATGGGTGTAGGTCAACCACAAAATTAACAGCCAGATTAAGTATTGTATTTCCATGTCACTGGTGCAAAGGAGGTGTATTGTATCAAAAATGCCTACAGGTCACCCACAGACTGAACAGCCACATTAAAACACTAACACTGTTTCTCACTGCAGCAGCGTCCTGTCCCTACACTAGGCAGAGCAGAATGGCGGCGCAACACATGATCCGGCATTTATGCATGCAGGGTCACGTGCTGAGCGGGCCAATCACAGCCATGTCAATACTAGGCATCACTGTGATGACTTGCAAGTGCCCACAGCTTAAAAGCATGTTGATTATCAACGAGCTTTATTTAAAATCCAAACACGAACACAGATTTTTGTGCCAATGTCTGTGTTCGGGTGCCCAGACACTGTAATGTTCAGTACGAACCAGAACATTTCGGTCCGGATTCTCTCATCCCTAATCATCAATATATCATCAGCGAAAGTCCGACTGCTTGCATCCCCGACCATCAGCTGTTTGAAGAGGTTGCAGTGCTCATGTCTTCATAGTCCTGTGATGTCATAGCCTTTGTGCATTTCAGTCCCCATTCCATAATCACCAACATTTATCACCTGGCACTCAGGAGAAATAGAGCTTAGCTGTCTTTTTGGGGACATCAACACACTCCCTTTTTAAAATCCCCATGCCCTTTGTCCTTTATGTACCTTCACCTTTTTTTCCCAGTGCCCCATGCCCAGGGGGGAAATTTCTGGACAGTCCGTAAAAATAGGCAACTTTTTTCCTGTGTCTATGAAAAAAAATTGTCAGTAAATGCTGACAATGAGTTCTTATCTATACTGTATATTGAGCTAAGGAAAACTACTTGCAAGACCTTGAAGCATTCAATTTGGAATCAATCCATTTATTTTCTTCGCATCCTTTTACCAAATAGTTTAGGCAGCATATTTTTACACTAGATTCCCCTTTCTTCATCATGTGTGTTGTAAGTAGCTTTGTATTACAAAGAAGTAATTGAGACAACCTGTTTATGTTGCTGAACAGGTCATACCGCTACCTCCTGCTTCAGTCATTTCAGACTAAATGCCCGTAGCATGTGCATGGTATCCTCCCAGATAGTGGCTTTTACCAGAATCCACCTTGTCACACAGGGGTATAGTAATGACACGGACACAAGCCCAATCGCAACTCCTCAAGTCAGGAAGGACAGCCTGTTTATTATTTCCGCCACTGGCCAAGTGATGAACATTGCCTCCCTAAGCCTATGCATTCTAACACTACAGAGGGCCACTGCGGTGTAATTCCCCTCCAGTAATGGTGACTGCAGTTGTGTTTTACTCCAGCACCTTACTGGAAAGGGCACAGCCAAGAATTATATCCTGAAAACCACCACACTTTACATATGGGCATGTTGGAATACTATAACGTATCTCCCAACTTTTGGAATGAAGAAAAAGGGACACTCCTCTAATGCCTCTAACTCGGCCCAAAACATAACTAAACACCTAATTCCACCCAGTTCCCTAAATGCCCCCACATAGTACTTATGCCCAGATGTGTGCCCCCTCACAGTAGTTATGCCCAGATATGTGCCCTTCACAGTAGCGATACCCAGATATGTGCCCCTCACAGTAATATACCCAAGTTGTGCCCCCTCACAGTAGTTATGCCCAGATATGTGCTCCTTGACAATAATAAGCCAAGCTATGCCCCTGACAGTAATATGCCCAGCTGTGTCCCCTGACGTTAATATGCCCAGCTGTGCGCCCTGACAGTAAAATGCCCAGCAGTGCCCCCTGACAGTAATATGTCCAGCTATGCTCCCTGACAGTAATATGTCCAGCTATGCTCCCTGACAGTAATATGCCCAGCTATGCCCTCTGACAGTAATATGCCCAGCTGTGCCCCCTGACAGTAATATGCCCAGTTGTGCCCCTGACGGTACTATGCCCAGCTGTGCCCCTTGACAGTAATATGCCCAGCTGTGCCCCCTGACAGTAATATGCCAAGCTGTGCCCCCTTACCATAATATGCCCATCTGTGCCCCCTGAGAGTAATATGCCAAGCTGTGGCCCTGACAGTAATCTGCCCAGCTTTGCCCCCTGACGGTACTATGTCCAGCTGTGCCCCTTGACAGTAATATGCCCAGCTGTGGCCCTGATTGTAATATGCCCAGCTGTGGCCCTGATTGTAATATGCCCAGCTGTGGCAGAGGCGCAGAGGCGCATAAAGGAGTTCAACATATGGCTTGGTAAATGGTGTCGAGAGCAAGGATTTGGCTTTGTTTCTCATGATAGCTCTACTTGGAATAGAAAGGAACTGTACAAAAAAGATGGTTTGCATCTTTCTCTCAAAGGAACAAATGTACTTAGTGAACAACTCCAAGAATTTGCGAAAGAGTATTTAAACTAGGAAGGGGGGGCAAAAGAGTGAAAATAAAAGAGTCCAATTGCCCCCCGAAACAATGCCAGAACAGGTCAGAAGCACAGAGGTTAAGAAATGATAAGCTCAGAGTCCTGTCTACAAATGCTCGCAGTTTAGGTAAAAAAATCAATGAACTTGGGTCAATAATGGCATCTGAGAATGTAGATTTAGTGGCTGTTACGGAGACATGGTTTAATGAAAGAAATGACTGGGACATAACCATACCAGGGTACTCTTTATACAGAAGAGACAGAGAAGGCAAGAAAGGAGGAGGAGTGGCCCTGTATGTGAAAGATAGCATTAAATCTAACCTAATACAAGTTGGTGAGGCCAACATAGAGTCAGTTTGGGTTACGTTGCAGTTTGCTAACCATGCAGTAACTCGTGTAGGTGTGATATATAGACCACCTGGTCAAGTTAAAGAACTAGATGATCTACTAGTTGAAGAAATAGCTAAAATGACAATGAAAGGAGAAGTTATCATTATGGGAGATTTCAATCTTCCAGATATAAACTGGAAAACCAAAATAGCAAGTTCTACCAGGAGTACAGATATTCTAAATTCCCTACTGGGGTTATCTCTACAACAAGTGGTTGAGAAGCCAACCCGGAGGGAGGCCATTTTGGATTTGGTATTCACAAATGGGGATTCGGTATATGATGTCATTGTAGGCGAAACCTTGGGATCTAGTGATCACCAGTCAGTGTGGTTTAATATAAGAACTGTGAAAGAGTCCCACCACACAAAAACAAAAGTTTTAGATTTTAGAAAAACTGACTTTTCAAAAATGAAATTAGTCATAAATGAGTCCTTATCAGACTGGAACGGATTACATGGAGTCCAGGAGAAATGGGACTACTTAAAAGGTGCATTATTGAAGGCAACAGAAAATTGCATTAGACTTGTCAGTAAAAGCAAAAAAAGGAGGAGACCACTGTGGTACTCAGCAGAAGTGGCCCAAATCATTAAAAATAAAAAGCTAGCATTTTGTAATTATAAAAAAACCCAGAGCAATGAAGATAAGGAAATCTACAAGATTAGGCAGAGAGAGGCCAAGCAAGTTATAAGAACTTCTAAAGTGCAGGCAGAAGAAAAACTAGCTGTCTATGAAAAAAGGGGATAAGACATTCTTCAGATATATAAATGAAAAAAGGAAATTAAAACAAGGAATAACTAAATTAAAAACAAAGGACGGAAGGTATGTAGAAGAGAATAAAGGGCTAGCCGACTGCCTTAATGAATACTTCTGTTCAGTTTTTACAAAAGAAAAAGGAGAAGGACCTCCACTAGAAAGAATGACTAATAAATCGTTTGATGCATGTATCTTTACAGAGGAAGATGTTCTAAGTTTGCTGTCTAAGGTGAAGACAAATAAGTCACAGGGGCCTGATGAGATACACCCAAAATTATTAAAAGAGCTTAGTGGTGAGCTGGCAAAACCATTAACAGATTTATTTAACCAATCATTAGTAACAGGAGTCGTCCCGGAAGATTGGAAATTGGCAAATGTCGTGCCCATTCACAAGAAAGGTAGTAGGGAGGAATCGAGCAACTATAGACCAGTGAGTCTGACATCAATAGTAGGCAAATTAATGGAAACCCTATTAAAGGATAGGATTGTGGAACATCTAAAATCCCATGGATTGCAAGATGAAAAACAACATGGGTTTACTTCAGGGAGATCATGTCAAACAAATCTTATAGATTTTTTTGACTGGGTGAATAAAATAATAGACGGTGGAGGTGCAGTAGACATCGCATATCTAGATTTTAGTAAGGCTTTTGACACTGTCCCACATAGAAGACTTATCAATAAACTGCAGTCATTGAGCATGGACTCCCATATTGTTGAGTGGATTAGGCAGTGGCTGAGTGACAGACAACAGAGGGTTGTAGTCAATGGAGAACATTCAAAACAAGGTCATGTTACCAGTGGGGTTCCACAGGGATCTGTACTGGGACCGATTTTGTCTAATATCTTCATAAGTGATATTGCAAAAGGCCTCGCTGGTAAGGTTTGTCTTTTTGCTGATGACACAAAGATATGTAACAGGGTTGATGTTCCTGGAGGGAAACGCCAAATGGAAAAGGATTTAGGAAAACTAGAAGAATGGTCAGAACTCTGGAAACTGAAATTTAATGTGGATAAGTGCAAGATAATGCACCTGGGGCGTAAAAACCCAAGGGCAGAATATAGAATATTTGACACAGTCCTGACCTCAGTATCTGAGGAAAGGGATTTAGGAGTAATTATTTCAGAAGACTTAAAGGTGGGAAGACAATGTAATAGAGCAGCACAAAATGCCAGCAGAATGCTTGGATGTATAGGGAGAGGTAAAAGCAGTAGAAAGAGTGAAGTGCTTATGCCGCTGTACAGAACACTGGTGAGACCTCACTTGGAGTATTGTGCGCAGTACTGGAGGCCATATCTCCAGAAGGATATAGATACTCTAGAGAGAGTTCAGAGAAGAGCTACTAAACTAGTACATGGATTGCAGGATAAAACTTACCAGGAAAGGTTAAAGGACCTTAATATGTATAGCTTGGAAGAAAGAAGAGACAGAGGGGATATGATAGAAACTTTTAAATACATAAAGGGAATCAACTCGGTAAAGGAGGAGAGCATATTTAAAAGAAGAAAAACTACCACAAGAGGAGACAGTTTTAAATTAGAGGGGCAAAGGTTTAAAAGTAATATAAGGAAGTATTACTTTACTGAGAGAGTAGTGGATGCATGGAATAGCCTTCCTGCAGAAGTGGTAGCTGCAAATACAGTGAAGGGGTTTAAGCATGCATGGGATAGGCATAAGGCCATCCTTCATATAAGATAAGGGCCGGGGGCTATCCATAGTATTCAGTATATTGGACAGACTAGATGGGCCAAATGGTTCTTATCTGCCGACACATTCTATGTTTCTATGTGGCCCTGATTGTAATATGCCCAGCTGTGCCCCCTGACAGTAATATGCCCAGCTGTGCCCCCTGACAGTAATATTCCCAGCTGTGCCCCCTGACCGTAATATGCCCAGCTGTGACCCTGGCAGTAATATGCTCAGCTGTGCCCCCTGATAATAATATGCCCAGCTGTGCCCCCTTCTCAGGCAGTAAAAAAAAAAAAAAACTCCACAAACTTACCTGATTCCCCAGCAGCAATCCACACCCGGAACTCCCGGCTGGCCCAGCCCCGTGCCCAGACCAGCAGTGTGGAGCGCAGACAGGGGAGGAATGATAGAGCAGAGAGCCGACTGCTCTGTGCTTCATCATTACAGGCAGCTGTCTCTGCTTCCTATGGAAGCAGGGACAGCTGCCAGAAAGCGGGACATAGCTCCCCCGTTACGGGACCGTGGGACAGCCACTGAAATTCAGAACTGTCCCGCCGAATCCAGAACAGTTGGGAGGTATTCTATAATAACAAACCGGTAACATGAGGAAAGAAGATCACTGATGTGGCCAGCGATTGGCTGCAGTGGTCATGTGATATCAGCGCAGCAGAAAGATAAGGAGCTGGTCTGTAAGCAATAGAGACCGAACCCAGCAACGGGGACTAGGTACAACGTATCAGTAACTCTGTGAGGTCTGCTATAGTGTTGGATAACCCATTTAATTATGCTTTGTTTTTGTTTTTTTGCCATATTCTGGCACCTAAAAATGTTTTTTAGGTTTCAATCAATGTCTATCATGCTGTGTAAGGGCTTGATGCTTGCAGGGCAAACTGTAGTTTTTATTGAAACATTTTTGGGGTATGTACAACTATTTGACCACTTCGTATTCAATTTTTTTTTTAAATGGTGTTTCGGACATTTTGATATTTTTTTTTTTCTTATGACGTTCACCATAAAAACTTTTTGATTTTGATAGTTTTTTGTATATTTTTGTTTAACAGGGGTTAATCATCATTGCTTATATCATAGACTGCAATAAAATGTTATTTCAGTCTATGGTATAAACACTACCAGGGTAATTTATTAAGACCCTGCACTGGCGCTTGATGCACCTAATTTATGTAGAGGCAACAGCTTCTACATAAATTAGGAGCATCCACCACCGGTGTACAACAGCCTTAAATCTACGCCAACTCCCTTGCTGGTGCAGATTTAGATCATTTTCTATTCCAAAAAATGGCGTATAATAAGATAAATGAGATGGGCCTACCGGCCCACCCTCTTCCCCTCCCAAATCATGCCAAATCACCTTTACGACAAAATCTTCGCCAAGTATATGCCAAAAAGTGGCATATATTTGGTCATAAATGACCCCCTTTGTTCCTATTGAGCCATAAGTAGGGCTTTATAGGAACTTTACATTGGCATTCCTAGGAGCGTTCAGAAGGCTCCCGGCTGCCATGGCAATTGAACTGCTACCAAATGTTGTCACAAAGGGGCCCTTCAATCATAAGAGGAAGTTCCATCTTTCTTAATGACCTTGTAGATGCTGTGGTTGCAAAAGACCATGACAGCTGCAAGGTTAAATGTCTGTGATCAGAGTTGTCTCCAATTGGCAGTCACCTGCTGGCTATGACACTGGCTCAACTTCTGCACCATATTGAAGCACCCAACTTTGGCTAATTCAATACCATTTTACTGTACATGTTGGTGGGAAAAACCACGAGGAAGACTGAAGAAGGATGCTTACTGACCCTGGGATGAAGAGGATGGAGGGCTTGACCTGATTGTCTTACAGGGTGACAGATATCCTGGATGAGCCAATCGTGGGGCAGCAGTCAGGGAGATGCTTGTGCAGAATGGGCAGAACGTCATTCTGTGTTGAGCTGTTAAAGGGATTCTGTCATCTGGATTTTAGCAGCAGAGCTTTTCACATCAACACATCAGTCTCCTCGATTTTGTTTAAAATATACTAGTCTTACGGCCATATGTCTTGTCATTTATGTAAAAAAATCGCTTTTATTCATATGAAAATTACCTCTCTAAGGAGCCCAAGGGGCATTACATTTGGCCATTGGAGCCCAGCCACATCCATTCTCTTGGAGCCCAGCACCGCCCCACTGTAAATTATTCACTCCTCTCAGCGCTTAGGTAATTTTTCGGGTGTGCCGAAATCTTGCGCATGTGCCTTGTATCCACTCGTCAGGGCCTGCGCGTTGCCTCAGCGAACAATGCGCCAGCTGTCTGCGCACTTCGCTCAACCCGGAAAGGAAGAGCGGAGTGGCGCGAGTTCCCTGACAGGCGGAGGACCGAGGTGCAGGAGAGGAGCCAGCCACTGAGGAGGCAATTTCGCAAACCTACATAAAAAAGGTACAAGTTACACAGTTCTTCAAGTACAGAGGAGCCATCATTATATTGTTTGAATAAAGAAAGGCCATAATGGGGAACATGGGGGCTGTGGCTGTGGCACAGAGACATGCATCAAGGTGTTTGGGCACTGTCACATGGGCTATGGTGGTGGCACAGAGACATGCGTCAAGGTGTTTGGGCAATGTCACATGGCCTATGGCGGTGGCACAGAGACATGAATCAAGGTGTTTGGGCAATGTCACATGGGCTGTGGCGGTGGCACAGAGACATGCATCAAGGTGTTTGGGCACTGTCACATGGGCTGTGGCGGTGGCACAGAGACATGCATCAAGGTGTTTGGGCACTGTCACATGGGCTGTGGCGGTGGCACAGAGACATGCATCAAGGAGTTTAGGCAATGTAACATGGGCTGTGCCGGTGGCACAGAGACATGCATAAAGGTGTTTGGGCAATGTCACATGGACTGTGGCGGTGGCACAGAGAAATACATGAAGGTGTTTGGGCACTGTCACATGGGCTATGGCGGTGGCACAGAGACATGCATCAAGGTATTTGGGCAATGTCACATGGGCTGTGCCGGTGGCACAGAGACATGCATCGAGGTGTTTAGGCAATATTATATGGACTGTGGCAGTGGCACAGAGACATACATCAAGGTGTTTGGGCAATGTCACATGGGCAGTGGTGGTGGCACAGAGACATGAATCAAGGTGCTTAAGCAATGTCACATGGGTTGCAGCGGTGGCACAGAGACATGCATCAAGGTGTTTGGGCAATGTCACATGGGCTGTGGCGGTGGCACAGAGACATGCATCAAGGTGTTTGGGCACTGTCACATGGGCTATGGCGGTGGCACAGAGACATGCATCAAGGAGTTTAGGCAATGTAACATAGGTTATGGCGGTGGCACAGAGACATGCATCAAGGTGTTTGGGCAATGCCACATGGACTGTGGCGGTGGCACAGAGACATACATGAAGGTGTTTGGGCAATGTCACATGGGCTGTGGCGGTGGCACAGAGACATGCATCAAGGTATTTGGGCAATGTCACATGGGCTGTGCCGGTGGCACAGAGACATGCATCGAGGTGTTTAGGCAATATTATATGGACTGTGGCAGTGGCACAGAGACATACATCAAGGTGTTTGGGCAATGTCACATGGGCAGTGGTGGTGGCACAGAGACATGAATCAAGGTGTTTAAGCAATGTCACATGGGTTGCAGCAGTGGCACAGAGACATGCATCAAGGTGTTTGGGCAATGTCACATGGGCTGTGGCGGTGGCACAGAGACATGCATCAAGGTGTTTGGGCACTGTCACATGGGCTATGGCGGTGGCACAGAGACATGCATCAAGGAGTTTAGGCAATGTAACATGGGTTATGGCGGTGGCACAGAGACATGCATCAAGGTGTTTGGGCAATGCCACATGGACTGTGGCGGTGGCACAGAGACATACATGAAGGTGTTTGGGCAATGTCACATGGGCTGTGGCGGTGGCACAGAGACATGCATCGAGGTGTTTGGGCACTGTCACATGGGCTATGGAGGTGGCACAGAGACATGCATCAAGGTGTTTAGGCAATGTCACATGGGCTATGGCGTTGCCACAGAGACATGCATCAAGGTGTTTGGGCAATGTCACATGGGCTGTGCCGGTGGCACAGAGACATGCATCGAGGTGTTTGGGCAATATTATATGGACTGTGGCAGTGGCACAGAGACATACATCAAGGTGTTTTGACAATGTCACATGGGCAGTGGTGATGGCACAGAGACATGCATCAAGATGCTTGGGCAATGTCACATGGGCTATGGCGGTGACACAGAGACATGCATCAAGATGATTGGGCAATATTATATGGACTGTGGCAGTGGCACAGAGACATGCATCAAGGTGTTTAGGCACTGTCACATGGGCTATGGCGGTGGCACAGAGACATGCATCAAGGTGATTGGGCAATGTCACATGGACTGTGGTGGTGGCACAGAGACATGCATAAAGGTGTTTCGACAATGTCACATGGGCTGAGGCACAGAGACATGCATTAGGGTGTTTGGGCAGAGTTACATGGACTATGGCGGTGGCACAGAGACCTGCATCAAGGTGTTTGGGCACTATCACATGGGCTATGGAGGTGGCACAAAGACATGCATCAAGGTGTTTTGGCAATATTACATGGACTGTGGCGGTGGCACAGAACCATGCATCAAGGTGTTTTTGCAATGTCGCATGGGTTATGGCGATGGCACAGAGACATGCATCAAGGTGTTTGGGCAATATTACATGGACTGTGGCGGTGGCACAGAGACATGCATCAAGGTATTTGGGCAATGTCACATGGGCTGTGGCACAGAGACATGCATTAGGGTGTTTGGGCAGTGTTACATGGGCTATGGCGGTGGCACAGAGACATGCATCAAGGTGTTTGGGCACTATCACATGGGCTATGGAGGTGGCACAAAGACATGGATCAAGGTGTTTTGGCAATATTACATAGACTCTGGCCGGTGGCACAAAGACATGTATCAAGGTGTTTAGGCAATATCACGTGGACTCTGGGGAGGAGGTGGTGGTGGCACAGAGACATTGATCAAGGTGTGGTGGTATTGTCACAAGTACTCGGGGGGTGGCACAAAGATATGGATCACGTTACTTCTATAGTACATAAAGAGTGTCTTCAAAGTTTGACATAGTATAGTGGGTCAGACAACTATTCAAAAACAATATAATTTCAAAAAAGTTCATAATAGTTTGAGAAAGCTTGACAAAAAATAACTTTTATTTGTCATATTATTGATTTTTTTATTTCAATAAGATAGAAGTGCTAGTTGATTTTAAAAACGGTAACTTAATTATTAAAAAAAGAAAAGGACAAATGAAAGCTTCCTATGTTGTCTTTGGTGTAGTGGGATTGTTCATCTAAAATGCCTTATTTTGTTTATCATACAGGTTGACCTGAAACGAATTATACATCTGCTATTTTTTTCTCAATCCCCTATAAACACTGAATTGGGGTAAGTAAAATTTTCATCCGTGACAACCCAGTTTGCCGCAAAATGTAATGATCAATTCCGTTTGGTGAAGAGAGGTAATAAAGGAAAGATCTATTTCATCCATACAATTGCCATAATTGGAAGGTACAGTCTACATTATAGTTTAATTCAGGTTTATGGAATTTCTTCAAATTTAATTATATTCTACCTTTTTCAAGGTCAAAAATGCCATCATGCATAATAAATAAGTGTCTTAGCAAATCTGGAAAAAAAAGGTCAAAATGAAGATATCCAATTACACCGTTATCCAAAAGGATAACTTTGGGGTTACAAAGTATGAATCAAACATTTAAAGATCTTCCTGGTGTGGCACAGAGGATATTCGAAAGAACCCTGCAAAACAAATATTGGATTTGCTCGCAACACTATACCACTGAATTTTATATTATCAATTTGGGTGGCCGAAATCTGAGGCCTGAAACTGTTCCAACTATAATTCCACTGCTTGAAGAAGGAGAAAAAACAATTCAGGAAAACTTACAAAAAATACGACCCATGACACGCAAGCGTCCATTTCCAAAAAATACAGCAATGTTGGACTTTGAGGAAAATGTTCCTAGTGTGGCAGAAGACATTTGTGAACAGCATACCATTACACAGTTTGTGGATACAGGTACCCAAACAGAGTTGTCACTACTAAATGTAGTTGTTGCTATGACCAATGGTGCAGTAATCCTTCATGATCTTAGTGAACAATTTGAAACCCCAGGTACGTACTATAAAAAATCTATGCAATCAACCCCACTGGAAAAGATGATACCAACCAGTGCAACTAACAAGAACTTTTTGGATTCTCCACTCAAGAAAAGACCAAATCTGAATATTGGATTAGCTACTCATGAAAAAGAACTTACCATAGAACAAATTGAGCCACTTTCTCCAATCCCTTACAACCAAGTCGTCGAATGAAATAAATCTGAAGACTCATCCCAAAATGTTTCTGAAATTCTAACGGATAAAGATGATGAAAGCTACGCTCCAGAGATGCCTAGTATGGATACTTCGGACCTCCATGAATGTGCTTCACTTTTTCCCAACCTCAGTAAGCTTCCACCGTTATCTTTCGAAACAAGTGACGAACTCACCATTGTCAATGATAGAAAATTCCTGGTTTTTAAGTCGTGTTTGCACAATCACATCCAAAAAGTTAAGTGTCAACATAAAGAAGATTGCAATATTATGGTTTTCAGCTTCAAGAAAAGAATAGAAGGTACATACTGTAAAATTACTGGAAAATGTTATCAAGGCCACACATTTACTATCTTCGAGAGTCAGCCGAAAGTGGGTAGGAATTGTGCCGGTAATGTTCTAACCGCAGCAGTAATTCTATTCAGTGGTCAAAATTTTATGAAAACAAATGAATTTTTAAATATATTGGGCATGGTAAGTATCAGTGAAAAACTTACTATAGATATCGAAGTCTATTCCTTTTTCCAGCTATAGATAAGGCTTGGACAGCTGAAAAAGAAGAAATGCAAGCATCCTTGCAAAGCAGACCATTGTGTGTTGCAGGAGACAGACAGTGTGACAGCCCCGGTCACAGCGCAAAAGTCTGACAACACTAGAATAGCTAATATTGGTAAATGCATTCTAATAATACAAGATATTTAACTTAATATACCATAGTTTTAGTAGCATTTATATTTTTGGTGGTTTTGAATTTTCTAAATTCCGATGGCATATTTTCATAATTTTAATGTTTAATTTAACTATTTCTAAAACAGCCTAAACCTGTTAAATTCCTCTTTTTTTGTACAATACAAAAAATGTTAATTCTAAGTAAGTAATGAAAAAGTAACGCAGGCTAGCAGATTTGAGTAGGCCCTATATAAATGTGTATTTTTTATTTGTGGTCGGATCGGCTATCAGAAAGGTGAACCTAACCTATCTAACCCCATCTACAACAAGCAGTAGAGTTATGCCATAACTGCTGTGATAGGGCAGCCTAAAGGGGGCCACCCTAATGTGAAGTGACTGTAAGATGGTGTGGGTGGGTGGGTGAAATCAGCTGAATCGGCGTCAGCATGGGCCCACAGGTGCCTATAAATAGCCTAGTAATCAGCCAGCCTGGGCCCATAGGTACGTATGAATAGCCTTGTAATCAGCCTCCCCTCCCACAAATGCAGCAATATCTTGCTTATACTTGTGGTCGGATCGTCTATCAGAAAGGTGAACCTAACCTATCTAACCCCATCTACAACAAGCAGTAGAGTTATGCCATAACTGCTGTGGTAGGGCAGCCTAAAGGGGCCAAAGAGAGCAGACTGTAGTTTAGAGTAAATATATACATACCGTTACGACACCTACTTTTGACTTTTCACGATGAAGGTGCGGAATATACCGTATATATCACAGTGACTTCCATATACCTTACCTCTTTGTCATGTGCACCGGCACATCGTTCTTGGAGGTGGCTAATGCTGATGCGATTGAAAGAGTGGCCGGTAACCAGAAGCGATTTACTCCTATGTTGACTAACAACATATGAACATATTACGAGAAGGTCTGAATCCGGAGAGCTGCAGACTGAAACAAACAATGGTGAATCTGTTGGAAGGGCCTAAATGAACTCCAACCATTCGCCAAGAGCCCTGGTCGGACACCAACTGTTCCTGGTGGCAAAATACTTCACCTCTACTTATCCCCCAGGCCACACTTTTTATTTTATTTTTATATATAAAGGACCCAAAAGTTAGAACATGGCGTACGCCGTCTTACTCTAGTAGTAGATAAAGCGAAATGTGTAAACCCACCAGGCCTGGAGAACCATAAACAGGAATACATGGCTATTTCGATTAACGAGCTAATGTTGCCTGTAATATGGACAGAACGTACACACCATACCTGCAGTTGTGACAGGAAATAAGCTTAAGGTCGTGATAAACTATGTATGCAGCGCCTGTAGTCGTGATAGGATTTGTCGTGTCTGTAGACGTGACAGACTTCATAAATTGCGCCTTATTACTGTACCTCCTGCTGGAAGACAGACCGATACCCAGGACTTAGGCCGGACACCAACACCCTCAGCCCGAGTTTGTAGATGAAGTAAGCATGCCTGGGAGAAGGTGATGTCCGCAAAGGCAGGCTTGGGATGACTGCTTATAAAGAAAAACAATGATTTTTCTTTTAGACCCAACAACCTAGAAAATAAAAGTCAGAGAAAAACAATAATGTGAGTGAGGCTCTAATGGCACAAGCCACGCGTGCGAGCCACCACAAGAAAAATTGTATTGCGAGCCACAGATGACCGAGCCATGCGAGCGGGTCTGAAGGCAGAAAAAGACATGAAACCTACTTGTGGTGGGACCACGCAGCCGGCCTCGAATGGCGGAGTTATGTGTGTAAAATTTAAACGGAGAAGCCATGCGCAGGAGACTCATGGCTGAGCCATGCGTGAGGGACTCTAATGGCGGAGTCATATGTGTAAAACTAAAACGGAGAAGCCATGCGTGAGAGGCTCTAATTGCGGAGCCATGCGTGAGAGACTCTAATGGCGGAGTCATATGTGTAAACCTAAAACGGAGAAGCAATGCGTGAGAGACTCTAATGGCGGAGTCATATGTGTAAACCTAAAACGGAGAAGCCATGCGTGAGAGACTCTAATGGCGGTGCCATGCGTGAGAGACTCTAATGGCGGAGTCATATGTGTAAACCTAAAACGGAGAAGCCATGCGTGAGAGACTCTAATGGCGGAGTCATATGTGTAAACCTAAAATGGATTAGCTATGCGTGAGAGACTCTAATGGCGGAGCCATGCATGAGAGACTCTAATGGCGGAGTCATATGTGTAAACCTAAAACGGAGAAGCCATGCGTGAGCGACTCTAATGGCGGAGTCATATGTGTAACACTAAAACGGAGAAGCCATGCGGGAGAGACTCTAATGGCGGATTATAATTATTATTTATAAAAAAAATGTATATATATTTTTTTAAATATAAACCACTTATGCAGCACTAGTATGACTTGTGGACTCGCATAACCATGACCCTCTCTGACAATAACCTAGGACGCTAACCAGCCTACAACCATATTGTACACCTAACGAACATGAAGGGGCTCCCGAAGCCAAGAGACTGAACTGGGTGACCTTACAGTGACGATAAGTAATTACAACGTGAGCCAGACCTAAAGGAAAATGCATAGACATTAGTGATCCGAACCACGTGCATAAAAGAAACATTAAACCAACCGCGAAATTGAAACAGATGGAAGAAAAACAAGAGCCAGAGGCATTGCCAGAGGCATTGCAGTTCGCTAAGAGAAGACCCTTGTCGTGACAAACGAATTAACAACTGTGAAAACATAGTAGGAACTTACTCCTATTGGCCCACTGACCGCTAGGGAGCTATTTGGTTAACTGGGGCAGGGGACCAATCTGAGTGAATGCGAACCAGAAGTAAAGGAGACCAGTCTAAGTGAATGTAGGCCTATGGAATGTAACAAACCACCGAGGAAAAAAACGTAAGCCTGAAAACAAAGCAGCTATGTTTATAGGAAGAGCAGTATCAGAGCGGTGTGCTGGCTGCCCTAGTAAAAATACTGAGTAACCATAATATAGCAATGAAAAGAAATGCAGCTTTAAGTGGAAGCAGAGTATAACACATAATGTAAGAACAAGTGGGTGAATGCAGCTCTGGATGCGAGTGGTGCCTAAAAACATGGTATGGGCACAGCTCTGAGTATGAGCATGAAGAGCATGGTATAAAGCAGATCACCTGCATGGACTAACCAACACCCTGTGCCTAAATAACCCCCTTGGAAACCTTATGTACGGCTGGCAGAAGGAAGCCAGCCACCGCCTATGATCTGCTCCCCCTGACCGAGCCTAGTACTCCCACCCCTGATCCCTGCCTAACTAACGGCACGGCGGCCCGTGCCAGACTTTATTGAAGATGAGGAGCGGAGACACAGTGTCCCCTGCACCTTTACACATACCCGCTTGGGGAGCCCCCCCCTCAGCCAGGGGCCGACCCACCGCCGGCTGGACACTCGTACCGTGTGGGGAGCAGCGCAGATCCCTGGCAATGTGCACCGGGGCAGGGGGAGCCCTTCCTTTACCATGGGCCCCGCCCCCCACCGGTTTGAATCGTGTTCCGCGTGGGGAGCCGCACAGCTCCCTGGCAGAGTGCACCAGTGCGGGGGAGCCCCCCTTCAGCCAGGGGCTGACCCACCGCCGGCTGGACACTCGTACCACGTGGGGAGCAGCGCAGATCCCTGGCAATGTGCACCGGGGCAGGGGGAGCCCTTCCTTTACCATGGGCCCCGCCCCCCACCGGTTTGAATCGTGTGCCGCGTGGGGAGCTGCACAGCTCCCTGGCAGAGTGCACCAGTGCGGGGGTGCCCCCCTCACCTAGGGGGCCGACCCCCCGCCGGCTGGGCACCCATACCCCGTGGGGAGCCGCACAGTTCCCTTGCATTGTGCTCCGGTGCGGGGGTGCCCCCCCCTCACCTAGGGGGCCGCCCTCTGGACTCTAATACTGCATGCTGTGGAGAAGCAGCTTCTTACCCTTGCCGACCCCAGGATCTCCAGGTACGCCGCACTCCTCTCACTTACCATCACTTAAACTCAGCATGCATAGCTTGAGCCAACTGCAGACACGCGCCCCGCATGTAAACCAGGTATCAGAAAACATACAACCATACCTACTCTAAGCACATGCTACCCCAATAACTGTATGCAATGGCCCCACCAGGCCTCTGAATAGCCGGACAAACAATACAAACAACCCTCGTTCGACCATCAGCGCCCAAACTCTGCTTCATCCCAGATCGCTACATGTCGCTGACCGCAGCGTGGGTCCCGTGCAAACAACTCCGATCCTACCATGAATACCAGCGCCCTCTTGAGACATTCTGCCGTCGCCCAGCCGTAAGGAGCCTCCACACCATGCTGCTGTATCCTAGAGCTGACCCAGAGGTAGTGAAATCAGCCTGGGCCCACAGGTGCCTATTAATAGCCTAGTAATCAGCCAGCCTGGGCCCACAGGTAATCAGTCTCCCCTCCCACAAATGCAGCCTGGGCCCACAGGTGCCTATAAATAGCCTAGTAATCAGCCAGCCTGGGCCCACAGGTAATCAGCCTCCCCTCCCACAAATGCAGCAATATCTGGGCCCACAGGTACGTATGAATAGCCTTGTAATCAGCCTCCCCTCCCACAAATGCAGCAATATCTTGCTTATACTAGTTACCATCAATGAATATGTGTCGAATCCAGGTTTGGGTTAAAAAGAACAACAATTGTAGATGGTGTTTTTTAACCTATATCTGTTTAGCCTCAAAATACTGTCCTATCTCAGAATCAGTAATGGCAATATATGTCCCAATCGCTGATGTGATTTAATGGTTATCAGTATAAGTAAAACATGCTTTTATTAGCTTAAATCAATGATGTGCTAGTGTAGTTATTAAAGTTTTTTTTTTTTTTAACATCTTTATTAATACAAAAAAATCACACAAAATACAATTAGAAGTTAATACAAATTTTTTCCCATTTTCTTCCTTCCATTTTCTCCCCTCTCCCCCAACCCCCCCCCCTTCTTTCTTTTATCCCCTATCTCTTTCCCCCCCTTAACCCCTATATCCCCCCAGCATGTGATGCGTGCCCCCCAGCATCCCCCCCCAACCCCCCTTGAAAAAAGTAAGGAGAAGGGAGGGGAGGGGAAAGGGAAAAAAATATATAAAGCTATAAAGTTTAAGACACAATAACATTATACAGTCCTATCAGAATTGCCAGCCATCCCATATCTTAACTAATTTCTCTAGTCCACCCCTCTGCTTATAAAGGATCTATTCATAATTTTTCACCTTATTAACCAGATTTATCCAGTTATTCACTTCTGGGGCCTGACGTGCAAACCAGCTTCGACTGATCAGGACCCTGGCCAATAATAGTACTCTGCCTAATAGAATCTTTTGAGGCTTATGACCAATTAGTGTCGAGAGATCGTTCAGTAAAAACAATTGTGGCTCTAGAGGAATCTGTATTTTTAATTTATAAATCAAGAACTTATTAATACCACTCCAATATGCCCCGATTTCTGGGCATGCCCAGATCATATGTAGGTAGTCCGCACCAGCAGTATCACATCGAGGGCAATTGGAGGAGGCTCCTATTCCACACCTGTTTAACCAAGCAGGGGTAACATATAATCTATGGTAAATATTGAACTGTATTAGAACATGATTAAAATTGTGAGAAAGTACGTCTAAATTAGTGAAAATACTCCCCCACCCTACGCTTTGTATATTTGGGCAGTCCCTCTCCCAGGCCTTTTGCCCTGGTGATTGTGTCTCAAAAAAAGTGACCTAATTAATAATTTATATATATTAGAAATCTTTCTTCTTGCTGGTGTCTTCCCAATCCTCTCATTTAACGGGGAGGAATTATCTATTTCTAAAAGTGATTTGTTATCGAGACTAAAAAGTGCCGAACGAAGCTGAAAATACCGAAACCATGACAAATTCTCTACACTATGTGACAATTCCACAAATGACTTAATTTCTCAGTGCCAAATAAAGAATCCCATTCTTTTGCCAGAATTGATCCTTTGCTATACCATCTAATATATGTAAGTGAGTATTATGCCAAAGGGGCGTGAATGTGAGTGATCCCTTTACCCCCAACCATTCTCTAATGACAGCCCATATTTTCAATAGTAGTTTTATAGTGCCTTTGAACCCCCGGTCACCATTGGTCAATGACCCAGATTCCAAAAGCGTAAATATATTATCATATGCAGAACTTCTCACCAGGCTGCTTAGAAAAGTACTATTTGGCCATTCGCTGCACGTCCATAACTGGGCGGCAATGAAATAGCCTTTAAAGCATGGGAGGATTTAAACCCCCATGGTCCAAAGGCTTATACAGATATTCCATTTTAAGTCTCACTCGTTTTCTTCCCCAGATCAGGTCATTGATTATTCTTTCATTTAATTTGAAATATATATCCTCTATCCAGGTAGGTAAATTCCTAAGAACATAGAGGAATTGGGGGAGAATTACCATTTTAACCAGTGAAACTCGATCCGCTCTGGATAGGGGAAGTCTCAGCCAAGTCCCTATTTTTGCCCTCGTTTTTGTTATCAATGGGGTCAGATTAAGATGTACCAAATCTTCAACCTTGGGTGATATCGTCATACCCAAGTATTGAAAGGTATCAACAAGATCTAACTGGATTATCAAAGATTCCTCTTGAGACACTGGCTCTATTGGCATCAGAATAGTCTTTGACCAGTTTATATCTAGGCCTGATACCTCACCAAATAGTTTAACAGTATGGATAATTCTTGGGACAGTTATCTCTGTATTATCTGCAAAAAAAAGAACATCATCCGCATATAGAGAAATACGATCTTCCTCGCCTAGTATTCCAAAGCCTTTAATTTGAGCATCCTGCCTAACAGCCAGGGCCAGGGGCTCAATGTAAATATCGAATAAGAGTGGGTATAGTGGGCAGCCCTGCCGGGTACCTCTGTTTAAATTAATCTTGGGAGTAAGGCTCCCGTTGAGACTCAGCCTGGCCGTAGGGGATCTATAAAGTGTTTTAATCATGTTTATAAATCTCTCCCCAAAGCCCATCCTTGCCAGAACCCTCCACAAAAACCGCCACTCCACCCTGTCAAAGGCCTTAGAGGCATCTAGTGACAGGATGGAGCGAGCAGACCCACCAGGGGCCTGTATGTTGGCAAAAAGCCGATGAAGATTATGGTGTGTACCTTTGTTTTGAATAAACCCGTTCTGGTCGGGGTGGACAACGGAGGCGATTACCCCGGCAAGTCTTGTGGCCAATATCCTCGCCAGGAGCTTTACATCTGCATTCAGCAGCGAAATCGGTCTATAGGAACCCATATCTACGGGGTCCTTGCCTTTTTTTGGAATTAGTATTATTACCGCTTCCATCATTGAACCCGGCAGGCTCCCCTCCTCCACCGACTCAGCGAGGACGTCCAACAATCTGGGAAAAACATCCTCTTTATATCTAGCATAGAATTCATATGGAAGTCCGTCTGAGCCGAGGGTGGAGTTACCCGCACATAGCTTAATTGCACTTTCCAGCTCCTGGATAGAGAGATCGGCCTCAAGAACCTCCCTCTGCGCCAGAGTGATGGCATAAAAAGCTATACCATCCAGATATGAGTCCATCAGTTGGTCCGTGATCTTACTATCGGCTCTATAGAGGTCTGAAAAATAATCGAGGAAGGCCTTCTCTATAGAGTCGTGTCCCCTAACCATCCTCCCATGGGGGAGTCGTATATTATCAATATCTTTTTTGGACTCCTGGCTAGAGATCATCCTAGATAAGAGTTTCCCTGGGCGGCCTGATTCAGTAAAGTATTTTTGCTCTTTGAATAATAGGCTCTGTTGTGCCTTATCCAGCAGGAAGTCGGAGTATGCTTGTGCAGTCTTCTGCATATTTTCCCTATTTTCCTCTGTCATATTCATATAAAAAGATTGTGTAGCTGAGGACGCTTGTTCTTTTAGGTTTTTCTCATTTTTCCCATACTCCTTTCTCAAATTTGCAATATGGCTAACCATTATACCCCTCATATAGGCCTTAAAAGTATCCCATACCACTTGGATCTTAGCTGACCCATAATTAGCTAGCCAAAATTGATTTATTTCCTTTTGTATTATTTCATGGTTCTTTATTAACGATAGCCAGTAGGGATTTAGTCTAAAAGGAGACCTCCCTATTTGTTTAGCCTGGGTCAGGCAAAATTCAAGGAGTATCGGTAGATGATCCGAAAGAGACCTAGCTTCGTACTTCATTCGTATTACGTGTCGTACATATTTTTTATTAATCAATGCGTGGTCTATTCTGGACATAGATCTACCTGATTTACTAATACATTGTATTTATTGTTTTAGACATCATAAAATGTTTACTGGCAGGATTTGCTTGGCCTAATACTAAATTAAAAGGGTTGTCCGGGTTCAGAGCTGAACCCGGACATACATATTTTGTTCATCTATGCAGCCACACTGCTTTTAGCATTGGAGCATAAATATATACAATCAAACACTGCTATAGGGGATTTAAGTGCTAAAGCCCGGCCATTAGAGCAAGAGTTGTCACTGAATACACTGCTGGGTGGAATCCTCCGTCTGGCAGCCCCACTGAGAGTCCGGTACGTCTCTGTAATTCAAAAAAATGGCTTTGTCCTATGCAATTCAGCACAGGACAATGGAGAGCATTGGAGCAAAAAATGCACCAATGCTTATGTTAGTCGTGGGCTTTGGTTTAAAATATGGGTATGTCCGTGTTCAGCTCTGAACACGGAAAACATCCTTTACAGAAAATTTAAGATTTCATACTTTTACATTAACTATTTAGGAGATTGGCATTTGATTTAATAATAAAATGACAATAATTTTTTTTATTTAACACTAGTTTGGACTCTTGACTCTTTATTTCTTGATGTGACATATAAACAAAGGTATTTTGAATATGTGATTAAACATAATGAAAATGAAGATACAATGTCACTTGGGACATCCTTGATAAACAACTGGTTTCTTGCAGCGCTGGGGTCCTAGGTTCGAATCTGACCATGGACAACATCCGCATGGAGTTTGTATGTTCTCCCCGTGTTTGCGTGGGTTTCCTCTGGTTACTCCGGTTTTCTCCCACACTCCAAAGACATACTGATGGGGACCTTAGATTGTGAGCCCCTTTGGGGAAAGTTGGATGCTATTGTCTGTTAAGTGCTGCAGAATATAGTAGCGCTATATAAGTGCATAAAATAAATAAACATGCAAAATTCGATAAAGCCGACTTTAGATCTGCTATTTCAACGTCATATCGAAGCATGTTGACGAAGCATAGGTTCTGATTAAACAAAATTCAATGTCAAGTGCCTACTTAGCACATAAGCCATGAAATCAAAGTGTGTATTGTCAATGCCATTTGCATCTAACATATAAAGAAAAATAGTACTGTTTTGATCACCAACATAAGAGGTGTATAGTTGTGGAGTGGAAACATAATTTAGTGAGAGTAATAACTTGGGACTACAATTAATGAACATTTTTTTTTATAGATTATGTCAACTCCAAAAGACTTATAAAACTCTCTGCATAACCTTTAATTTGACTGATCTATGATTAAATGCACAATTACAATTTAAGACAGAGACACAAAAGAGAGACACACAGATACAACAGCCCACAACCCAATTCTCACAAAATTGTGAAGAGGTGAGAATTATTACCAAAATCACCAACAAGAATGGAGACACACATCACCAGAGAAGAATCATCAACACCATCACAAAACACAACATATGTATCAACAATCAAAAAGATACGGCGAGGACGACACAGTAAATTATTTAAGAAGACACAAAGCACGACTATATTAGAAGATTCAATAGATAATCTTAGTAACTATACACTAACAGATGCACAATTTAATTGAATAACGGATTGAAGTTTACACCAACAGCACGTCTCGATAAATTCAATACATACATAAGTATTGAAAAATTCATTAGGAAGATATGTCTAAAAAAGTACTATTTGAAAAATCCAATAGTAAAGGATGATAACTATCTCCATTCTGAATATATACATACAGATTTTAAACCTAAATCGAAAAAATACCTACGTCAAGAAATCAGTGGTAAAATGGCAGCTTTTAAAAGGGAGTAGAATCGGATCTTAGGAAGCTAAATGATAAAATAATAAGAAATAATTTATCTGGAGCAGAAAGTAGAGCAATAAAACAACTACAAGATAGTGAACAAATAGTAATAAGACCTGCTGATAAAGGGGGTGCAATTGTGATACAGGATGTAGATAAATACAATCTTGAATGTACCAGACAATTGTCGGACAACATACTTATAGACACCTCAAGAAAGACCCGACAGAGGACTTTATGACAGGGCTTCTGCATGTCTGCCAGGGCGGTTTGGACAATGGTATTCTAACCGAACAAGAACATACATATATTGTGGGTACTCAAAAAAGAATCCCTGTCTTTTATTGTCTACCGAAGATCCACAAGGACAAATTAAATCCCCCTGGCAGACCGATAATTTCGGGGATAGGGTCCATTTCAGCTAATTTGTCGCAATATGTGGACAAGATATTGCAACACTTTGTGGTAAAATCCTTCCCTTATATAAAAGACACCACAGATATAATAACCAGTCTGGAAAGCCTTTACTGTGAGGATAGTTGGATATTTGGGACACTAGACGTTAGTTCGCTCTATACTGTGATAGATCATGTGCAGAGGATTGATGTAGTTCGGAACAAGCTGAGCATGGACAATGTGATGAGAGAAGAACAGATCCAGTTTGTGGTAGACAGTATTGATCATATACTGTCTCATAACTACTTCTGGTTCAATTTGGATTTCTATCTCCAAATTAGAGGTACAGTACCGCCATGGGCACCAAATTCTCCCCAGCTATGCGAATATATTTATGTCGCAATGGGAGGATGAGACCATCTTTCCTGTGCTGGGGAAGAATCTGGTGCTCTGGCGAAGATATATAGATGATATTGTCTTTGTTTGGGATGGACCAGAGGAAGCCCTCCACCACTTTCTGTCTAGAATAAATAACAACAATAGGAATTAAAAATTTACCTCAAACCATAGTAAAGAGACAGTCGATTTATTTGGATATAACTATACAAAAACAGGATTCGAAATTGATATGTAAAACCTATCAAAAAACCACCTGGAAGAACAGTTATATACTGTTCTCCAGCTGTCATTTGCCTAACTGGCTGATGAATATTCCCACCAGCCAGTTTAGACATTTAAAAAAAATTGTACCAATCAAGAACAATTTAAGACTGAGGCCAACAAACTAAAAGGACATTTCCTTATTAAACAATATCCATCAGAAATAATAGATACATCATTACAGAAGGTGGAGAAAATGGAAAGAAGTTCTTTCTTTACACCAAAAACAACCAAGACAGAGCCCGATGAACAACTACGTCCAATACTACCATTCAACAGTTACTATAGAAGGGTAGAAAGGATTATCAAAAGGTATTGGCATCATCTCCTTGTTGACAAGACAATAGGACCCTTTTTGAGTCTGACCCCTAAAATTACATACACCAAGGCACTCAATTTGGGTCTTAAGGTTGCGCCCACATGTACAAAATTGAAAACACAGCAAAACATTCACTGGTTGGATTTAAAGGGATTTTATAGATGTGGTGTCTGCATGAACTGCAGGACCACAAAATTCCCTAAAAAAACAACCAGTATTCAATCCACCTTTAATTCATTCTGCATTGATATCAAAGAGCATTCATCCTGTAACTCTACAGATGTGATCTATTTGATTCAATGTGGATGTTCTAAACAGTATATAGGGTGAACTAAACGTAGTCTGAAGAAAAGAGTATCCGAACACATTAATAATATCAAGAAGGATTACGAACAACATTTCCTTTTGCGACACTTTAGAGACAAACATAACCAAGATCCATCGGGCCTGACTTTTACAGCCATCAAAAGGGTTAAAAGACCATGGCGCGGAGGAGATCATATCTCCGCTATGTCCAGACTTGAATCAAAAAGAATATATGAATTCAACTCCCTGGTCCCCAAAGGCTTAAATGCAGAACTGGAAATTTTTGGTTTCCTTTGAGGATCGGCCTGGTTCCCCTCATCCGACGCAGCATGGAGTGTCTGGCTGTTTATCAGCACCTCCATGCTCCCTCTTGGGAAGGGGGGGGGGCCCAGGCCCCATTCTGCATAGAGGTCCTTTATTTGATAAACCATCTTTCCTATGAATATGTTCTCTGTCTTTGCAAACTACCCCTCTCTATAAGATATTCAAGATATCTATGATGAAATAAGACTATCAAAACTGTTAAAATCTTTGGAGATTACTTAGAAGATCCACTGGAAGCCTTGAAGGTTTTCCAGAGAGATTTTCCAAAGGAATCTTCAGAGGGAATCTTTCGAGTTAAACTTCGAGAAGTCTCGAAAGAGATATAGAAATAATGCCTCAGGACTCTTTCTTGGAGAGAATTGACTATGTTATCTCCCCAAGACTATTTCGAAAGGTAGTTTATGGTAGTCTGGATTGATGATATAAAGATTCTACATAAATCACCCAAATATCGCATATGTGTTTCTGATGCGGTTTTGATGCATTGAGGTATCTCTGATTCCAATTCCAATTTCAATTGATATGGAAACCCTCTGTTAGACACTCCACCACTTTCCACTATAATGTGTTGGTGATGAGTAAAATGTTTTGAGTTAAACCTTTTTGGGTAAGGATTTGAAAGAAACTTTCCTGTATACAATTTTCCTCGAAATATTAGATCATATTGGAATAACCAATTCTCATTATATTACACACTAGGAAATAAAATGAATGTCCTTTTTAAATATGTTATGTCTATAACGATGGAATATAGGTGGCGTACGAATCGCATAGATATCGCATGTACATCTTCTGATGCACTATACCCCTCTGTTGTAACATTCTGAACATTGTTTTAACTTAACACCTGTGTTTTAAATGTCGATTGATGAGACAAGAAAATCGGCACTTGGAACAGCTGAAACTAATCCTCCTAGTTAAACTCTGGCCAATGGCTGATTCAACTCCACCTCCTTAAAATCTTATAAAATATGGACTGCTATATACAGAGATTCATAATAGCCACTGAAGAAGAGGTTTGTGACCTTGAAACACGTATGGCAGATCAACAAAAGAAATGATAAATGAGAAACAGCGCACTGTAATATTGAAATAGGTGACGCATGAAAATCACGTGGGACGCCATGTGAGACGCCGCCAAACACGGGACTAACATTCGGAAGTTTTGATTCAGTTCCGATTTCAGCGCCAATAGACCAATAGAGCATGGATTATCGCTGTTTGTACAGCAAAAGAAATCTTCGTCAATTAGGCGTGCGGTCTGTCCAGCTGAATAGCCACCGGGAGGTGGTGAAGATACGGTAAAAAGAGACTGCTTTTCTTCTTCTTTATATATATATGCCTATTGCTTTTAGGATTGCCTGCTAATCTAGAGTCTCGCATATAAGAGTCTCGCATGGTAACTTTATCAAGCCATTAGTGGTCATACATTTACTAACGAGTGTACAAGTGACCACACACATTACTATTAAGAATAGAACCTGGAGGACTTTACACATGTATGTGGTTTCTGATGATTTTCTTCCCATCGATTTTTTTACCATCTCATCGATTTTTCTACCATCTCATCGATTTTGCTATCATCTATCCGCTTTATTGTTCGATACATCAAGTATTCGATTTTTTTGCTCGTTATACCAGTCATCCGATTCTCTGTGATCCTAACATGGAAAGCTTTGTTTTTAATATTTTGAAAGTTATATATGTTATGTTTTAATGTGAAGGTTTTATGTCTATCAAATATGTTTATTAAATTTATCAATTTGATGCAACTCTTTATGTTCTGAGTGCCCGTTATATACACATATATATTTTGCACTGTTTATAGGGGTAAACATACACATGAGCAGTGGAGGTGAGCCGCCAGTTCATTTTTCATTTTAAATGATTCAACACTTGTTTGTGTCTATCTTTATAAAAGAGTTTATTGTCTCAATAATGGATGTCAGAAAGTATGCAGAGTGTCGAAACCATTCCTCTGCTTGAGTATTTTTGCATTACACTGTGCTCTACTCTTCTGCTTGTGTAACCACCGGATTAGGTGCATGAGGTCACCAATAAAAATTTGTGCTAGCCAAAACGTACAGGCATTTGAAAGTTTAATGTAGACATTGTGAAAATAAACTTTCCAATCAACCAATAATGGTCGAGTAAAGGGGTAGCTTGGAACTTTAGACATTATAGACCCGCTTGACTTTATGATTAGTGATGGACAAACATTGACTGGGACGATTCGCGGCGGGCCCCATTCGCTTTAATGACAGGCGAACCTAAAAAACCTTCAGGTCATATTTGCAGCCAGCAAACACTTACTAGAAGTACACAAATAGTCCCACAACATGGACAGTGACATACTAGAGGGGGATCAATGGCAAAAATTGTGCGCCCTTTCAAGTTATTGCACGCGCCTTCTCCTACTTCCCACTTAGGCTCCGGCCTGGTGCACCTGCCCGACCCCTACAATCTCTGCGGAACGATCTGCCTCTTCCTCTGCCTATCATTTTCTAAATGACCATCTGACTAAGTCCGTAGGGAAGAGCAGTATTTGTGGAAGAAGGTATATCGCAGCCCTCAATCAGTATTTGGTGGAAAAAGAAATATAGCAATAGCACCCCTCAATCAGTATTTTGTGGAAGAAGGTATATAGCACCCCTCAATCAGTATTTGGCGGAAACATGTATATAGCACCCCTCAATCAGTATTTTGTGGAAGTTGTTTGGGGGCAACAGGTATATCACACCCATTGCAATTAGTTTCTCCAATAGCGTTTGTCCCTCTATCTAGCTGCGGTATCGCAGCAGAACCGCACACAACTGCTGCACAATACAAATACACTATCATATAATTTCTATGTTAGAAAATATATTATAAGTATATCATACCCCTCTATATCACACCTATCAATAGCACACCTATACCAGTCCTTATAAAGACTTTTGTGGCCCTATTAGCTAGCGTTTGGTGTCCCTAACTGTCCCTGCTCCAAAATGCAACCTCTCCCTACACTGGCAAAGCACATAATGTAAAATGGCTGCCATCTCGGCTTCTGGTATAGGGTTGGGTGTGTGTCCATGTGCTGAAATGTCTCAATTGGCTGTCCTGTCCCACCTGATGGATGTATCATGGTTCAAAGTTCGGCGCTATGCAAAAAAATATGGCGCGTGCAAATTTTGCCATATGTTTGCATGTTCAGCGAATCGCGAAGAGCAAAGTTCGCCGCGAAACAACCGTTTGGCGAACCGCAAGGCCATCTCTATTCAGGAACATTTTTAGGGGCCTTCTTCCTGAACTGACTTCCATGTAAGGCCTCATTCACACTTTTGTGTTTGGTCAGTGATTTCCATCAGTGATTTGTGAGCCAAAACCATGTGCAGGTCAAAACCACAGAACAGGTGCAGATCTTTCTATTAGGTCTCATGCACACGAACGCGTGCTGCCCGTTCCGTGTATTGGGGACTGCAAATTGCATTCCCCAATGCATGGGCACCATCTGTGTGGTTGGCGCAGACGGATGCAGACCCATTCAACTTGAAACGGGTCTGTTATCCGTCCGCACCGCAAGAAATAACGTAGTGCTTCTGTGGGGTTCCGTGCCTCACCTTCCGGATTGCGGACCCATTCAAGTGAATCGGTCTGCATCTGTGATGAACAGCCAGCCAACAACAGTCGTGTGCATGAGGCCTTATACCTTATCTCTATGTAGATTTCACTTCTGGTTTTGGCTCAGAAATCACTGAAGGAAATCAGGGACCAGTCACTGAAGTGTGAATGAGGCCAAAACGTGAGAAGCATGGCTTGTAAAGATAACGGTCTCACCTGCGCCCAAGTGCAGGAAAAGGAAAGTCCATAGACCCCTATAGTATAAATAGCATATTGTAGGTGGGAGAATTTGTGCTGGAGCCAAGGAGCTATAAAGGGAACCTGTCATCAGGGTCATGCTGACAGAACCCCTCATGGCGGAGAGCTACCATATTGTATGTTTGTATATTTCATAGTTTAAAATAAACCAGGCAATGGGACAGGAGCCCGATGTGAGGCTTCTCCACCCTGCTCTGTTTGATTGTAAGCGCTCTCCCTATGCGCAAATTGTATACACCACTGGCCACCATTACTCCCCCTGGAATCCATGTCTCCAATATATAGGACTCTGTTTCAGAGTAAAACATAGCTGTCTGTTATACCTTGGCCCAGATTTACAAAAGTGTCTGTGCCTAAAATCTATCAAAAAATTGGTGCAATTTTGTCACTATTTAACGGCAAAGGTTTCTACACTTTTTTCTGACCTGCCTGAAAAGGGGATGGGCTTATTATAAAATTGGTGGAGCTTTAACCCCTTAATGACCGGAAAATTTTGTTTTTTTACCCCCAGCCTTGCACAAGCCAGAACTTTTATTTTTTCATTCACATAGCCGTATGAGGGCTTGTTTTTTGCTGGGCAAGATGGACCTTCTAATGGCACCGTTTATGGTTGCAAAAAATGTGGTGGAAAGCGGGAAAAAAATTCCAAATGAGGTGGAATTATAAATGAAAAAAACACAATTCTGTCACAGTTTTATGATTTTTTTTTTTACACCATTTCCTATGTGGTAAAACTGACCTGTTACTTTTATTTTCCAGGTCAGTACGATTACTACAATACCACATTTGTATAGTTTTTCTTGTGTTTTAATACTGAAAAGAAAAGCTTTAAAACTTTATGTTTTTTGTTTTTATTGCCATATTCTGACCCCAATAAATTTTTTGTAATTTTGCATTATTAATTATTTTGTAATTATGTGTGAGGGCTAATTTTTTGCAGGGTGATATGTACTTTTCAATGATACCATTTTGGGGTGTATGACTTTTTAATCATGTTTTATAAAATTTTTCGTGTGCGGTAAAGCGACCAAAAGGCCTCTTTCAGACGGGCGTTGCGGGAAAATGTCTCGGGTGCGTTGCGGGAACACGCGCGATTTTTCCGCGCAAGTGCAAAACATTGTAATGCGTTTTGCACGCACGTGAGAAAAATCTCGCATGTTTGGTACCCAAACCCGAACTTCTTCACAGAAGTTCGGGTTTGGGATCGGGGTTGTGTAGATTGTATTATTTTCCCTTATAACATGGTAATAATGGAAAATAATAGCATTCTGAATACAGAATGCATAGTAAAATAGCACTGGAGGGGTTAAAAAAACCTAAAAAATAATTTATCTCACCTTAGTCCACTTGATCGCGCAGCCCGGCATCTCCTTCTGTCTCCTTTGCTGAACAGGACCTGTGGTGACGTCACTCCGGTCATCACATGATCCATCACCATGGTAAAAGATCATGTGATGGATCATGTGATGACTGGAGTGACGTCACCACAGGTCCTGTTCAGCAAAGGAGACAGAAGGAGATGCCGGGCTGCGCGATCAAGTGGACTAAGGTGAGTTAAATTATTTTTTAGGTTTTTTTTAACCCCTCCAGTGCTATTTTACTATGCATTCTGTATTCAGAATGCTATTATTTTCCCTTATAACCATGTTATAAGGGAAAATAATAATGATCGGGTCTCCATCCCGATCGTCTCCTAACAACCGTGCGTGAAAATCGCACCGCATCCGCACTGGGGAACTATAGGGAATTAATAGACTCCAATGCATTAGCATTAGCGCTATGAGAATTTTACTATGTTCCTATGCAGCCCTGCCAGATGAAGGGGCTCCATAGTAACTAATATGCAGCAGCCTCCTGTGTGGACAGGGGCTGCCACATACATGCTCCTGCTCCCCGATCCCCACCAGGGGTAGTTGGAGCACACTCGGAACTGTGTGCTTTTCAGTTTTTGGGCATCTAAAGAATTAAAAGTCCACGACCGGCATTACCGCCGGTTGCGGACATTAGTGTCGGATGTCTGCTGTTTAAAACAGCACACACCCTGCAGCTGCTGCACATGCAATTTTTAAAAGCCCAGACGCCACGTAAATTTACATTGGGTGGTCAGGAATGAGTTAGTGGAAAGGGGCATTACCTAAGATGCACTGTTTTGCACCAAAATTGCTCTAAAACTCTGTCTCAAAGTTAGTCAAGGGATAGTTGGTAATTTATCATCGAGTCTGAGCCACTGTGATAAATTTGGTACAGGTCTAGACAGCCTGTTTGGTCTACAGGTCTACAGGTTTGGTACAGTGTGCGCCCTGTCTGTATTTTATACTTACCATGGTTCAGGCAGCATCAACCTAATGTCATGTTTCCCAAGTACTCCAAAGCATGTACAGTCAAATAAGCATTTAAAGAATATAGTTTAATTAGTACTTTCATTTCTGTAGACAAGTGTGCTCAGGTTTTTCTAGGCATTAGTCCAGTGTATTACCTATATTGTCAGTAGCATTGTTTTCCCATGTCCAAAGTCAGGAAGCTACTTATAATTAGGCATCAGTAGGGCAGATGCCAAAGGCGGCAGGAAGGAGGGGGTGGCAATAAGTAGAATTTATTTATTGGCTTTGCTTTTCACATGTAGATCAGAGCCATATTTCACTAAGGAACATACGGGCAGGAAGGAGGGGGTGGATGCTGGTGCCGATGGATAAGTGTCTCAAAATCCAGCAGTGCCGAAGGATAGTGGATTTTGGCACACAAGACTTAAAGTTAATATAAAATAATAGTTGATTTAGCGGCTCACCTCCTTTCTTGCTGCGGATAAGGTGCTCTGTCTTTGTAACCCACCCCGTCTACCTTAAATAATTGTATTTAGATAAAGACAGGCACACTACACTTGGAATAACCCAGACAATTAAGCTGGCAATTTCTTAACGTACAATTATACATTTATTGATCAATACAATATTAAAACATTAAAGGGCTTCTGTCACCCTACATAGTAACATAGTAACATAGTACATAAGGCCGAAAAAAGACATTTGTCCATCCAGTTCGGCCTGTTATCCTGCAAGTTTTTTTTTGGTTACTTATAATCCCTATACTGCGATTTATGCATACATACTGTAATTAATCATTTTGGTTCAGCAGATTCTGTTAAAAACGTACTTTTAAAATATGCAAATTACCTTGCTACCAGCAAGTAGGGCGGCTACTTGCTGGTAGCAGCCGCATCCCCCTATCCTAAAGACGCCCCCTCCGCATGTTGATTGACAGGGCCAGCAAACGGGATCTTTCTCTGCTGGCCTTGTTTGCATTCAAAATCTGGCGCCTGCGCCGTACCTGTCTTCAGTCCGCGCAGGCGCACTGAGAGGAGGACGCTCGCTTGGCTGCTCCTTCCTCAATGCTCCTGCGCCGGGTGTAGATGTGACGTCATCGGCACAGGCGCCGTTACGGCGCAGGCACAAGATCTTAATAGCAAACAGGGCCAGCAGAGAAAGATCCCGTCCGCTGGCCCTGTCAATCAACATGCGGAGGGGGCGTCTTTAGGATAGGAGGATGCGGCTGCTACCAGCAAGTAGCCGCCCTACTTGCTGGTAGCAAGGTAATTTGCATATTTTAAAAGTAAGTTTTTAACAGAATCTGCTGAACCAAAATGATTAATTACAGTATGTATGCATAAATCGCAGTATAGGGATTATAAGTAGAGTTGAGCGAACACCTGGATGTTCGGGTTCGAGAAGTTCGGCTGAACTTCCCGGAAATGTTCGGGTTCGGGATCCGAACCCGACCCGAACTTCGTCCCGAACCCGAACCCCATTGAAGTCAATGGGGACCCGAACTTTTCGGCACTAAAAAGGCTGTAAAACAGCCCAGGAAAGAGCTAGAGGGCTGCAAAAGGCAGCAACATGTAGGTAAATCCCCTGCAAACAAATGTGTATAGGGAAATGAATAAAAATAAAAAAAATAAAAATTAACCAATATCAATTGGACAGAGGTCCCATAGCAGAGAATCGGGCCTCACGTCAGCAGAGAATCAGTCTCTTCATGCAGGGGCGTAGCTAGAAATGCATGGGCCCCATAGCAAAAAAAAATTATGCCCCCCCCCCCCCCCATAACAGTGTCCCTGACAGTGACTGACCCCCAACAGGGGGTGGAGGCCGACAACTATTGTAAGACGGACCCCGCGTTCCTTATGTAAGTGAGCTTAAAGGGAACCTGTCACCAAAAAATCACTTATTAAGCTGTTAATAGTACCTTATAGTGCTGCATAGTAGTTTCCTAATGCACTTTTTCTTCATTTAGCCGCATCTAGCCTCCTTGAGAAATCGATGTTTTATTCAGCCGCTGCCCCGTGCTTCAAGTCAGGTTTGAAGTCAAGGGGGCAGCGGCCTAGGCGTCTCCAATCCTGCTCTCCCCGCCTCCCGCCGCCTTTATTGACACGCCGGATCTCAGTGCCGGGACCGCGCTCCCAGCCCGCATGCGCAGTAAAGGGCTGCTGTATCCTGTAGCGCGATCCCGGCTCCGGCTTGTACACTCAGCCGGCTTCAGTTTCGCTACTGCGCATGCGCCCGCCAGCCTTACATACTAGCGCAGTTACAGAAGATGCTGGGCGCATGTGCAGTAGCGAAACTGAAGCCGGCTGAGTGTACGAGCCGGAGCCGGGATCGCGCTACAGGCTACAGCAGCCCTTTACTGCGCATGCGGGCTGGGAGCGCGGTCCCGGCACTGAGATCCGGCGTGTCAATAAAGGCGGCGGGGAGAGCAGGATTGGAGACGCCTAGGCCGCTGCCCCCTTGACTTCAAACCTGACTTGAAGCAGGGGGCAGCGACTGAATAAAACATTGATTTCTCAAGGAGGCTAGATGCGGCTAAATGAAGAAAAAGTGCATTAGGAGACTACTATGCAGCACTATAAGGTACTACATACTAGTACATACTTTGCACAAGTTTATTATTTACAACTTAAAGGGAACCTGTCACCAAAAAAATCGCTTATTAAGCTGTTAATAGTATTTTTTGGTGACAGGTTCCCTTTAAGTTGTAAATAATAAACTTGTGCAAAGTATGTACTAGTATGTATACTACTATCTAATAATCCTTATCTATCACTTGACACTTCACTAACTTACTGGGGACAGTCAGGACTCCTCTCCACGCCAGACTTTTTCTTTTTACTGTGGCAGACTGCTGGCAGTGCACAAAAGATCAGAATCCATTCACTTCTGTATTGATGACACATCCTGAAGATCAATTAGGCACACTGGGTGCGGGGGGGCGGGCAGGCAGGCTCCCGCTCTTCACATTCAAAATAGGCAGCCGGCGGCAGCGTAACGTGACGTCACTTCACTCCGTCACGCCGCATGTGCATGGCTGGCAGTGCAGGAGGCGGAGCACAGGGGTGTGATTAGGCTGTGCCCAGGCACACCTCGTGCGCATGCCTATGGGTACGCCCCTGTTCCGGCCCCCTCCACCACCTACCTCATCTTCTGCCCCGGGCCCGCCTGCTCCATTCCTGAGTCCTGACTTGACGCGGCTTCCCCCCAGCCAGGCCTGAGCCGCGGACCGCCCACGCCCCACCCACTACACTGGGCGGGCGGTCGGGCCTGGCTGCCAGTGCCTGTGTGTGTGTTAATAAACAAAAAAAAATGAATGCGATCCGGACGGGCCCCCAGTGGCGTAGGGCCCCATAGCCACTGCTATGGTTGCTATGGCGATCCCTACGCCACTGTCTTCATGCCATAGCAGAGAATCTGGCTTCATGTCAGCAGAGAATCAGTCTTCATGTCATAGCAGAGAATCAGGCTTCACGTCACCCACCACTGGAACAGGCCACTGTCAAACATTTAGGCCCTGGCACCCAGACAGAGGAAAAAGGTCCCGTAACAGAGAATCTGGCTTCATGTCAGCACAGAATCAGTCTTCATGTCATAGCAGAGAATCAGGCTTCACGTCACCCACCACTGGAACAGGCCACTGTCACACATTTAGGCCCTGGCACCCAGACAGAGGAGAGAGGTCCCGTAACAGAGAATCTGGCTTCATGTCAGCACAGAATCAGTCTTCATGTCATAGCAGAGAATCAGGCTTCACGTCACCCACCACTGGAACAGGCCACTGTCACACATTTAGGCCCTGGCACCCAGACAGAGGAGAGAGGTCCCGTAACAGAGAATCTGGCTTCATGTCAGCACAGAATCAGTCTTCATGTCATAGCAGTGAATCAGGCTTCACGACACCCACCACTGGAACAGGCCACTGTCACATATTTAGGCCCCGGCACCTAGACAGAGGAGAGAGGTCCCGTAACAGAGAATCTGGCTTCATGTCAGCACAGAATCAATCTTCATGTCATAGCAGAAAATCAGGCTTCACGTCACCCACCACTGGAACAGGCCACTGTCACATATTTAGGCCCAGGCACCCAGGCAGAGGAGAGAGGTCCCGTAACAGAGAATCTGGCTTCATGTCAGCACAGAATCAGTCTTCATGTCATAGCAGAGAATCAGGCTTCACGTCACCCACCACTGGAACTGGCCACTGTCACACATTTAGGCCCTGGCACCCAGACAGAGGAGAGAGGTCCCGTAACAGAGAATCTGGCTTCATGTCAGCACAGAATCAGTCTTCATGTCATAGCAGAGAATCAGGCTTCACGTCACCCACCACTGGAACAGGCCACTGTCACATATTTAGGCCCAGGCACCCAGGCAGAGGAGAGAGGTCCCGTAACAGAGAATCTGGCTTCATGTCAGCACAGAATCAGTCTTCATGTCATAGCAGAGAATCAGGCTTCAAGTCACCCACCACTGGAACAGGCCACTGTCACATATTTAGGCCCCGGCACCCAGACAGAGGAGAGAGGTCCCGTAACAGAGAATCTGGCTTCATGTCAGCACAGAATCAGTCTTCATGTTATAGCAGAGAATCAGGCTTCACGTCACCCACCACTGGAACAGGCCATTGTCACATATTTAGGCCCCGGCACCCAGACAGAGGAGAGGTTCATTCAACTTTGGGTTGCCCCGCAATATAATGGTAAAATGAAAATAAAAATAGGATTGAATGAGGAAGTGCCCTGGAGTACAATAATATATTGTTAAGGGGAGGTAGTTAATCTCTAATCTGAACAAGGGATGGACAGGTCCTGTGGGATCCATGCCTGGTTCATTTTTATGAACGTCAGCTTGTCCACATTGGCTGTAGACAGGCGGCTGCGTTTGTCTGTAATGACGCCCCCTGCCGTGCTGAATACACGTTCAGACAAAACCCTGGCCGCCGGGCAGGCCAGCACCTCCAAGGCATAAAAGGCTAGCTCTGGCCACGTGGACAATTTGGAGACCCAGAAGTTAAATGGGGCCGAACCATCAGTCAGTACGTGGAGGGGTGTGCACAGGTACTGTTCCACCATGTTAGTGAAATGTTGCCTCCTGCTAACACGTTCCGTATCAGGTGGTGGTGCAGTTAGCTGTGGCATGGTGACAAAACTTTTCCACATCTCTGCCATGCTAACCCTGCCCTCAGAGGAGCTGGCCGTGACACAGCTGCATTGGCGACCTCTTGCTCCTCCTCTGCCTTCGCCTTGGGCTTCCACTGGTTCCCCTGTGACATTTGGGAATGCTCTCAGTAGCGCGTCTACCATCGTGCGCTTGTACTCGCGCATCTTCCTATCACGCTCCAGTGTAGGAAGTAAGGTGGGCACATTGTCTTTGTACCGGGGATCCAGCAGGGTGGCAACCCAGTAGTCCGCACACGTTAAAATGTGGGCAACTCTGCTGTCGTTGCGCAGGCACTGCAGCATGTAGTCGCTCATGTGTGCCAGGCTGCCCAGAGGTAAGGACAAGCTGTCCTCTGTGGGAGGCGTATCGTCATCGTCCTGCGTTTCCCCCCAGCCACGCACCAGTGATGGGCCCGAGCTGCTTTGGGTGCCACCCCGCTGTGAACATGCTTCATCCTCATCCTCCTCCACCTCCTCCTCATCCTCGTCCTCCTCGTCCTCCAGTAGTGGGCCCTGTCTGGCCACATTTGTACCTGGCCTCTGGTGTTGCAAAAAACCTCCCTCTGAGTCACTTCGAAGAGACTGGCCTGAAAGTGCTAAAAATGACCCCTCTTCCTCCTCTTCCTCCTGGGCCACCTCCTCTTCCATTATCGCCCTAAGTGTTTTCTCAAGGAGACATAGAAGTGGTATTGTAACGCTGATAACGGCGTCATCGCCACTGGCCATGTTGGTGGAGTACTCGAAACAGTGCAACAGGGCACCAAGGTCTCGCATGGAGGCCCAGTCATTGGTGGTGAAGTGGTGCTGTTCCACAGTGCGACTGACCCGTGCGTGCTGCAGCTGAAACTCCACTATGGCCTGCTGCTGCTCGCACAGTCTGTTTAGCATGTGCAAGGTGGAGTTCCACCTGGTGGGCACGTCGCATATGAGGCGGTGAGTGGGAAGGCCGAAGTTACGCTGTAGCGCAGACAGGCGAGCAGCGGCAGGGTGTGAACGCCGGAAGCGTGAACAGACGGCCCGCACTTTATGCAGCAGCTCTGACATGTAGGGGTAGTTGCGAATGAACTTCTGCACCACCAAATTCAGCACATGCGCCAGGCAAAGGATGTGCGTCAAACCGGCTAGTCCCAGAGCTGCAACGAGATTTCACCCATTATCGCACATCACCAGGCCGGGCTTGAGGCTCACCGGCAGCAACCACTCGTCAGTCTGTTGTTCTATACCCCGCCACAACTCCTGTGTGGTGTGGGGCCTGTCCCCCAAACATATGAGTTTCAGAACGGCCTGCTGACGTTTACCCCGGGCTGTGCTGAAGTTGGTGGTGAAGGTGTGTGGCTGACTGGATGAGCAGGTGGAAGAAGAGGAGGAGGAAGCTGAGTAGGAGGAGGAGGAGACAGGAGGCAAAGAATGTTGCCCTGCGATCCTTGGCGGCGGAAGGACGTGCGCCAAACAGCTCTCCGCCTGGGGCCCAGCCGCCACTACATTTACCCAGTGTGCAGATAGGGAGATATAGCATCCCTGGCCGTGCTTACTGGTCCACGTATCTGTGGTTAAGTGGACCTTGCCACAGATGGCGTTGCGCAGTGCACACTTGATTTTATCGGACACTTGGTTGTGCAGGGAAGGCACGGCTCTCTTGGAGAAGTAGTGGCGGCTGGGAACAACATACTGTGGGACAGCAAGCGACATGAGCTGTTTGAAGCTGTCTGTGTCCACCAGCCTAAATGACAGCATTTCATAGGCCAGTAGTTTAGAAATGCTGGCATTCAGGGCCAGGGATCGAGGATGGCTAGGTGGGAATTTACGCTTTCTCTCAAATGTTTGTGAGATGGAGAGCTGAACGCTGCCGTGTGACATGGTTGAGATGCTTGGTGACGCAGGTGGTGGTGTTGGTGGTACATCCCATGTTTGCTGGGCGGCAGGTGCCAACATTCCTCCAGAGGCGGAGGAAGAGGCCGAGGCGGCAGCAGCAGAAGAGGTAGCAGGGGGAGCCTGAGTGACTTCCTTGTTTTTAAGGTGTTTACTCCACTGCAGTTCATGCTTTGCATGCAGGTGCCTGGTCATGCAGGTTGTGCTAAGGTTCAGAACGTTAATGCCTCGCTTCAGGCTCTGATGGCACAGCGTGCAAACCACTCGGGATTTGTTGTCAGCACATTGTTTGAAGAAGTGCCATGCCAGGGAACTCCTTGAAGCTGCCTTTGGGGTGCTCGGTCCCAGATGGCGGCGGTCAGTAGCAGGCGGAGTCTCTTGGCGGCGGGTGTTCTGATTTTGCCCACTGCTCCCTCTTTTGCTACTCTGTTGGCTCGGTCTCACCACTGCCTCTTCCTCCGAACTGTGAAAGTCAGTGGCACGACCTTCATTCCATGTGGGGTCTAGGACCTCATCGTCCCCTGCATCGTCTTCCACCCAGTCTTGATCCCTGATCTCCTGTTCAGTCTGCACACTGCAGAAAGACGCAGCAGTTGGCACCTGTGTTTCGTCATCATCAGAGACGTGCTGAGGTGGTATTCCCATGTCCTCATCATCAGGAAACATAAGTGGTTGTGCCTTAGTGCATTCTATCTCTTTCACCCCTGGGGAAGGGCTAGGTGGATGCCCTTGGGAAACCCTGGCAGCAGAGTCTTCAAACAGCATAAGAGACTGCTGCATAACTTGAGGCTCAGACAGTTTCCCTGATATGCATGGGGGTGATGTGACAGACTGATGGGCTTGGTTTTCATGCGCCATCTGTGCGCTTTCTGCAGAAGCGGAGATAATGTGAACGTGCTGGATGCACTGTCGGCCACTGAAATTGACTAATGCCTGTACCTGCTCAGGCCTTACCATCCTTAGAACGGCATTGGGCCCCACCAAATATCGCTGTAAATTCTGGCGGCTACTGGGACCTGAGGTAGTTGGTACACTAGGACGTGTGGCTGTGGCAGAACGGCCACGTCCTCTCCCAGCACGAGAGGGTCCACTAACACCACCACGACCATGTCCACGTCCGCGTCCCTTACTAGATGTTTTCCTCATTGTTCCCGTTCACCACAATAAGAAAAATATTATTCGGGCCAATGTATTGAATTAAAATTCAGGCCTTTTTTTACAGACACCTAACACTGTCTGGCTATCTATTTAGGTACCGTATTACACTAATACAGGCACACCAGTAATGACAGATTTAGCTGAATATAAATGTGAGGCCTATTTTTTAGGCGCTGTGTGACAGGTATACGTTTAATCACAGAATTAGACTTGTATCTGCACTGTAGCGTGTGTGTTAAGTTTTTCAGAATGACCCTATCAGCACCTTGAATCTAATATACCCTTTTAGGGATAGATTTAAAGTAGGCCTGATATAGCAGAAACTACTAATTTTGAGAATGGCAAATTTGGGAATTCTTTTTCAACCCAGAACAAAAACTGTGCTTTTACAGTCACTAAAAATAATTTGACCAGCTAAAACAGTACTGATTTGGAGGAATATAAATGTCAGGCCTATTTTTTAGGCGCTGGGTGACAGTCAACTTGCCCCTGATGTAGTATATGGCCAAAAAATAACCACACTATTGATGGTTAAATGCACTTGGGTGACACAGGCTCAGCCTGCACCTGATGTAGTATATGGCCAAAAAATAACTACACTATTGATGGTTAAATGCACTTGATGAAAGCTTGACCCTGATGTAGGATATAGCAAAAAATAACCACACTATTGATGGTTAAATGCACTTGGGTGACACAGGCTCAGCCTGCACCTGATGTAGTATATGGCCAAAAAATAACCACACTATTGATGGGTAAATGCACTTGGTGGTAGCTTGTGCAGGAGCACCACAAGCCACAAAATGGCCGCCGATCACTTCAGAAAAAAGTGATATAAAAACGCTCTGGGCAGCCTAAAAAAAGTGAGCAATTGAATATCAGCACTTCAATGATCCACAGCTGGAGATCGATCACTGAATGAAGTCTTTTGGAGGAGTTAATCTGCCTAATCTCGCCCTAACGTCGCAGCAGCAACCTCTCCCTACGCTTGTATCAGCAGAGGGACGTGCAGCGCTGCGTGACCCAAGCTTATATAGAGGCTGGGTCACATGCTGATCACAGAAGCCAACTACCTAAAATATAACTTTTAATATCACGTTTAAAATATTACACAATCCCTCACCTGGGGACTAATAAACATACAACACTCACAAACAGACACTGGAGGCCAGATGAAAGTGACAGACAAGGTGGCTCGTATTGATAGTACAACCACACGACAAACCATCTGGGTCTCTGGTGTATCCCTAAGGTGTCCCTGGACTTCACTCAGCCCGGAGATGCACCCTGATGGTGGGAACACTCCGTCCCCGTGCCTAGTCTCTCTGTCCTTAAAAGGCCCTTATAGCAAAAAGACCCATATGGATGTCCGGGTCATGCATCAAAAGTAGTTTGAGATTAAACGAGCAAACATAACGGTTATTCTACAGCGGTCAAGATCAAAATATTTCTCACAGCATGTAAGTATCCAGATCATACATCAACATTTGTTGAACAAGAACCTGAGGATACGGTTATTCCAAGGCAAGAGCTACGACCAATCAGCAATCAGTGGATAAATCGCACCAGGGCTGACTGTCGCTTCAATTGCCGAATATCAATGTACGTACACTTTATCAAGATGGATGGCAATACATTTACATTGATGGGGAAAGACATGTAGTAACAACGGTTATTCTACAGCAGTCAATTTCAAATTCTCAGAAATGATAGTCACAGTGGTGTAATTTGATAATCCACCATGTCAGAAAATGCTGAATGTGCAATAGAATGATAAAGACGTTTTGTACCAATAGGTAACTCTCTACCAAAAATTTGTAGGCTACACTCAGTCAAAAAACTCATGACATGGAGTATAACACTCCGTGATAAGTCTCAACGCGTTTCCCCTTAAATCAAAAGGTTCATCAGGAGACTGTATTAAGAGGTAAGAAGAAAATAGGTTGCTGCTAGAATGAAGCGGCTACATGGCCCTTTTCATTAAAAGATGAAAGAAAAGAACCAAAATAGCTGGGGCACCCCGAGGCGGTGTTCCACTTTAGAAGACCATAACAATAGTACAGGAATGGACAGAGTAATGACGATAGAACTCATGTATATGTTGTACTTATCCCATCCTGAGATCTCTCCATATAGTGGTCCGCAGTCAGGGGTACTCCAGGGGGCAGAAAAAAGGATGCTCCAAATTGCGGATTCACAGACTGACTATTTATACCCTGCAGGTGAGGGCGGTCCCCCCAAAAATCCAGAACCAATCATATCATCCCCATTACCCCATGTGATGCAGGCATCCAGGTAAATAGAGCAGGATTAGATGGTACCACTCTGTGGTGGTGGTGTATTACAAGTGACCCCAATCATCATATTCAACTCACTGCCGGTATCTGGATCATGCTCCCCAACTTTCTTCTCTCATAGCTGTGTATCTCTGATTGCTGCTGGAACGCACGCCAAGATTGCCAATATGGCCGTGCGTTCCACCTCCAGCATCCAATCAGACACCGCCTGCATCATCAGTATGCAGCCGGCTCCGACTCATGCGTTCCACAGCGATTCAAAAAAGGGGGCGTGGTTATGCGTTCCACCATCCGCCTCCAATCATAAGCCGCCTGCGTCATCGATAAACGCCGGTAAAAAGCTCATGCGTTCCACAGCGATAAGAAAGGGGCGTGGTTATGCGTTCCACTGTCCGATCATTTCAACTACTGCCCCAAATCGACGGTATTTTATTCATTCTTTATAGATGGATCAAGGAATGGGTACAGGAAGACCAGGACAGCCCACTGTGGGAGGGGGGAACCCAAATGGAGACAGTAGGGAAGACATTGGGAGATGGCCAGATAACGAGTAGAGGTTGAATTGACAGGTGTAAGAACACCATGGATACTTTGGAGCCAATGTTCAACTAGATACGTCAGGTGTGAAACCGCATACAATTTGCAAATGAAATATGGTTTATAAAATATATATTTAATAAATAGATACAATACTAATAAATGATAAAGAGGCCTTACTGATGTAAAAAGGACCTACATACGAAATGACACTTCACGTGTCGATAAGCTTTTAGTCAATTATCAAATGAGGATGAAGTGACGGGTCAACCAGAAACAGGAATACCCCAGGAACCTAAACTCACAAAAAACAAGTAAAGGTAAGCTGTTCATTCAAACCCGCTGGAGATTGCGACTGGAACCGGAAGATCCACCCAGACTCCTTCTGGAGGATCCTGCGGTCCCAGTCGCCCCTCCTGGGTGAGGGTCTAACCAATTCCAAACCGGAGAAGCGAAGTGATCTCAAATCTCCGTGATGTACTTCCCACATGTGATTCGCAAGAGGGGTGTCTTTTTTGTTTTTTATATCATTCAGATGTTCCAATATGCGCTTACGAAATTCCCTGAAGGTTTTACCCACATAGTCCTTAGGGCATGCACATTGAGCTAAATAGATCACCCCCTCGCTACGACAGTTAATAAAGTCGCGAATGTCATATGTTTTACCCGTCACTGAGCATATGTTCAATTTGGTGTTATTGATATTTTTACACGCCAGACAGGATCCACAACGGAAAGTACCAAGTGGTTTCCGGTCCAGCCATGTTCCCTTGGGGGCAGGCCCCAGATAGTGACTATGCACCAATCTATCACGGAGGCATCTGCCTCTCCTGAACGTAATGCTGGGACGGGAAGGAAGTTTATCCGATACATCAGGGTCCATTAATAAAATGGGCCAGTACTTGGTGATAATATCCCTCACCTCCTGGCTCATGGTATCAAAGGTCGAGATAATTCTAATGATCTCATCACTCCCCCTTGACTGTCTTGGTATCAAGAGGGTATTGCGCTCACAGAGAGATGCGTTTTGAAAGGCCGTTCCAAGAATGTGTTGGGGGTAGCCCCTAGTGGAAAATCTCTTTTGTAATTTTTTAGACTCATAATGGAAGCTCTCACGGTCAGAACAATTCCTTCTCATCCGCAGATACTGTCCGCGGGGGATACCCTTCTTGAGACTCACTGGATGGTGACTGTCCCAATGTAACAGGCTATTGGTGGCCGTGGATTTCCTGAACGTGGAGGTGACAAGACCGTCCCCGGTTTTGGTGACCCTTACATCAAGGAAAGTCAACGATTCAGGGCTAAATTCAGATGTAAAAGATAATCCCACATCGTTGACATTCAGGGCCTTGATGAACAGGTCAAATTCATCCGAGCTGCCATTCCAGATGATAAATACATCGTCGATGTACCTGGTCCAGAAGACGATCTTGTCACCCCACCAAGATGGTGTGTCAGGAAAGACCACTTGGTCCTCCCACCAGCCCAGGAGGAGATTCGCGTAAGTAGGGGCACAGGGACTGCCCATCGCGGTCCCCCTGAGCTGGTGGAAGAACTGCCCATCAAAAAGAAAAAAATTGTGTGTAAGCACAAACTCAAGAAGGGTTATCACAAAGGAATTGTGTACCCCATGGCTCACTGCCCTTGTCCTGAGGTACGCAGATGTAGCCATGAGGCCCTTCTCATGGGGAATCGAACTATAAAGCGACTCCACATCCACACTACCAAGAGACCACGATGGATCAATGCTCAATGCCTCAATTTTACGCAGGAAATCCATCGTGTCTCTTGTGTAGGATGGAAGGGAAGACACAAAGCTTTTGAGTATACTATCAATATATATACCACTGTTCTGAATAATAGAGTCAACCCCCGACACGATGGGGCGGCCTTTGAGGGGGGATGTTCCTTTGTGGATTTTCGGTAACCCAGATTTTGCGGATGAGAAGGAATTGTTCTGACCGTGAGAGCTTCCATTATGAGTCTAAAAAATTACAAAAGAGATTTTCCACTAGGGGCTACCCCCAACACATTCTTGGAACGGCCTTTCAAAACGCATCTCTCTGTGAGCGCAATACCCTCTTGATACCAAGACAGTCAAGGGGGAGTGATGAGATCATTAGAATTATCTCGACCTTTGATACCATGAGCCAGGAGGTGAGGGATATTATCACCAAGTACTGGCCCATTTTATTAATGGACCCTGATGTATCGGATAAACTTCCTTCCCGTCCCAGCATTACGTTCAGGAGAGGCAGATGCCTCCGTGATAGATTGGTGCATAGTCACTATCTGGGGCCTGCCCCCAAGGGAACATGGCTGGACCGGAAACCACTTGGTACTTTCCGTTGTGGATCCTGTCTGGCGTGTAAAAATATCAATAACACCAAATTGAACATATGCTCAGTGACGGGTAAAACATATGACATTCGCGACTTTATTAACTGTCGTAGCGAGGGGGTGATCTATTTAGCTCAATGTGCATGCCCTAAGGACTATGTGGGTAAAACCTTCAGGGAATTTCGTAAGCGCATATTGGAACATCTGAATGATATAAAAAACAAAAAAGACACCCCTCTTGCGAATCACATGTGGGAAGTACATCACGGAGATTCGAGATCACTTTGCTTCTCCGGTTTGGAATTGGTTAGACCCTCACCCAGGAGGGGCGACTGGGACCGCAGGATCCTCCAGAAGGAGTCTGGGTGGATCTTCCAGTTCCAGTCGCAATCTCCAGCGGGTTTGAATGAACAGCTTACCTTTACTTGTTTTTTGTGAGTTTAGGTTCCTGGTATTCCTGTTTCTGGTTGACCCGTCACTTCATCCTCATTTGATAATTGACTAAAAGCTTATCGACACGTGAAGTGTCATTTCGTATGTAGGTCCTTTTTACATCAGTAAGGCCTCTTTATCATTTATTAGTATTGTATCTATTTATTAAATATATATTTTATAAACCATATTTCATTTGCAAATTGTATGCGGTTTCACACCTGACGTATCTAGTTGAACATTGGCTCCAAAGTATCCATGGTGTTCTTACACCTGTCAATTCAACCTCTACTCGTTATCTGGCCATCTCCCAATGTCTTCCCTACTGTCTCCATCTGGGTTCCCCCCTCCCACAGTGGGCTGTCCTGGTCTTCCTGTACCCATTCCTTGATCCATCTATAAAGAATGAATAAAATACCGTCGATTTGGGGCAGTAGTTGAAATGATCGGACAGTGGAACGCATAACCACGCCCCTTTCTTATCGCTGTGGAACGCATGAGCTTTTTACCGGCGTTTATCGATGACGCAGGCGGCTTATGATTGGAGGCGGATGGTGGAACGCATAACCACGCCCCCTTTTTTGAATCGCTGTGGAACGCATGAGTCGGAGCCGGCTGCATACTGATGATGCAGGCGGCGTCTGATTGGATGCTGGAGGTGGAACGCACGGCCATATTGGCAATCTTGGCGTGCGTTCCAGCAGCAATCAGAGATACACAGCTATGAGAGAAGAAAGTTGGGGAGCATGATCCAGATACCGGCAGTGAGTTGAATATGATGATTGGGGTCACTTGTAATACACCACCACCACAGAGTGGTACCATCTAATCCTGCTCTATTTACCTGGATGCCTGCATCACATGGGGTAATGGGGATGATATGATTGGTCCTGGATTTTTGGGGGGACCGCCCTCACCTGCAGGGTATAAATAGTCAGTCTGTGAATCCGCAATTTGGAGCATCATTTTTTCTGCCCCCTGGAGTACCCCTGACTGCGGACCACTATATGGAGAGATCTCAGGATGGGATAAGTACAACATATACATGAGTTCTATCGTCATTACTCTGTCCATTCCTGTACTATTGTTATGGTCTTCTAAAGTGGAACACCGCCTCGGGGGGCCCCAGCTATTTTGGTTCTTTTCTTTCATCTTTTTATGAAAAGGGCCATGTAGCCGCTTCATTCTAGCAGCAACCTATTTTCTTCTTACCTCTTAATACAGTCTCCTGATGAACCTTTTGATTTAAGGGGAAACGCGTTGAGACTTATCACGGAGTGTTATACTCCATGTCATGAGTTTTTTGACTGAGTGTAGCCTACAAATTTTTGGTAGTGAGTTACCTATTGGTACAAAACGTCTTTATCATTCTATTGCACATTCAGCATTTTCTGACATGGTGGATTATCAAATAACACCACTGTGACTATCATTTCTGAGAATTTGAAATTGACTGCTGTAGAATAACCGTTGTTACTACATGTCTTTCCCCATCAATGTAAATGTATTGCCATCCATCTTGATAAAGTGTACGTACATTGATATTCGGCAATTGAAGCGACAGTCAGCCCTGGTGCGATTTATCCACTGATTGCTGATTGGTCGTAGCTCTTGCCTTGGAATAACCGTATCCTCAGGTTCTTGTTCAACAAATGTTGATGTATGATCTGGATACTTACATGCTGTGAGAAATATTTTGATCTTGACCGCTGTAGAATAACCGTTATGTTTGCTCGTTTAATCTCAAACTACTTTTGATGCATGACCCGGACATCCATATGGGTCTTTTTGCTATAAGGGCCTTTTAAGGACAGAGAGACTAGGCACGGGGACGGAGTGTTCCCACCATCAGGGTGCATCTCCGGGCTGAGTGAAGTCCAGGGACACCTTAGGAATACACCAGAGACCCAGATGGTTTGTCGTGTGGTTGTACTATCAATACGAGCCACCTTGTCTGTCACTTTCATCTGGCCTCCAGTGTCTGTTTGTGAGTGTTGTATGTTTATTAGTCCCCAGGTGAGGGATTGTGTAATATTTTAAACGTGATATTAAAAGTTATATTTTAGGTAGTTGGCTTCTGTGATTCGCTTTACTATGTACAACTACCCTTTACGCATTTAATTCTGGGTCAAATGCTGCACTGGCCAATCACAGCCATGCCAATAGTAGGCAAGGCTGTGATGGCCTCTTGGGGCAAGTAGTATGACGCTTGTTGATTGGCTGCTTTGCAGTCTTTCAAAAAGCGCCAAGAAAGCGCCGAACACCGAACCCGAACTTTCACGAAAATGTTCGGGTTCGGGTCCGTGTCACGGACACCTCAAAATTCGGTACGAACCCGAACTATACAGTTCGGGTTCGCTCATCCCTAATTATAAGTATCCAAAAAAAAAAAAAACTGTTTAGTGGGGTGACAGAAGCCCTTTAAAAAACCTAAATTGTCCCATAAAAACCAAAACAAGTGCATATATTTTGGGACTTTGAACATATAATGTCTTTTTCTTTCTCAGCTGGTACAAAACGTATCTTCACTATATAAACAAACAGTCACAATTTCCTGTATTGCTTTAAATATACATTGTTATGTTGCTAATATGCCGATTTCTGGATCTCCTCTATAGTGGTAATCATATATTTCTAATACTGATCACAAGTCTGTACTCACTGTTGGAGTAATGTGCTGCTATCCTCCGTGGCATCCCATGTGGTAGCTCCAGCACTCACTCCAGATTCAGCGTCTCTCACGGCAAGTTCTCCAACATGGGCAGTGATACCTGCTTTGTAGCAGTTAAGTCTCGGAGTCCCACATGGTATTTCCTGACTGCCTGGACTTTAAAGTTAGCGTAACTTCGAGACGCGTCTGGAAATATCAGCAACAACTTGCAAAAATGTAAGACCCACTAAAACAAGCCACTGACTTATTTTTTTTATTTTTTTAAAAACAATTTTTATTGAGTTTAGATAAGAATACTTTTTTAAGAGCATGAGTGTCACAGGGCGCCGGCGGCGTGCTTCTCCTCTCCTGGGATGACACGGCGGCAGACACGTCCGCCATGTCCTGTTGTAGCGCTGAGCGGGGAGCCACTCGGCGTCTTGGTTGTCGGGGTAACGGGGGGCGAAGCGCACCCGGCCGCACGCTTCCTCTCTGTGCGGCTGGCGTCCCCCGTTCCCATAGTTACGCTCAGGGGGCTGAGCGCCGAGCTGTCCACTCGGCGCTCGGCTACAGACAAGGGTGGGAGGTCATGTGATGCCGGCCACGTCACATGACCTCTGATCTTCAGTATATAAACAGGCTGTGATTAATTGTCCAAGGCTATTAGTTGCTGTGTTCCCTGCACTATTTGGATTTGACCCGTGCCTGTTTTTGACCCGCTACTGCTTGCTCCTAAGTTCCTGATGTTACCTCTTGGCTTGACCTTCGGCTTGTGACCTGACCTGTTCTTGTTTATTCCTGTGGTACTTAATTGCTCTCCTGGTATTTGACCCCGGCTTCTCCTGACTATTCTCTGCTTTCTCCATTGGTGCTTCGTTGCTCTCTTGGTATTGACTCGGTCCGTTCACTATCCGTTGTTTGTCTTGTCTGTCCTCCCAGCACGTATTCTAAGCTAGGGACTGCCGTCCAGTTGTCCCCTGTCATCAGGACTTGCGAGGCAAGTAGGCAGGGCCAGGGGTGAGGGTGGAGTGCAGTGGTCACTATCCTTCACCCCCTGTGTGTGCGTGACCGTGACAATGAGGTTACAGCAATTTGAGTAACAAATATTTTGCAAGTAATCAGGTTAACATTGACACCAATTGAGTATCTGAATATGGTTATACAAAGAGTAGTGAGAGGGTACAATGGAAGTTTTATATGCAGAAGTCAAAAGGAGAGCTTTTTCCATAAGGATACAGTAGTTACATGTCTAAGATACTTGGAAGAACAGACAAGTTATCCGAAATTTCTGTATTTCCTCCAAGAAGACCAAATAGAGAGGAACTTATTTCTTGTCCCTAATTCCCAGTTGGAGAGTTCTTCTACTAAACGATATAGTTGGTCTACTCTGTTTTTCCATTGTTCAATGGAGGGGATTTCAGCACATCGTAGGGATTAAGAGGCGGGCTGCTGAGAGCAAGTAGGATAGCAGAGGGGTTTTTTGTTTACCAGCATTCACTATGCCAAAAGATAAAAGAGCAATTTCAGGGGTACAGGGGGACCTAGAGTTACATATGGTATTACTTATCTGGAAGATTTGTTTCCACCATGTAAATATTGGGGGTCAATTCCACCAAATATGCATGAAGGTGCCTCTTTCAGAGCCGCATCTCCAACATCTATCGGGGACGTCGGGGTACAGAAAAGCTATTTTATCAGGAGTTTTATACCACCTAGACAGTACTTTATATCCGTTCTCCTGTACCCGGACGCACCTTGAGAGTTTATGTGGAATGCTAAGGAGAATATTGGTCTCTTTATCAGAGAATTTTCTTCCCAAATCTCTTTCCCATAAAGCAACAAAGGCCGGTTTAACCTTTATGGGAGGGAGATTAAGTTTTTGGTAGAGAAATGAGATCAATTTGGGGGGATAACAGACACTCGTTAGCAGGTTTTCAAGCCAACTAGGAGAGCTTTGAATGGGTGGAGAAAAAGACCACAAGGTTATCTCAGCTCTGAGCAATTTGAGAATGAGGAAGTTGGTGGGTGAGATATTTAGAGTGGAGGCCAGCTCCGATTTAGCGATGACACAACCATCACCATCCAAGAGGTCAGATAAAAGGGTGGAAGATGTCCTGAGCTCGAGTGGAATTGATATTTTAAGCTCTTTTGGAGCCAGAGAAATTAAATCTCTAATCTGGAGAAGGGGGGAGAGAGGTAATAGGTCACGGTAGTTAGAGGAGAACCAATTCTATACCTTAATAGTAGAGCATATCATGGGGTTAGGTATTCAGAATAGGGCTGTGAGTGGCTTATCCGCCAGCAACAAGGCCTGAGGGAAGAGTTGAAGTTAGCATTAAGCCACTGACTTATTGATGAAAACTCCAGATATTGGAATAAAGATCAGAAATAGTGTGGAGTACTCCATGGACAGCACACGAGATATCCTCTATGGTGTGTGACTGGTACTTTTACTTTCAATTTGGGCCAGTCATCTAATAAATCTTGTGGGTCATTTATTAACCCTTTGGATACCAGAGGTTTTTTCGTTTTTGCGTTTTCATTTATCTTCCCTATTTTACGTGAGCCATAACTTTTTTATTTTTCTGGTCACATAGCTGTATGAGGGCTTATTTTTTGCGGGACAAGTCGTACTTCCCACAACATTAATTATGGCATAAAATGTTGTGGGAAGCAGTAAAAAAAATCCAAATGGGGTGGAATTGGAAAAAAAATGCAATCCCTCTACCGTTTTACGGGTTTTGTTCCCATGGCGTATTGTTTACGGCAAAACTGACCCATGCTCTTCATTCTCTGGGTCAGTACGATTACAACAATACCCCATATGTATAGGTTCTTTATGTCTAAATAGTAGAATTTTTTTTTTTTTTATATATCACCATATTTTGACCCCCATAACTTTTTTTATACTTATGTCTACTGAGCTGTTTAGGGGCTAATTTTTTGCAGAACAATCTGTACCTTTAATTGATACCATTTTGGAGTATGTGCGACTTTTTGATTACTGTGATTTTATTACTTTTTTGGGGTAAGAGAAGCAATGAAAAAATGGCAAATTCGCCATTTTGACCCTTTTTTCCATTACGCCGATCGCCGTATTGGAATTATTTTTTTCCATTTTAATAATATGGGCATTTTTGGTCGCGGTGATACCCATGATGTTTATATTTATTGTTATTTAGGTATTTATTTTTTAATTATACGGAAAGGGGGGTGATTTAAACTTTTATATATATATATATATTTTTATATATTTTTTAACATTTTATTTTTATTTTTTTGTTATCAATATGTGCCTCATATATGAGCTTATTAAAAAAAAAATTCTTTTTTTAATTTTGGTTTATCAGGAATTTTTTATTAGCTTATTTTTCTCCCTTTTCTCATTTCTTTTCCTGGCCTGCCATCTGGTGGCCAAAATAAGAATTGCAGTTTGAATACTGTTAGCCTACTCCGTAAGGCTTACAGTATTCAGCGCAACTACCTATGCCCGGATTGGACACACGGGGCATAGGTAGGAAGCCCGGAAGCATTTAATTACCGCGATCGGCATTATTGCCGGTCACGGTAATTAGCCGCAGGTCTCTGCTGTATGAAACAGCAGAGATCTGTCAGCCATGACGCCCGCTGCACGTGCGAGCGGGCATCATGTTTACACATCGCATTGCCTAAGGGTTAAGCTGAAATACGCCTATATTAGGTGTATTTCAAGCGCGGATTGCTGCGCAACAGCTAGTTGCACGTAATCTAGCTAGTTGCTAGTAATCTGCGACTTCTCCCCGCTCATGCAAGGTAAAAAAAAGTAGGCGTGGCTCGGGCGGGGAAGTGGACAGGCCGGCAGGTCTTATTATAAGACAGCAATTTAATAAATATTTAATAAAGACCAAAATATTTTTAGCTCAAAATGAGTACAATAAAATAATTTAAAAAATGCCTCCAAAGGTGTACATAGCCTTTAAAGAGTCTTTGCCAGCATGATCAAACAAGCTATTAAGCCCAGCATTTTCAAATGTAAATTAGGAAGTTGGAGGCGGTGTGTCAGTCCACCTAGAAGTGGAGGTGCTTCAAACACAACAGAGGCGTGCAGCAATAGCAAGGATCGCACAGTAGTTATTCCCTGCACAGCGTTCGCTCCCTTCTGCAGAGGCTCCACTGCCACCAATGGGCATCGGCAAGCAAAATAATGCATTCCTAGTGGATTTACAGTGATTTACAATATTTGAGGACTCATATTGGTAACACAGCAGGCCCTTCTCGTCTAGCTCTGTCAGTCAAAGGGGAGGGGGAGTATATTAAGCACCATGGGGCATAATAATAGCAGTGCTCCAAGAGCTACGCCAGCCCCTCGGTGCTCCAAGTGCTGAATTAGCAAAAAATAAAAGTACACATTTCTATCCGTTCAAGATACAAACAAAAGAAATCTATTGTTTTACTTAGCATGATCAACCCTACCAGGCTATATACTTGGTTTAATATTGTTGATAGCCCTTTTAGTCATTTCTAAATGAAGACAAGTATGCTCAGGTTTTCGAGGCATTAGTCCAGGCTTCAGTTTATTATCTGTGTCTGCAATACGGTTGCATGTGTTCTATCTCCACAGTCACGGCCTTATTATAATAAGGCACCCGTGGAAAGATGTCTCTCTAAGGGCTAGACATTAGGGTACCAGGAAGAAGGGGTTGGATGTTGGTGGAGCCTCACAGGTAGAGATATTTGGAATTTTGTTAGTTAGGGCTCCAGAAAATCAGTAGAGGAACAACGTTATATTGTACACGGTTAAAAGGGTTGCCTCATCTCGCCATTACTAAGGCGAGATGAGATATAGTCCCGACCACCAGCCAGCCAGAAAGCAGCAGAGCGCACCAGTACTCGCTGTTTCAGTAGCTCACATTGTGGTACATGAGAACTATGGAAATAGGGTAGCACAGCAAACTCTGCAGGTTCCCTGACTCGCTAGCTTGCTGTGCTATGCAGTTTCTGTAGCTCTTATCCACTGAAATAGGAGCTACTGAAACAGTGAGCGCCAGAGCGCTCTGCTGCTTTCAGGACAGCTGGTGGTCGGGACTGTGTCTCATCTCGCCTTGGTAGCAGGGAGATGAGACAACCCGTTTAAGGGTGACAGAAGTAACATTGATACTGGTTAGGAGTTAATTTTGATGGTCCTCTTCTTGTACTATTATAAAAGACTATATTAACCCATTTAGGTTTTCAGTGCACTGAATAGCATGACCAGCACTGGACAATTGAAAAGATGAGGTGCACTTAGGGGTTAGGCTCCATCCCTCAGTGAACCTGAGACCAAATTAGCATTTTATTTCTTCACAGTAATGCAGTAACTGATTTTTCCAGAAGGAAATATGCCTTGGGTGACTTCAAGGTGTTTCAGTGGAAAAATAAGGATTCCAGCACACATCCAGTAAAGAATAAAAGATCTAGCTTTATTTGGTCCAAATCATAACGCGTTTTGCAGCCCCTTCTTTAGATGTACAAGAACATGCAGAGCAACTAAACTGATAAGGGGGATGGATGAGGGGGTCTCAGTTATGAGAAAAGATTAAAAGAAGGACATGATTAAAAGGAGACATGATTAACTTGTACAAATGTATAACTGTCCCACATAAACAATATGGTGAAAAGATGTTCCATGGAAAATCTTCTCATAAAACAAGAGGCTCCTCCATCTGGAGAACAAAAGGTTCAGTCTTTACTGTACCTCGGGATGTGGTCACAGCAGGAAGCAGTTTTAAAAAGGCTTAGATTAATTAAAATTAAATAACATAAGTGTGTAGTAATCTGGGGCTCATCCCTCTGTCCTAAAATTCACATCCCCACCCGTCCTTTCGTTGAACTTGATTGACGTGTCTTTTCACCCATACTAACTAGGTAGGGAAAACTATTTTCTACACAAGAGAGAAAGGGGTTAACCAAGTGGTAATTGCAATGCATCCTGAGGGATTTAGGTGCTTGACTATCCCATCCCATTTGAGCTGCTGCCTATCCACAGAAAGGAAAGAAAGTCCCCCAGATAAGCAGATAGGTGAGTAAAAAAAGAGTTTTAAAATCGTAGGATTTTCACCCATACTAACTAGGTAGGGAAAACTATTTTCTACACAAGAGAGAAAGGGGTTAACCAAGTGGTAATTGCAATGCATCCTGGGAGATTTAGGTGCTTGACTATCCCATTTGAGCTGCTGCCCATCCACAGAAAGGAAAGAAAGTCCCCCTGATAAGCAGATAGGTGAGTAAAAAAAGAGTTTTAAAATCGTAGGATAACCCCTTTAAGGAGTAGAACTATCTACAAAGATAAATCCCATGTGTGGAAATGCTACTCCTCTATTATCACAAAGCCAACAAGAAATGCTTAGATAAGATGGTTGGACACATTCCCAGACTTTGTTGAGTTTTGTTTAACCTGTTCCTGTATTGTCATTGCAGTGCAAAATGTTTTCTACCATGTTTTCTACCTGCATCAGGGAGAACACAAGAAGAAATGAAGATACGAAAACGCTACTGAGCCAACCTTTAGTCCTCGGTATTAATGTCTACAGCTAGAAAATCTCAGCAGGAACAGGTTGTCTTTTATTTATTTAATTCAGTGAACTAATAGATAAAGCTTAGTCTTGCTTTAGTGTGTTGATCTGGTCTCCTCAGAGGATGATGTAACCAAAGAATATAAATAGAGATGAGCGAATAGAAGTTGACAAAGTAGAATTCGATCCGAATTTCAGGAAAAATTTGACTCTCACCGAATCTGAATTTCATTACACTTGGTGGTAAGGCTACTTTCACACTCGCGTTTGGTGCGGATCCGTCATGTATCTGCACAGACTGATCCGTTCAGATAATACAGCTGTCTGCATTCGTTCAGAACGGATCCGTTTGTATTATCTTTAACATAGCCAAGAAAGATCTGTCTTGAACACCATTGAAAATCAATGGAGGAGGGATCAGTTTTGTATTGTGCCAGATTGTGTCATAGAAAACCGATCCGTCCCCATTGATTTACATTGTGTGTCAGAACGGATCCGTTTGGCTCAGTTTCATCAGACGGACACCAAAACGCTCCAAGCAGAGTTTTGGTGTCCGCCTCAAAAGCGGAATAGAGACGGAACGGAGGCAAACTGATGCATTCTGAGCGGATCCTTTTCCATTCAGAATGCATTAGGGCAAAACTGATCCGTTTTGGACCGCTTGTGAGAGCCCTGAACAGATCTCACAAATGGAAAGCCAAAACGCCAGTGTGAAAGTAGCCTAACGAATCAAATTTTTTCCTAAAATGGCTGCTGCACGTGTGAGGACATGGAGCAAGGAACTCTGGGAAGGCGGGATCACCCATAATACCATGCATGCAGCCAATCAGCAGCCAGCCAGCCCTGTGATGTCACAGCCCTATAAATAGCATCAGCCTTCTTGGATTCTGCCATTTTCCAGTGTACTTAGTGCAGGGAGACATGTCAGCAGTGGCTAGGGACAGTGATAGGAAAGACTTCATTGTGCAAAAAAAATTATTTACAAGTTCAGGGAAAGATTATTCAAGGTGTAAGGAAAGGATGGGGAGGAATCATTCCACAGCATTTATGTTGAACAGGGTTCAGTAGGGGAGGTTACAGCCTGGGTAATAGGAACAATCCTATTACACCTTGCTGCACTGACTGGGGATCCAAATTGCCATTATACAGCTCTGTAATTCCAGCAAACCGTTCTTGTTATTAGGGTGCAAGCCATTAACAGGGTTTATTACAAGGAAATATTTCTACGTCTTATTTGCCCTTGTGCGGTGCAGTTATATGTTCCAAAGCTTGTATTAGTGGGAAAAAATGGCTTATTAGCCTTTGTGTAGTGAAGTGCGAAAATGACAGCTCTTTTTTGCATTTCAGTGATGTAGTTATATGTTCTAAAGCCCTTTTTGTCATGTATTAGTGTCAAAAGAAAAATATATTTGCCGTTAAGCGGTACAGTTATATGTTCTATAGCCTTTTGTGGAGTGCATAAGTAGAAAAAAATTAGGGCCTATTTGAGGTTCAGCGGTTCGAATGATGCTGTAAACTATTATGTTATAGCCATCTACTTATTTGCAGGTAATCTTATTTGGCAGGGTGCAGTCAGTGTCATGCGGTATTCCCTGCCATATGTTTTGGAGCCGCCTGGGATCCCTCTTCAATGGCTACAAGGAAAGGTCACAGTTTGTATTCATTGACAGGATTATAGTTTTTGTAGAAACTAATAATGCTTCAATGATTTGTGAAGTGACTTTGTACCACCTAAAAACAAAGACAACTTCACCCCACTCTTATCGTATTATTACAAAGCCAACAGGAAATGTCAGATAAACTAGTTGGACATTTTCCCAGTCTTTGTTGAGTTTTGTTTATCCTCTTCTTGTATTAAACCATTGCAGCATGAAATGTTTTCTACAATGTGCTGAGCACCTACCGTACATACCAGGAGAATACCAGGAGACAAGAACATACTGTAATTCTACTTATCCAGCTGCAGTTTAGGGCCCTTTGACACTGGCTGTTCATCTCCCTTTGACTTTGGATAGGGCCATGTCAAAAGTCATTTAAACGGGTGCTGATTGACTTGTATCCAAGTGTAAGAAAATATTATACATAAATATATATTAACCCCTTAAGGACTCGGCCCTATTTCACCTTCTGGACTTGGCCATTTTTTTGCAAATCTGACCAGTGTCACTTTAAGTGCTGCTAACTTTTAAACGCTTTGACTTATCCAGGCCATTCTGAGAATATTTTTTGTCACATATTGTACTTCATGACACTGGTAAAATGAAGTGAAAAAAATTCATTTTTATTTATAAAAAAAATACCATATTTACCTAACATTTGTAAAAAAAATTGCAAATTTCCAAGTTTCAATTTCTCTACTTCTATAATACATAGTAATACCTCCAAAAATAGTTATTACTTTACATTCCCCATATGTCTACTTCATGTTTGGATCATTTTGGGAATGATATTTTAATTTTTGGGGATGTTACAAGGCTTAGAAGTTTAGAAGCAAATCTTGAAATTTTTCAGAAATTTTCAAAAACCCAATTTTTAGGGACCAGTTCAGGTCTGAAGTCACTTTGCGAGGCTTACATAATAGAAACCACCCAAAAATGACCCCATTCTAGAAACTACACCCCTCAAGGTATTTAAAACTGATTTTACAAACTTTGTTAACCCTTTAGGTGTTCCACAAGAATAAATGGAAAATAGAGATACAATTTCAAAATTTCCCTTTTTTGGCAGATTTTCCATTTTGATAATTTTTTTCCAGTTACAAAGCAAGGGTTAACAGCCAAACCAAACTCAATATTTATGGCCCTGATTCTGTAGTTTACAGAAACACCCCATATGTGGTCGTAAACTACTGTACGGGAACATGGCAGGGCGCAGAAGGAAAGGAATGCCATACGGTTTTTGAAAGGCAGATTTTGCTGGACTGTTTTTTTTGACACCACGTCCCATTTGAAGCCCCCCTGAATCACCCCTAGAGTAGAAACTCCATAAAAATGACCCCATCTAAGAAACTACACCCCTGAAGGTATTCAAAACTGATTTTACAAGCTTTATTAACCCTTTAGGTGTTCCACAAGAATTCGTGGAAAATAGAGATACAATTTCAAAATTTCCCTTTTTTGGCAGATTTTCCATTTTAATATTTTGTTTACTTTTACAAAGCAAGGGTTAACAGCCAAACAAAACTCAATATATATGGCCCTGATTCTGTAGTTTACAGAAACACCCCATATGTGGTCGTAAACTACTGTACGGGCACACGGCAGGGCGCAGAAGGAAAGGAATGCCATATGGTTTTTGGAAGGCAGATTTTGCTGGACTGTTTTTTTTGACACCATGTCCCATTTGAAGCCCCCCTGATGCACCCCTAGTATAGAAACTCCATAAAAGTGACCCCATATAAAAAGATACACCCCTCAAGGTATTCAAAACTGATTTTAGAAACATCATTAACCCATTAGGTGTTCCACAAGAATTAATGGAAAATAGAGATACAATTTAAAAATTTCACTTTTTTGGCAGATTTTCCATTTTAATATTTTTTTTTACTTTTACAAAGCAAGGGTTAACAGCCAAACAAAACTCAATATTTATGGCCCTAATTAGTTTACAGAAACACCCCATATGTGGTTGTAAACTACTGTACGGGCACACGGCAGGGCACAGAAGGAAAGGAATGCCATACGGTTTTTGGAAGGCAGATTTTGCTGGACTGTTTTTTTTGACACCATGTCCCATTTGAAGCCCCCCTGATGCAACCCTAGAGTAGAAACTCCATAAAATTGACCTCATCTAAGAAACTACACCCCTCAAGGTATATAAAACAGATTTTACAAATGTCGTTAACCCTTTAGGTGTTCCACAAGAGTTATTGGCAAATGGAGATGAAATTTCAGAATTTCAATTTTTTGGCAAATTTTACATTTTAATAATTTTTTTTACTTTTACAAAGCAAGGGTTAACAGCCAAACCAAACTCAATATTTATGGCCCTAATTCTGTAGTTTACAGAAACACCCCATATGTGGTTGTAAACTACTGTACAGGCACAGGGCAGGGCGCAGAAGGAAAGGAATGCCATACGGTTTTTGGAAGGCAGATTTTGCTGGACTGTTTTTTTTGACACCATGTCCCATTTGAAGCCCCCCTGATGCAACCCTAGAGTAGAAACTCCATAAAAGTGACCTCATCTAAGAAACTACACCCCTCAAGGTATATAAAACAGATTTTACAAATGTCGTTAACCCTTTAGGTGTTCCACAAGAGTTATTGGCAAATGGAGATGAAATTTCAGAATTTAAATTTTTGGGCAAATTTTACATTTTAATCCATTTTTCCCAGTAACAAAGCAAGGGTTAACAGCCAAACAAAACTCAATATTTATGGCCCTAATTCTGTAGTTTACAGAAACACCCCATATGTGGTCGTAAACAGCTGTACGGGCACACGGCAGGGCGCAGAAGGAAAGGAATGCCATGCGGTTTTTGGAAGGCAGATTTTGCTGGACTGTTTTTTTTGACACAATGTCCCATTTGAAGCCCCCCTGATGCACGCCTAAAGTAGAAACTCCAAAAAAGTGGCCCCATTTTAGAAACTACGGGATAGGGTGGCAGTATTGTTGGTACTCGTTTAGGGTACATATGATTTTTGGTTGCTCTATATTCCACTTTTTGTGAGGCAAGATAACAAGAAATAGCTTTTTTGGCACCGTTTTTATTTTTTGTTATTTAAAACAATCATCTGACAGGTTAGATAATGTGATATTTTTATAGACCAGGTTGTCACGGATGCGGCGATACCTAATATGTATACTTTTTTTTTATTTATGTAAGTTTTACACAATGATTTCATTTTTGAAGCAAAAAAATGTTTTAGTGTTTCCATAGTCTGAGAGCCATAATTTTTTCAGTTTTGGGGCGTTTACTTCAGGTAGGGTATGATTTTTGCGGGATGAGATGACGGTTTTATTGGCACTATTTTGGGGTGCGTGTGACTTTTTGATCGCTTGCTATTACACTTTTTGTGATGTAAGGTGACAAAAAATGGTTTATTTAGCACAGTTTTTTTTTAAATTTTGTTACGGTGTTCATCTGAGGGGTTCGGTCATGTGATATTTTTATAGAGCCGGTCGATACGGACGTGGCAATACCTAATATGTATACTTTTTTTTTTATGTAAGTTTTACACAATGATTTCATTTTTGAAGCAAAATAAATTATGTTTTAGTGTTTCCATAGTCTGAGAGCCATAATTCTTTCAGTTTTTGGGCGATAACCTTGGGTAGGGTATGATTTTTGCGGGATGAGATGACGGTTTTATTGGCACTATTTTTGGGTGTGTGTGACTTTTTGAACGCTTGCTATTACACTTTTTGTGATATAAGGTGACAAAAAATGTTTCATTTAGCACAGTTTTTATTTTTTATTTTTTACGGTGTTCATCTGAGGGGTTAGATCATGTGATATTTTTATAGAACTGGTCGATACGAACGCGGCGATACCAAATATGTGAACTTTTTTTTATTTATGTAAGTTTTACACAATAACAGCTTTTTTAAAACAAAAAAAATGATGTTTTAGTGTCTCCATATTCTGAGCCATAGTTTTTTAATTTTTTGGGCGATTGTCTCAGGTAGGGGCTAATTTTTTGCGGGATGAGGTGACGGTTAGATTGGTATTATTTTGGTGGGAAAACGCCTTTTTGATCGCTTGCTGTTGTACTTTTTGTGATGTAAGGTGACAAAAAAATGGTTTATTTAGCACATTTTTTTTTTTTTACGGTGTTCATCTGAGGGGTTAGGTCATGTGATATGTTTATAGAGCCAGTATATACAAACGCGGCGATACCTAATATGTATACTTTTTTTTCCCCCATTTTATACCATTTTTTTTTTTACTTTATTTGGGGAAAATGAAGTTTTTGTTTATTTTTACTTGAAACTTAAATTTTTTTTTAGGTAAAACTTTATTTTTTCCCTTTTTTTTTCACTTTATTTTTTGTCCCACTTTGGGACATGAACTTTTGGGGGTATATTCCTTTACAATGAATTCCAATACTTCTGTATTGGAATGCATTGGCTGTATGAGTAATACTGTGTGTATTACTCATACAGCTTCCGGGGCCTGTGAGATCAGCGTAATGCCTTCCTTTGACATCGTGCTGCCTTCCATGCCATCGGGTTCCCCCCACAGCCCCATGGGGAACCGATGGCACCACCTCCGCACCAGGTTAAAGCCGCAAAGCGCATTTAGCCGAGGTGCCTGCTCAATGATTTGAGCAGGCACCTTGTTCCGATCACCGCCGCCGGGCAGCGGTGATCGGAACAACACATGACATACCGGTACGTCATGGGTCCTTAAGGACTCGGGAACCATGCCGTACCGGTACGTCATGGGTCCCTAAGGGGTTAAATACGGATGTAGAAGGGTTAACACACAAGCTTTATGAGACATGTTATCGAAACTAAATGCAACTAAATGCGTTAAGCAATTGCTTTTCAATGGCTTTTGTTTTAAGATAACGCAATGAGTTAAGAAATTTGAGTTAAGAGTGTGAGTGTTACCCCTGCTACATCTGTATATACTACACTGTATATATAATACCTCCTCTTACTGGGTCTGATTCATAGGTTGGGTGCAATAAATGAGACATGAGTGAGTGTTTGAAAAAAAATTGTATATTGTATAGGGTGGAAAATTGAGGTTACAATTACTATTATTGATAAATATATATGCAGGTATAATGGAACAAAAATAAATAAATATTATGATCAGAGACTTATAGACACAACAATAATTACAGTTACTTACAAATGCCAAGATACAATATTAATGTTCCTTTAAAACCATTTGGTAAGTCAATATAAATTTCCTTACAGTTTATAGTTACCACACATAGGTCTCTCCTCTTCCATCCAGCTTCCTCCAGGTTCCTTCCAGCCTCCCTCTTCCTTCCAGCTCCTCCATATGCCCAATTCATGGGTTTTTTATCTCTTGAAAACTATAAACCCCACTCCATGTAAACGCCTCATATCTGATGTCCAAGAATCCGTTGGCTCCCCCTCATAAAGACTCTTTGTCAACCAGTTATTTTAGCATTTTATGGCACTTCGCCTTTAGGCCTGTATTACACCAACAGATATCTGTCCAATCAGACCAATAGTTGGTGTGTATAACAAAAGATCTGTGTGTGTAATTGGCCATCTGACCAATGATTGGTCAGAAAATCTGTCAGATAATATTTGGTGCAATACAAGCCTTATTTACACATTTTGGTTGTGTTTTGTTCACTACTAATCTGCATCTAAGAGATACAGAATACCCCAAGACCTTTATTTGTGAGAATCAAAATAAGACAAAAAGGAGCTAGATACATACTAACGAAGTATATACACCAGTCAGACAGACAGTCACCTACCCATCTCTCAAGCCTGTATTACACCTGCCGATTTATCAGCAGATGATTGCTAATGAGCGTTCGTTGCAGCAAATGCTTGATTATCGGTCTAATATTGATCTGCCGCTCGCTGGGGAAGATTGATGGCATAGTGATTGCTCCTCCCCATGCTGCGGAGAAAATCGCTCCCGACAATCATCTGCCACATCCGGCCATTTGCACATGCAACAGATTAGTAAGAGTCTAGTTGTGGAATTTTGCCATGCAATACACCATACAAATCTACTACTAATGTACAGTACAATGCATGTGAATGCCATGCTTAGCCTTTCAATCCCAAATGATAAGAACATTTGTAAGCCCGCCCCATCCGGGCAGAGAAAACACTAAAAATCCTGGAAAGAAAAAACTTTTAATAAACTTTTTGCATGTTTTACCAAGACATTTTGTGATCTGTTTTGCCCACAGTCTAAAAACAAACCAGGACTGCTGGGAGCTGTGGAATGGGGTTTAATGTCTACAAGTAAGAAGGGTCTCGTGACAAAAGCTGATCACAAACTGTCCTCCCACTGGGACCTCCAGCACACAGCTGGAATCTATGGGGAAATCTGACAGTAAGTGTTGAATCTCCCTACAACGCCACCACAGGGGAAATGAGGCATTACACAGTGCTCGTTCAAATCAATGTGGATTGTATGGGACCTTCAGAGCAAAAAAGACGCTCTTCTAACTGCTCGCTATTCTGGGCAGGATATGAGTATTCTGAACAGATGCCCTCCTCCATAATCTCAGATTTTTCTAATAGAATTTTTGAAAATGGGTTTTCTAAGATGGACAGCCCCTTTAAATAAACCTCATACACATGCTGAAGAATTTTCAAATCCCGAACATCTCCTATTTGTGCAGATTCTTTTTCGATTTGTACAGGTTTTACCAGTTGTGGAATGCAGGTGGATGCAGTGTATAAAATCCTTGGCGTTAATGCATTGTGTTATATTAGTCCGTTGAGGGCTGCAATTCTGACACTACACTGCGTGCAGAATTATTAGGCAAATGAGTATTTTGACCACATCATCCTCTTTATGCATGTTGTCTTACTCCAAGCTGTATAGGCTCGAAAGCCTACTACCAATTAAGCATATTAGGTGATGTGCATCTCTGTAATGAGAAGGGGTGTGGTCTAATGACATCAACACCCTATATCAGGTGTGCATAATTATTAGGCAACTTCCTTTCCTTTGGCAAAATGGGTCAAAAGAAGGACTTGACAGGCTCAGAAAAGTAAAAAATAGTGAGATATCTTGCAGAGGGATGCAGCACTCTTAAAATTGCAAAGCTTCTGAAGCGTGATCATCGAACAATCAAGCGTTTCATTCAAAATAGTCAACAGGGTCGCAAGAAGCGTGTGGAAAAACCAAGGCGCAAAATAACTGCCCATGAACTGAGAAAAGTCAAGCGTGCAGCTGCCAAGATGCCACTTGCCACCAGTTTGGCCATATTTCAGAGCTGCAACATCACTGGAGTGCCCAAAAGCACAAGGTGTGCAATACTCAGAGACATGGCCAAGGTAAGAAAGGCTGAAAGACGACCACCACTGAACAAGACACACAAGCTGAAACGTCAAGACTGGGCCAAGAAATATCTCAAGACTGATTTTTCTAAGGTTTTATGGACTGATGAAATGAGAGTGAGTCTTGATGGGCCAGATGGATGGGCCCGTGGCTGAATTGGTAAAGGGCAGAGAGCTCCAGTCCGACTCAGACGCCAGCAAGGTGGAGGTGGAGTACTGGTTTGGGCTGGTATCATCAAAGATGAGCTTGTGGGGCCTTTTCGGGTTGAGGATGGAGTCAAGCTCAACTCCCAGTCCTACTGCCAGTTTCTGGAAGACACCTTCTTCAAGCAGTGTTACAGGAAGAAGTCTGCATCCTTCAAGAAAAACATGATTTTCATGCAGGACAATGCTCCATCACACGCGTCTAAGTACTCCACAGCGTGGCTGGCAAGAAAGGGTATAAAAGAAGAAAATCTAATGACATGGCCTCCTTGTTCACCTGATCTGAACCCCATTGAGAACCTGTGGTCCATCATCAAATGTGAGATTTACAAGGAGGGAAAACAGTACACCTCTCTGAACAGTGTCTGGGAGGCTGTGGTTGCTGCTGCACGCAATGTTGATGGTGAACAGATCAAAACACTGACAGAATCCATGGATGGCAGGCTTTTGAGTGTCCTTGCAAAGAAAGGTGGCTATATTGGTCACTGATTTGTTTTTGTTTTGTTTTTGAATGTCAGAAATGTATATTTGTGAATGTTGAGATGTTATATTGGTTTCACTGGTAAAAATAAATAATTGAAATGGGTATATATTTGTTTTTTGTTAAGTTGCCTAATAATTATGCACAGTAATAGTCACCTGCACACACAGATATCCCCCTAAAATAGCTAAAACTAAAAACAAACTAAAAACTACTTCCAAAAATATTCAGCTTTGATATTAATGAGTTTTTTGGGTTCATTGAGAACATGGTTGTTGTTCAATAATAAAATTAATCCTCAAAAATACAACTTGCCTAATAATTCTGCACTCCCTGTATTATTATTTTGATCCAGAAAGCACTGTGTGAATAGTACTATATGTGTTTCACAGACAGGAGAGCTGCAGTGCATGGAAATATAGGAGTGAAAAAAATGACATAAGATTAATGCAGTGATTAAAATATGATTACAACTAAGAAATTGTAATCTATTGGAGGAACAGGTGATTCAGTCATTCATCAAATATACATTTTTGCATCCTGAAGGTAAATTTTTTAAATATATATACCTAAGAAATTCAATGATGATGTGTGAACCAAGCATAAGGGCTCATGCACACTGCCATTGCCCAGCCACACCCGTATTGCGGTCCGCAAACAGCTAGTCCGCAATATACGGCCACCGGCTGTTTGTGCACCGCATCACGGATGAGGACCCATTCATTTGTGAATGCATGATTTTGCGGACACACTGACACCAGTTATTAATTCGGCATTATTAGTGGCTCTACACCGCTGGACCACCAATGACTATTACATTGTAATTATAAGACCGCTCTGTCACCAATGCGATCAAGTGTTTTCTGGTTATATGGCTGCATCATTTTTTTTTTTTTCTGAGGGGGCAAATGAGAGTTTATTCTGATGGTAAAACAGGAACAGAACTTAAAATGGTTGTGCAAGAATGGGGGAGTGGGGGGTGGCTCCCCTACTTTACAGGACCTGTAAAGAGAAGATTGCTTACCTGCTTCCCGGCACTGGCTCCCCGCTTCTTTTTCTCCAGGCCTGGGCTGCTCCACTAGGCTCCCTCAATGTAAACATCCAGTTTGACATCACTGCAGCCAATCACTGAAAGCAACGGTGACCGCCTCCCCTTATGCCATGACATGACGCAAGGGGATCCAGGGATCCAGGGTCTGCCACGGCCAGTGGTTGGCTGTGGCAATGTCAAACCAGATGCTTACATTGAGGAAGCTCAGCGGAGTATCCAAGGCCAGGAGAAGGAGGAGCAGGGAGCCAGTACAGGTAAGCAGGTAAGTAATCTTACTTTTACTGGGCCGGTAAAATGGGAGGGGGGGGGGGGGCTACCAAACCTCTCCACCATTCTTGCACAACTTTTTTTTGTCTTTCATATAGGGGGGCCGTTCTGTGGCTGAACTGTGAAAAAAGCACTGTTTATTCAGAGAGTGACTCACAGAGTATTTGGCCTGTCTACTCCATATTGCAATCTTAGGGTGGGATATTTGATGCTGCAAAGACTGTGACAAAGACTATGCCTGAACTGTATACCAAGCTACTGCAGTAAAGACTGTTTATTTGTTCACCAAACCAGCCTCATCATTGACTGCACTGACACCTGCATTTTCACAGTACCGCCTTGCCTTGCACTTCAAAACTCATCTCTCCAAAGGGCATCCAAAATAACAAGAGTCTGGAGAACTCCCAAACCAGGGTGTGCCCTGGAGAGAAGAAAGGTGCACTCTTCTCATCACTGCACGACCTCAGGTGACGTCAGACTGAGGACTGCTACTGTGAGTAACTACTACCACCGTTATTGCTACCACCACTCCTATCCTCCTGGGCTCACTGCATAAGCCAAACAACAAAGATCTGAAGCAATCCTACTGTACCCGGACAGGAACTGAGTTCCTCCTACTCACAGGCTTAGCTGAACGTGAACAGCAAAAACTGAACAGAAACCAAAAGTAACCTGCCCTCTTGAAAGTCTTTGTAAGGTGTTGGCAAACAGAATGTTTCATCATATCAAAAGACTTAAGTTCAATTCAAAGTCTAGGAAAAACAAAATCTGTGATCTGCTAATCGGAAAGGTCAAAGACCTCTTATCACCTGCAAAACTTCACGGCACACAATAAAGAACCTGAACGATAACGTTGATGTATCGATGGCTTGTCTATTCTGGCATGGACAATTGATATTCATGATCTGTAACAAGTTACATTGCAATCTTAATTACGGTATTTTTCGCTTTATAAGACACACTTTTTTCACAAGAAAAATGATGCAGCCAATAACCTTGCTGCGTAACTGTCAAACTGACTGTTGAGGAACAGTTTTGTAAAATATAAAATTGTGCGCCCATCATGGGTCTGATCATTAATGTTCACATGATTTTACAGGCAAGCAGCAGTTCTACCACGAAAATGCTGGGCCACACAAAAGAAGTGCATATTCAACGGTTTAACCCCCCTCGTCTTCAGCGACTCTGCTCCAGTCCTCCCAACCAGGCTTTGTCTACATGGCTGCGGCAGTGACATGCCCATATATGGCACATGGCTTCTCCAGCCAATCACTGGCCTCAGCGATCTTGTGGCACATACCACTGAGGCCAGTGATTGGCTGCAGTGGTAATATACACAGGCACGTCATTGCTGCATGAAAAAATATGACATTGTTAATGTCAAGGGCGACCATCGGAGTAGCGGTGCTGGAGCACAGGGGGTTTAAACCAGTAAGTACAGTGAGCACAACTCCATGCCTGCCTACCAATTGTTTTTTTTGTTTTTTTATTAACTCAGACAGTTTTTAAAGGCTTTAAAAAATGAAGCAATTTTGCAGCAAGCCGTCATTCGGAAAAAAGCTACCGTTTTGTGTATACAGCTTTTGTGCAGACCTATGTATCTCCATGGTAAACATACTGCAAACATTCTACCTTCTATTTGGTCCCTGCTTTTTGTAACCTGCCTAGCACAGTTCACGGTGCAGGAGTCTGTTTGAAAAAGCACTATGGAGAAGATTTATCGTCCCCCTATTCCACTTTTACGGCATAACAAATTAAATTTGCAAACCCGGATGTATGACTTTTAAATCCAGGCGCAAGTGGCATTTCTACACCATCCTTGCCACTTTCTGAAAAGGGGCAGGGTGTGGGCAGAACTTTTGGCCCAAGCACAGCACATTTATTATCGGCAGTGCTGTTTTTTATTGTAATCCGTCCAGCAGTTTTGCAGAAAAACTACTTTTATAAAACCCTGAAGGTGCCCAGAGGGGCGTTATGTTCCCCTTTGTGTGCCCAGTAATGCCCCTCTTACAGTGCCCAAAACGCCTTCCTGCAGAATCCCTAACCGCCCACAGCATCTCATCTCTCTCCTCCCCCTCCATGACGGTCGAGCGAAGTCTCGCGCGAGCATCGGACGTCACTGGGCTCGGCGCATGCCCAGTGACGACGATGAAGCTCCTGCCCTCAGTCTCCAGCAAACTGGCGCAGCCCTCAGTGGGTACTGCGTCTGCGCGAGACTTCGCTCGGCCGTCAGGGAGGGGGAGGAGAGGGATGAGACGCTGTGGGCGGTTAGGGATTCTGGAGGAAGGCGTTTTGGGCACTGTAAGAGGGGCGTTACTGGGCACACAAAGGGGAACATAACGCCCCTCTGGGCACCTTCAGGGTTTTATAAAAGTAGTTTTTCTGCAAAACTGCTGGACGGATTACAATAAAAAACAGCACAGCCGATTCAAGGTAAGCTGTGGAGCATGACTGGTTTAAAATCTGAATTTGTGTTATACGAGGTGACAGAATCCCTTTAAGCAACACAGAGCTAGTGCTTCAGGAGGAGCATGGGAGCGCACAAGAACAAGAAGAAATCTGTAACTTCCATAGTTCTCAGCTGTTCTGAAACTACAATTCCCAAAATGCTCTATTTACTTCTTTGGGAGTTAGAAGAACAGCCGAGCATGTTTACATTGCTGGGAGTGCCAAAGGTTGCTGATCCCTGCTGTATACACTGCTAACCATGTTGTGTTCAGATTTTACATGGAGACCATCAACAGAGGATTGGTTTACTTCACTAGGGGTCTCCATTACAGAGTCCGCTTAAATACCATAAAAAATGGCACAAGCAAAATGCCTGATATTATTGTCAATGGGACTCATTGGGCATCATCTGTCACGTAATTTGATGGCTCAGGTGCTTCCATTATTTTCATTGTTCTGCTCCTATAATGGATAGAATATGGCAAATTGCTAGGCTGTTGTGAATCCCACCTAAGCCATAACCCGGGGTAGGTGTAAAAAAATAGAAGCAGGGCAAATCTGTCTGGTATCCCTTTTCTCTGCAAGCTCCACTCCTGGAAAATGCGGCTGTGTGACGTGGCCTAGTGCAGTCTTGGTGCCACAATAGTTGTGTTTTTCTCCTATGGATTTCTTGCTGAAAACTTCCAGCAAAATGTTTTTCTCATTTTTGATCAATTTGGCTATTGTGGTAAAATAGAGCAGCAGCCATGATGCAAAAGGAAACGCAAAGTGTGAACTTGGCATTAGGAGAGATAACAGTAAGAAAATGGAAACTCACCCATTAACTGGCTTTACCGTATGAACAATTAACAACATACAATGCATTCCAGCATTGTTCTATGAAACCAGGAAGAGATTTCATAAAAGTAGCTTACTCAGTATTAACCCCCTTCCTGTCTCATACCATTTATTTGCATACAAGGTGGAATGTAGCTTAGCCACAGTGCCCTAATTTTATGGTGCTGTGGAAGGGTGTGAATTTCCATCAAAGGGCAAAATATGTAAGTACTCATAAGATAGTGAACACACAGCCCTATTTCTAATGTTTTTTGCAAGAAAAATGCATTTCTCATTGTTCCTGTTAAAGTGGGAATCGATGTATGTTTTGGTTAAAGAAGCGCTCACACAAAAATGATTATTCTTTGTCCCATTAGAAAGGTACATGATGTAAACCCGGTTTGTCAAACATGGGCCTGTGACCCCGTCAGTTCCCGGGAGGCCACGGGAGCCTGTGACTCCATTCCCTGCCATTCAGCCTCCTAGGCCACAAGCCACTAGGACTGAAGTCTTTGACAGTAGAGCAGTGTAGGAGGTTGTGATGTAGGAGTTTGTCACAAGCCTCTTCTAGGCTGTGGCCTGTGTTGCTGCATCCCTGGCTGCACCTCCGGCCACAGGCTGGAAGAGGCTTATGGCCTACTTCGCAGAAGACGATTGGGAACGGGAGACAGATGAGTATTTTTATTTTTTTTAAGTTGGCAATGCTTGGAGCACTACAGGGGAGAGGAGAGCATTAATACCAGCCAGAACCTTATTGGGGGCATTATAACACAGGGGGCCCTTGGGAAGTCTGGGAGCACTATTACTACAGTATGGGGGAACTATCTCTATGGCACTATTAATAGTGCACTATAGTTTGTGGACATTAGGGGGCATAGTGGGTTCAGTATTGGGATTAGCAGCATGATGACAATTTTGGGGCACCAGTAGGGAGAGGAGGATGGAAAACTGAGGAACCTAAGATGCTTGTGTGTCAAACTTTGCAGAGACGAGACACGACTGAGAGAAGTCACAAAGGTCTGGTTCAAATGGAGAAGGAGGACATAGAACGTCTACATCAAAAGAGACATCACTGGATATAAAGGTATGTGGTTATATATTCTATTAACGATAATAATGTATTGTATCATATTTGAAATAAATGCGGCCCATCAATCCCAAATTCTTTCTGTGTGCAGCCCGTATATCCGGCTGTGTTTAAGACCCCTGATGTAAACGGTAGTGAAGGTAATCTTCTCACTGGTGACTGTAGTTGTGCATTATCCGCATCCTTCTGGTCCTCACCTGTCTCATGTGACTGACACTCTAAAATTCCAATGGGGGAGACAGATCTAGATCATGATTAGTGAGGGTCCATAGCGCCAGGAGCGCACCACCAACAGGCAATGTGAGGTGATTGCCTCAGGGGGCAGGGCGTTGGGAAATGAGCTCTTCCTTTGTGGAATGCTCAGTGGACAGGAGCAATGTCTCCCTTCCCCACCATTCACTCTGATAGGCATCAGGCCTAGTGTATATAGCCTATCAGAGGCTGGTGCAGGCGGCATACAGCTCAGGACACAGACTGGAAGAAGCCTTTGTCTTGCACCGCATCTCTGACAGCAGCATGGAGGTAAGTAGTTGAGTTTGTTAGTTTTCAGCATGCCATTGGGGTACTATGGGGGGGGGGGTCATTATTATAACAGGGGTGAGCACTATGGGGACATTGGTTCTACTGAGGAAACTTAAAAGGGGCATTTTTGTACTGGCATACATAAGTGGGCATTTTTCGTACTGGCACATATGAGGGGGAATTTGTGTACTGTCACACATTATAAGGGGGTATTTTTGAACTGGCACACATAAGCAGGTAACTTGAATGGACACACATTACAATGGGGCATTTTTCATACTGTTACACATAAGTGGGCATTTTTTTGTACTGGCACACATTAAGAGGCACTTTTTGTACTAGCATGCATTATAAGGGGAATTTTGTACTGGCTCACATTATAAGTTTTTTTTGTACAGGCACAGATTATGTGGGATAAGGGAGCTTGTTTTGTACTAGCACACATTTTAAGGGGAATTATTACTTCTGGGGAGCATTATGGATGGTTCTATTACTGCTCGGGGGTATGGGGAACAAGATTAATATGGGCACTATGGGGGCATTATTAGTTCTGGGGCACAATGGGGGACATTACTATAGGGGAAGGCAGAGTAGTATCACTGTTGCACTCTGGTAAAGAATTATTACTATTAGTGGGACTTTGGAGAGCACTACTACTGTCGAGCGTTCCCTGGCACAATATCAGCTTAGCACAATTATTTTTGGGGAACACTGTGTTTACTGCACTATTAGAGTGAGGGGTACTGTTTGCTGAGCACAGTTTTTTAGGGCACTGTGTGCCAATAATTATTGAGGGGTGCACTAGTGTACTAGTATTTTCAGGGGGATTTCTGCAGTATAGTATTGCGGAGCACAGCAGGCACAGTATTGGGGGTGACAGGATGGGGTGTTCAGAAGGTGGGAGGATGATGGAAAAGTAGGAAACTAACATGTCTATGTGTCAAACTCTGCAGAGACAAGCATGGCTGAAAGAAATCATCATGGCTGTCTGGTCCGAATGGAAGAGACGAAGACAGAGAACTTCTACATCAGAGGAGACATCACTAGATTCTTTCACATCAGCACTTGTTATTTACGTTCTTCTGCTCCCTTATAGGTTCGCCACATAATTGTCTTGAAAGAAACCTAACAGATCCCATTGACTACTATAATGGGATTTGTTCAGTTTCCGTTCTGGAGAATATTTTTTTTGCGGAGAAGTGACAGAAGCCCCAAGAGGAGATTCTGACACAATTTTGAAAGTGGTCAAAGAGACATGTGGTACTGTATTACCCTTTACGTTTATTAGTGCTGTATGTAATGGTTTCCAAGTATGTCTTTCACAGTAGGGCTGGGAGGGAAGGGGTTAGGTTGAGAATTTTGCAAGGGTGGGCACTGTTTCAATTTTCGCCTCAGGACAGGCAGTAGAAAGGCAAGATGCACTCTTGCCTAGCACACAAACATATCACCTGTGGATACGTGATGATAAGTGTTGATATTGGGAAAACCTCTTTCATAAATTATGCCTTTCCATCTACTAATGATCTGCTGCTGGATATAGATTTGATTTTAATTCCTCCTTTGTTCATTCACTTTGCATTTTGTAAATTGATTAAAAAAAACTAAAAACTATTAACACTTCTATTTTTGACAGCATTCTTATTTTGCAACATTTTTCTCACACCTGCCTCTGTACAGTGGAAAATACACTGTCAATATTAGACTGCACTGTGATACAAATGTACTGCACTATATTATATGCTGCGCTTGCAAGTGGAGGTGTGAGGTACTATTCATAAGGGTACACCACCTCATGGCACAGATAGAGTCACAAAGTGGCTGAGAAAAATACATTTTCTTCTAGTCAACCTGAAACACGTTTGGGGCAGGTTTTTCTTATGACAGTTGGTTTAATTAAGCCATGATGATGAGTGGTTTCCAGATTGACAGTGTCCTGTAATGGTTGCAGCCAGGACTGAATCAAGTTGAGTTATAGATCTTTTAAATTTACATTAGATATCTGGTACAATGTCAAGCGACCAGAAAATACCATTGCCTATCCTGAAGGCTAGCAAAAATCCAACTAAATACCAGGCAGCTGACCAATATTTCTGATATATTTAACCGCTTATGGTATGTTTTTAAGAAATATATGTGATTGTTATAGTCCTAATCTCAGTCCTGAAACCAATACCTGTATACGAGACTGTATTGTAAGTACTTTCTGTTGACCTCCAAAGACGCAATGATGAAACAATGATTGCATAAGCATTTTCTGCTAATCTTTCTGCTGTGGGCACCTACAAAAAACGTTCACTTCTCTTAAGTTTCCTTTTCAAAGTAGACCTTTGGAGCATCAGGGTGAAAAACAAACATCAATAAAACTGCAGAGGGGAATACCAGTAAGTACATTTACTCTCGCATTTCAGAAAGAATATCCAGGAGCTTATTCTTAGATAGAATCATTTTGCTATAATGTCATTGTTATATGTTACATTGAATCAGATAATACTAGCATGTATACCTTAGTTGCAGTAGTTACAGTAGTTAAAGGGGTCTTCCGAGATTTAAATATTAATTTGCAGCGAGCCCGACCGCAGGGGATACACGTGAAGCTACGGTGGGCCGTTGGGGGTAGTAGTTGTACTCCCAGTTAGCAGAGCCTCCCTGGGCCCGAAGTGCAGTGGATGGGAAGACAGCACTAAATCCTCCGGGGCACTCTCTATTGCAGGGATCACCAGCCAGATGGAAGTTGAGGTGCCCTTGATGGTATACATGTTTAAGGTGCTTTGGTGGCTAGGCCCCTGTGTTCGTGACGCCAGCACCGTAAGGTGCAAATGTAGAGTGTTGTAGTGGAAATGATGAGGAGGCAGTTGTAATCTAACAGTTGAACATTTACTGAATCAATTGTCTTCAGATAGTCAGTACAGATACAGTTCATTTGTATGGCATGAGTGATGACTCAAAAATAGGTTTAATAGTAATCCTTTTATCAGGTTTAGGCAATTGTCAGTTGAGGAGTTCTCTTTAAGGCTGACACTTTACAAGCAAGACTTCTGTAATTATTCTAAGTCCCAACTATAGCACTCTGGTACTAAATATGCTGTTTTCTACTTATCTTGAGCTATCCAATAAGCGCGTTCTCCCTTGTGGCAGGCATCAGTCTTCTGCTACATTATTCGCAGGATGCTCTCCTGAAGGATTCAGGTTTTTAGGTTTCCACTATATCCCGGAAGGCTTCTAGTGAATAAGGTCAATTCTGCGCATCAATTATCCATTCATGTCCCGACACTCCTAAATTTGTTCTCAGGCACTTGTGCTTGTGAAGTCCATAGGCTGGATTCAGCTCTAACCCTCACTAGACTTGCTTCATATTTAGACATAGACTTATGGTCTTGTGCTTGGCTGAAGTTTCCCCCTCTCATATACTAATGTGCCACAAACAGGAAGTTAATATCACCAACCATTCCCATTTTATTAAGGTGTATCCATATAAATGGCCTACCCTGTATTTATATTGCCATCATGTTGGTGCATTGGCCAAATGCAATTTATCTGATACACCACCAGAACATTTAACATTTCGAAGTGAAGATGTCCACAGATCTTCAGTTCTAAATCAGAAATTAGTTTAAAACTTTTTTGACACCGAGTAAGGGTTATTGCTTGGTACTGTATAGATGGTTGGCTAGGGTGGAATAATTAATAGACAAGAAGCTAATCTGCAGTATAAGGCAATTTTCGCACATGGCAAATTTGCTACAGAAAATTCCTTGTGCAGCTTTTGATGTAGATATGACCATAGATATACACTTTGTAATGCAAAATATTTACATTTGAAACAAAATCCATTCTTGAGTGCGAGGTTTTTGTGAAATGGGCCAAAGATGTGCTGGGAAATGAAATACCACTAACGCAGGAATGAATTTTATTTCATAATACTATGGACAATATATCAATGCCGCAGATTGCTCATATATGTATAATAGCAGTTAAAAGATGTCTATTACAACATTGGTTAAAACCTTCTACACCACAGATGTCAGACAGGGTCAGCCAAGTGAAGGGATGCATGAGATTGGAATTCCTTGCTGCGCAACAAACTAAGGAAAAAATGTTTAATGGACTAATGAATAGGTGGAGGAATTTAATAAGAAAAGTAATAGGAGATTAAGAGATTTAATCTCTGATAAACCCTTATAAATCAACTTTATGGTACAGCTAAAGGGGACACTGGGAAAATTGGACCAGAAATAGGGATTTGAGCGTAATACCCAATCTGATACACAGATAATGTTAACGAGATCTAAATGCCAAAGATATGGGATGGTGACTAGCATTAGAAGTTAATGTTTGGGTAATAGGGGGAAGGGTTAGCTAAGTAATAAAGAAGTTATATTCTCAATTACACTTTAATGCAGACTGCAGAATAACAATGTGCTTGACATAACGATACATGAACATTATGTATACGAAACAATGCTGTGGTGACTTCAAACTGCAATCTTATTTTATTTTATTATATGATGTAAAATAACAGTGTAATATGCATAAATGTATATGAACATTGTGTTAATGTTACAATGACGCAATGGTATTATTGTTCAGAGAAAACAATAAAGTTTGTTTAAAAAAAAAAACAATTCTTGAGACTGCCTCCTTTTCTTGGTTATCTTCCTGATTCGCTTTCCTCAGCATTTAGCATACTTCTTGGCAAATTTCATTATGACTAGCGTTGAGCGAAGCGAGCTTCGGATGTGCAGTGACCAGGAACGGGTACGCTGGCGCCACTTATGCAGTGGGCCAGGATACGGGTGGATAATAGTTCTGTATTTGTCGTGACGCCAATTGCAGCGTGCGCAGGGTACTGCCCCAGGGCCCTCCCAAGGTGTTATAATGCATGTCCAAGATTAGGAATGCCATAGTGGTGTAATGGCCTATAATACCTCTATAGGTGGTGATAATTGTGTCAACGGTGTCTCCTACCTGGGTACGTCTGGACTCCTGGCTCACTTGCAATAAATTTTAGTGTAGTGATAGTAGGAGTAATAGAGGAATTTTGCAGCAGAAATGATGTCCAGACCTTTAGATGAAGATCAAACGTTTCTTTACTGAAGATAACTTGTATCCAAGCAGTATACAGTCATGGCCAAAAGTTTTGAGAATGACACAAATATTCGTTTTCACAAAGTTTGCTGCTAAACTGCTTTTAGATCTTTGTTTCAGTTGTTTCTGTGATGTAGTGAAATATAATTACACGCACTTCATACGTTTCAAAGGCTTTTATCGACAATTACATGACATTTATGCAAAGAGTCAGTATTTGCAGTGTTGGCCCTTCTTTTTCAGGACCTCTGCAATTCGACTGGGCATGCTCTCAATCAACTTCTGGGCCAATTCCTGGCTGATAGCAACCCATTATTTCATAATCACTTCTTGGAGTTTGTCAGAATTAGTGGGTTTTTGTTTGTCCACCTGCCTCTTGAGGATTGACCACAAGTTCTCAATGGGATTAATATCTGGGGAGTTTCCAGGCCATGGACCCAAAATGTCAACGTTTTGGTCCCCAAGGCACTTAGTTATCACTTTTGCCTTATGGCACGGTGCTCCATCGTGCTGGAAAGTGCATTGTTCTTCACCAAACTGTTGTTGGATTGTTGGAAGAAGTTGCTGTTGGAGGGTGTTTTGGTACCATTCTTTATTCATGGCTGTGTTTTTGGGCAAAATTGTGAGTGAGCCCACTCCCTTGGATGAGAAGCAACCCCACACATGAATGGTCTCAGGATGCTTTACTGTTGGCATGACACAGGACTGATGGTAGCGCTCACCTTTTCTTCTTCGGATAAGCCTTTTTCCAGATGCCCCAAACAATCGGAAAGAGGCTTCATCGGAGAATATGACTTTGCCACAGTCCTCAGCAGTCCATTCACTATACTTTCTACAGAAGATCAATCTGTCCCTGATGTTTTTTTTTGAGAAAAGTGGCTTCTTTGCTGCCCTTCTTGACACCAGGCCATCTTCCAAAAGTCTTCGCCTCACTGTGCGTGCAGATGCGCTCACACCTGCCTGCTGCCATTCCTGAGCAAGCTCTGCACTGGTGGCACTCCGATCCCACAGCTGAACCCTCTTTAGGAGACGATCCTGGGGCTTGCTGGACTTTCTTGGACGCCCTGAAGCCTTCTTAACAAGAATTGAACCTCTTTCCTTGAAGTTCTTGATGATCCTATAAATGGTTGATTGAGGTGCAATCTTAGTAGCCACAATATCCTTGCCTGTGAAGCCATTTTTATGCAACGCAATGATGGCTGCACGCGTTTCTTTGCAGGTCACCATGGTTAACAATGGAAGAACAATGATTTCAAGCATCACCCTCCTTTTAACATGCAATTCATCTGATCACTCTTCATAAAGTTCTGGAGTATATGCAAATTGCTATTATAAAAACTTAAGCAGCAACTTTTCCAATTTCCAATATTTATGTAATTCTCAAAACTTTTGGCCACGACTGTACAGCTTTGGTCTCTTGGTCCCAGCAGGTTTTAGCAATGATTGGCAGGAAATGAATGCTTCTGCTTTAATGTGAGCTTGCAGAATAATTCGTCTGCTTAGTAGCTCTGTAACTGTGGCAGGAATTAATCTTCTGCACTTTTCTGTACTTCTGCTGTATGGGGACAGACTAGCTGAGGAGGATGTGGCTTCTCCTAGGTCTCTGAACTTAACTCACAGATGATTTCTCAGCGGATGCTTTCTTCCTGGAACTCTAGAGGTTGTAGTTTCTGCTTCTTTTCATCCAGCTGAGACTGCAGGTGCTCAGCCTGGGTATGTGATCAGGTCTCAGAACAAGACTTGGTCCTTGCTGCGTTGCCTATGCAGGGGCCAACTAGAACTGGTTCTGTTTTTTTTTTTCCTTGTTGCAGGAAGGACGGAAACCTCCACTTCTCTTCAGCAGAGGGGCAGAATAGAACAGGATTGTTCCACTCTGAACGTCCATAACATTAAAACTATCTCTACTAGGGTTGAGCGAAACCGAAACGGAACATTTCAGTAAAAGTTCGGGTTCGGTGCTTTCTTGGCGCTTTTTGAAAGGCTGCAGAGCAGCCAATCAACAAGCGGTTAACTGTCTGACCTTAGAAGCCATCACAGCCTTGCCTACTAATGGCATGGCTGTGATTGGCCAGTGAAGCATGTGACCCAGCCTCTATATAAGCTAGAGTCACGTAGCGCTGCACATGACTCTGCTGTGCTTAGTGTAGGGAGAGGGTGCTGCTGGTGATTAGAGATGTCGCGAACATAAAATTTTCCATTCGCGAATGGCGAATGTGAATTTCCGCAAATGTTCGCGAACGGACGAACCGCCATAGACTTCAATAGACAGGCGAATTTTAAAATCCACAGGGACTCTTTCTGGCCACAATAGTGATGGAAAAGTTGTTTTCAAGGGGACTAACACCTGGACTGTGGCATGCCGAAGGGGGATCCATGGCAAAACTCCCATGGAAAATTACGTAGTTGACGCAGAGTGTGGTAAGTTAAATTCGCAATGCGATTAATATAACCTGTATTAATCGCATTGCGATTACAACTTAGATCTGAGTTCCTAATGGTTGTATTGCTAGAATATAATGATTGAGAATACAGAGAGTGCAGAATTATTAGGCAAGTTGTATTTTTGAGGATTAATTTTATTATTGAACAACAACCATGTTCTCAATGAACCCAAAAAACTCATTAATATCAAAGCTGAATATTTTTGGAAGTAGTTTTTAGTTTGTTTTTAGTTTTAGCTATTTTAGGGGGATATCTGTGTGTGCAGGTGACTATTACTGTGCATAATTATTAGGCAACTTAACAAAAAACAAATATATACCCATTTCAATTATTTATTTTTACCAGTGAAACCAATATAACATCTCAACATTCACAAATATACATTTCTGACATTCAAAAACAAAACAAAAACAAATCAGTGACCAATATAGCCACCTTTCTTTGCAAGGACACTCAAAAGCCTGCCATCCATGGATTCTGTCAGTGTTTTGATCTGTTCACCATCAACATTGCGTGCAGCAGCAACCACAGCCTCCCAGACACTGTTCAGAGAGGTGTACTGTTTTCCCTCCTTGTAAATCTCACATTTGATGATGGACCACAGGTTCTCAATGGGGTTCAGATCAGGTGAACAAGGAGGCCATGTCATTAGATTTTCTTCTTTTATACCCTTTCTTGCCAGCCACGCTGTGGAGTACTTGGACGCGTGTGATGGAGCATTGTCCTGCATGAAAATCATGTTTTTCTTGAAGGATGCAGACTTCTTCCTGTACCACTGCTTGAAGAAGGTGTCTTCCAGAAACTGGCAGTAGGACTGGGAGTTGAGCTTGACTCCATCCTCAACCCGAAAAGGCCCCACAAGCTCATCTTTGATGATACCAGCCCAAACCAGTACTCCACCTCCACCTTGCTGGCGTCTGAGTCGGACTGGAGCTCTCTGCCCTTTACCAATCCAGCCACGGGCCCATCCATCTGGCCCATCAATACTCACTCTCATTTCATCAGTCTTGAGATATTTCTTGGCCCAGTCTTGACGTTTCAGCTTGTGTGTCTTGTTCAGTGGTGGTCGTCTTTCAGCCTTTCTTACCTTGGCCATGTCTCTGAGTATTGCACACCTTGTGCTTTTGGGCACTCCAGTGATGTTGCAGCTCTGAAATATGGCCAAACTGGTGGCAAGTGGCATCTTGGCAGCTGTACGCTTGACTTTTCTCAGTTCATGGGCAGTTATTTTGCGCCTTGGTTTTTCCACACGCTTCTTGCGACCCTGTTGACTATTTTGAATGAAACGCTTGATTGTTCGATGATCACGCTTCAGAAGCTTTGCAATTTTAAGAGTGCTGCATCCCTCTGCAAGATATCTCAGTATTTTTGACTTTTCTGAGCCTGTCAAGTCCTTCTTTTGACCCATTTTGCCAAAGGAAAGGAAGTTGCCTAATAATTATGCACACCTAATATAGGGTGTTGATGTCATTAGACCACACCCCTTCTCATTACAGAGATGCACATCACCTAATATGCTTAATTGGTAGTAGGCTTTCGAGCCTATACAGCTTGGAGTAAGACAACATGCATAAAGAGGATGATGTGGTCAAAATACTCATTTGCCTAATAATTCTGCACGCAGTGTATAGTGCTATATTCGTCAATTCTAGCAATTCTAGCAATACAACATAAAGTAACACAGTACTGTGTGTTAAGTAATACTATTCCTATCAGTTTAATCCCTGTTACGTCCCCTATCAGGTGACGTGTATATGGAATCGATTTTAGGAACCGGGAGATGGAAAAAGATGCTTGGTCAGTCCTCCTACTTCAAATTTGGGGCACTGCGCGTGCAATCTAATGTGCCACCAGATATGAGTGGTGTGTTAAGTAGTACTATTCTTATCAGTTTAATCCCTGTTACGTCCCCTATCAGGTGACGTGTATATGGAATCGATTTTAGGAACTGGGAGATGGAAAAAGATGCTTGGTCGGTCCTCCTACTTCAAATTTGGGGCACTGCGCGTACAATCTAATGTGCCACCAGATATGAGTGGTGTGTTAAGTAGTACTATTCCTATCAGTTTAATCCCTGTTACGTCCCCTATCAGGGGACGTGTATGGAATAGATTTTAGACAACCGCAAAGAGTTGTCAATAGTTGACACACTCATGACATAAATTTTATACCTCCTATGCGTCAATCTTGGTGTAGTTATGACTGTGCTCGTGCGCACGTTTGGGAGATTGCAGGCGATGGGGTTTTTTAAAAGCCTATGGTCGTGCTGAGGTAGTTCAGTGACAGTTAAGTGACCCAGAAAACAATGATTCTGCAGTGTGGGCCCATTGTTGGCCTAGTAGGCTTTAATGATCACCTTAGATGATAACAAAGATGACAATGTTTTTTCTATGCAAAATTATCCAGCCGATCGCTTTTGGTCTGTTCACAATGAAGCAACGACCTTATCATCTGGGGTGTGCCAACATTGCCATTGCCAACACACTCATAGAGGTGGTCGTTCATTGTAATACGCAAGCCCCTTCACCACAACAAGGTAACGATCACGAAGGGGAATTGACACATGTATGTGCCTTTTTATTTGTTTGGTTTTTGAAGCCACAGTGCAGCACGAGAGGCCAGAAAAATTAGGCATGTACACATGCCTGAAAAATTAGGTATTGTTGCAGCAGCGTGTGGACCATTTTTAGCCCAAGGCAGCTCATCTCATCGGGCCTTTTTTAGTCGAATGTATCGCCCACTGTCAGTCCCTTCGGGATCCATCCCTCATTCATCTTAATAAAGGTGAGGTAATCTAGACTTTTTTGACCTAGGCGACTTCTCTTCTCAGTGACAATACCTCCTGCTGCACTGAAGGTCCTTTATGACAGGACACTTGAAGCGGGGCAGGCCAGAAGTTCTATCGCAAATTGGGATAGCTCAGGCCACAGGTCAAGCCTGCACACCCAGTAGTCAAGGGGTTCATCGCTCCTCAGAGTGTCGATATCTGCAGTTAAGGCGAGGTAGTCTGCTACCTGTCTGTCGAGTCGTTCTCTGAGGGTGGACCCCGAAGGGCTGCGGCGATGTGTGGGACTTAAAAAGCTCTGCATGTCCTCCATCAACAACACCTCTGTAAAGCGTCCGGTCCTTGCCGGCGTGGTTGTGGGAGGAGGAGGATTACTTTCACCTCTTCCCCTGTTAGATTCCCGTTGTGCTGTGACATCACCCTTATACGCTGTGTAAAGCATACTTTTTAATTTTATTTTGGAACTGCTGCATCCTTTCCGACTTGCGGTAATTCGGTAACATTTCAGGCACTTTCTGCTTATACCGGGGGTCTAGTAGCGTGGACACCCAGTACAGATCATTCTCCTTCAGCCTTTTTATATGAGGGTCCCTCAACAGGCACGACAGCATAACAGACCCCATTTGCACAAGGTTGGATGCCGAGCTACTCATGTCCCGTTCCTCGTCCTCAGTGATCTCACTGAACGTATGTTCCTCCCCCCAGCCACGTACAACACCACGGGTACCAGATAGGTGACAACGAGCACCCTGGGATGCCTGTTGTGGTTTGAAATTCCTGGGTTATATACTGCTGCCATATTGAGTTATTAAACAAACACCCGTTTGGGCAAAAAAAGTTTATTTGGCAGCCTTTGCTGCATATGTCATTGTGAGATACACCCTTTATACTTTTGGGTTATATTCAGATATTTGAAATACCGCCATTTGGTGCACAAATCTTTAATTCAGGCCTACTGTGGGTCAGGCCGTGTGAGATACACCCTTTAAATACAGGGGTTTGATTCAGGTATTTGAAATACAGCCATTTTGGGCAAAGAAATCTTTAAATGAGGCCTATTGTGGGTCAGGCCGTGTGAGATACATTCTTTACATACTGTCGTTATATTCTACTATTAAACACCCATTTAGGGCAAGATCCTAAATTCAAGAAATATGAGGAGAACCGACAAGGAAGGCAGGGGTGAAGACTGGGTGGAAGATGATGTGGAGGACGATGAGGTCCTCGACCCCACATGGAATCAAGGTCATGCGAGTGACCTATGTAGTTCAGAGGAAGAGGCGGTGGTCGCACAGAGCCACCAGCACAGCAGAAGAGGGAGCAGGGTGCAAAAGCGGAGCGGCCGTCCTCTAGACAGTACGCCTGCTACTGCCCACCGCAGCAAGGGACCGAGGACACCAAAGCCAGCTCCAAGGAGTTCCCTGGCGTGGCAGTTCTTCAGACAATATGCTGACGACAGGACACGAGTGGTTTGCACGCTGTGCAATCAGAGCCTGAAGCGAGGCATAAACATTCTCAACCTGAGCACAACCTGCATGACCAGGCATTTAAGTGCAAAGCACGAGCTGCAGTGGAGTAGTCACCTCAGAAAACAAGAAAGGTCTCTGGCTCCTCCTGCTTCCTCTTGTGCTGCAGTCTCGGCCTCTTCATCCACCTTTGGAGTGACAGTGCCAACTGCCACCCCGCAAACAGAGGATCTGCCAGCAAAGCCAACACCTGGGTCACCAAGCATCTCCACAATGTCCCACGGAAGCGTTCAGCTCTTCATCTCCCAAACGATGGAGAGGAAGAGGAAGTACCCCCCTACCCACCCGCGATCCCTAGCCCTGAATGCCAGCATTTCTAAATTACTAGCCTTTGAAATGCTGTCTTTCCATCTGGTGGAGACGGATAGTTTTAAAGGCCTTATGGCAGAGGCTGTCCCACAGTACGCAGTGCCCAGCCGCCACTACTTTTCCAGGAGAGCCATCCCTTCCCTACACAACCAAGTAGGGAACAAAATCAGGTGTGCATTGCGCACCGCCATCTGTGGCAAGGTGCACCTGACTACGGATACGTGGACCAGTATGCACAGTCAGGGACGTTATATCTCCATAACAGCACAGTGGGTAAATGCAGTGGCGGTGGGCCTGAGTCGGATAGCAGTTTGGCGCATGTCCTTCCACCACCGAGGATTGCAGGGCGCTTCAGTTTGCCTCCTGTTGCTTCCTCCTCCTACTCTGCTTCCTCATCCTCTACCAGCTTTTCATCCAGTCAGCGTAACACCTTCACCACCAACTTCAGCACAGCCAGGGGTAAACGACAGCAGGCAGTTTTAAAACATCTGTTTTAGGGACAAACCCCACACCGCGCAGGAGCTGTGGATGGGCCTTGAACAACATATTGATGAGTGGTTTGTGCCAATCAGCCTCAAGCCCGGCCTGGTGGTGTGCGATAATGGGCGAAATCTCGTAGCAGCTCTGGGACTAGCCGGTTTGACGCACATCCCTTGCCTGGCGCATGTGCTGAATTTGGTGGTGCAGAGATTTCTTAAAAAATACCCTGATATGTCAGAGCTGCTGCATAAAGTGCGGGCCATCTGTGCGCGCTTTCGGCGTTCTCACCCTGCTGCTGCTCGCCTGTCAGCGCTGCAGCATAACTTCGGCCTTCCCGCTCACCGCCTCATATGCAACGTGCCCACAAGGTGAAACTCCACCTTGCACATGCTGGCCAGACTGTGCGAGCAGCAACTACACCGCTACGTCCACCGCCTCCTCAAACTCCTACTCCATATAGAAATCCACCTTATAAATCAATATATTTTTTTTTATTTGTACGTATTTTATTTTATGTCATTTCACTACTTTGTCAGTTACATTTTCTGGTGAAATTCAAAGATTTTTGGGTGTATAGTGCCACTGCTATACCTAGTAGACAGGTTAAAAAAAAAAAAATGTCATTTACATTTTCGGGTGAAATTCACCAATTTTTGTGTGTATAGTACCACTGCTATACCTAGTAGACCGTTAAAGGGTTTCTACCACCACATTTTGACCTAATTTGCTGTCTGACACTAGCGATCTGCTAGTGTCTGCTGTACCTAATCATGCTATTGTAATACCTTTCTCTGCAGAGATTACCCTAAAAAACGAACTTTTATTGCTATGCAAATGAGCCTCTAGGTGCTATGGGGGCGTCCTTTCAGCACCTAGAGGCTCCGTCTACTCACCATGTCTGCCGCCCAGCTCGTCCCTCCAGCCCTGGGCGGCTCCAATTCACCAATTTTTGGGTGTATAGTACCACTGCTATACCTAGCATACAGGTAAAAAAATATATAGAATTTGTCAGTTCCATTTTAGGGTCAAATTCACCAATTTTTGGGTGTAATATACCCCTCCTCTACCTAGTTGACAGCTTAATAAATTTCAATAATTTTTATTTTACATTTTCAGGTGACAATAAACAATTGTTTTCTGTCATAGACCCCTTCTCTACCAAGTAGACAGGTTAATAAATTTCTGTAATTTTTCTGTTACATTCTTGGGTTGACATTATACAATTTTAGACGTGAATAAACCCCTGCTCTGCATAGGTGACGGAGAATAAAATTTCTGAAATGCTTCTTTAATTGATGCGCACCACCTCCTTTGATTCAATGCTTAAACTTAAACAAGTTGTACCACATTTGCACTTCAATAATTTGTCCCACATTTCAGCTATACTCTTTTGGCCAACATTTTCGCCTCAATAGCTTTTCCCACATTTCCGCTTGACTCTTTTGGCCCACATTTGGGCTTCTGTAATTTGTACAACATTTGCACCGCAATAGCTTTTCCCACATTTCCGCTTGACTCTTTTGGCCCACATTTGGGCTTCTGTAATTTGTACAACATTTGCGCCTCAATAGCTTTTCCCACATTTCCGCTTGACTCTTTTGGCCCACATTTGGGCTTCTATAATTTGTCCCACATTTGCGCCTCAATAGCTTTTCCCACATTTATGCTCGATCCCAAATTTTTTAAAATAAATTTATCTCCCTTAAATTTGGTCTTTTTTTCTCACGCTCCCTCTCCGGCCTGGAACCCTGATTCCCCGCCACCCGTGATCACCATGGTAGGCGCATAAATTAACATCGAAAGTTGATAGAGCAGATATCAAATTGGATCGTGAACATCATGGGGACGTGCGACATGGTGGGGCAGTAAGTATGCACACGCCTACATGAACTGACTGACAGGGGTCAGACCCTGCAACTTCTGGGTTTCCAAATTGGGCACATGGCCTGAGCTTGACCTTTACCCCTTGGAGGTGCTGGCCTGCCCTGCAGCCAGTGTATTGTCTGAACGTGTGTTTAGCACGACTGGAGGGTTATATTTCCCAATGTTTTGGGGTGTACCCTAATTTAAAAAAATATAAATAAATTTAAAACCAAAAAGCAGTGTAGGCTACCTCCTCCTCCCCCGCCATTTCCACCTGCACTGCCATATCCACCGCCTCCTCAACCTCCTACTCCATATGGACCTCGTCCTCCTAGATCAAGATTAATATTTTTTTTTTGGTATTTTAATGTTATTTAAAGTCCTTTCCCTATCCACATTTGTTTGCAGAGCACTTGCCATGCTCTTAGCCACATTTTGACGACATTTGCAGCCCTCTAGCCCTTTCCATGACATTTTTACAGCCATTTTAGTGCTCAAAAGTTCAGGTTCCCATTTACTTCAATGGGGTTTGGGTTCGGGGTCAAGTTCGGGTCAAGTTCAGGTCCCGAACTCGAACTTTTTTGTGAAGTTCCGCCGAACCCGTCGAACTTGAACATCCAGGTGTCCGCTCAACTCTAATCTCTACCAATGACGCGGCCTCCTGCTGGTGAATCTATAAAATTACAATAACAATTGTCTTTAACATAGTTTTCGATGCACAGTTGTGGAGACATAATGTAAATTACATCAGATGACAGTATAAAAGGAGATAGTAGAGGGGTAGAGGCGTGTAGTAACACAACTCTGGGGTGTTACATTCCCTCTTACTTTGAATCAAGCAGTCCTCGGCTTGTGCTTAGGATAAGAGAACTGAGCTCTAGTGCACATAAAGACATACGAATACAAACATGAAACGGCTACCCTAAGGTTCCTGCATGCATGAGTAGGGTGTCCTATTAACAGTTTGCCTCTCGGTATACCCAGTGAACCAACGGTCTGCACTAAGAAATCACTACTGACTGACTTTGAAGTATTCCGGTCAATGAACACCAAAGAAAGCATGGGGGTGTCTTTACCCTGTAATCCCACCATTGTATAATGAAATGCCCGCAAATAGAAGGGTGGCTTTATCTTGTATACCCTTTCCTGCACCAAAGTCAAAATATAAGGCTTTTAGCACGATCACTATGGTGACTATGAGTAGCAAAAATGCTCTAAGGTGGAGGCGCCATACCTTAGGCAAAGGCACAGAAGGGGGAGGTATCAGCTTCTTCATGCGCTTCTGGCAATGTCACAGGAGGAGGGTATAATAATCCCATTAAACTCCTGGAAGACAGTCCAGGATGGGGGTTTAGTAGTCCCATTACCAATCCTGGCACATATAACAAGCAGGAAGGAGGGGGTATATTATTCCCCTAGCCATCCCCGAAGCAGCGGGATTACCCTTGTAGTTGCTGGACCTGCCTGGGACTTACCACTTGTCCTACCTGGCTACCTAGGATACATGAAACCAGGCATAGGCCATTAGTATTAAGCGTCCACAGAGGCAGTCCATTTAAAGAGAACAGAGCTGTAAAAGTGACACAAAATAAAGGTGCTACTGATCTGGCTAAGTGCAAAAGTTAAGTGCAATATCACAAAAAGTGCATAAATTCACATTCCGGCATCTGTAAAAGAGTCCATACAATGGGCATAAGTACTTGAACGTTGCTTAACCTGTAAACATTGTTGGGAAAAACGGTGCAAAAACATTATGCATTTATTAGTGCAATCAATACTCAATAATACGCTTAAATATGACTTGAGTCCTTTTTCTTGAAGTGCTTGACTGTGGACAGGAACAAAAAGTCCATAAGTCACTTGTAATCCTCTGAAAATAAACAAAAGTCACTTGTAACCCATGGGAAACAATAGAGTTAATTGTAATCCACACAAGGTAGTGGGTAATTTCCACAGTAGGTAGTTTTCCTCACAGGAAAGTCTGGAAATCTTCCTCCTGGGTCCCATATTTGAGGACGCAATAGTTCTTCTTTGAACTGTGTGCTTTCAGCAGCTGTAACTCCAGCAGAAACTTCATCTGCGGTCTCCTGATGACTTTCTGCGGCAGGACTTGAAACTGTAGGATTACACTTTTCTGGAGGATCCTCTGTAAGCCTTGGCTTTTTCCTGGTAGGTGACAGATGCTCAGGACAGCAATAAATGATTTACCCTTGGTCTTTGATAGCAAGGAGATCCGCATTCGGTGGTGGTTCCGGAGTGCATAGAGCAGTATCAGTGGACTCCTCACCGGGCAATAGGTCACTTTCAGTGGTTGGAGGTTCTGGTAGTGTCATACCAGGTGTGCTGTCTTCAGCAGGCGGCTGAAAAGAAGACTTGGAGGCTTCATACAATTTTCTTTCTCTGTGCTCTTTTTCCTCCACAATTTCTTTATATGTTTTTACGCGTTTTCTTTCTGACAAGTCATCTTCTCCACTAAACATCCTCTCTATCTTTTTCCGTTCTTCCGCTCTTTTTAGCAAGTCCTGTAATGTACTCCACCTGCGGGCATTCCATCGGGCAAGGTCATCCTGCCAGGTGACCTCCTCATCACTGCTGGAACTGTTGAGGAACACAAGAGGGCACTCCTGCATCTTGTTACTCAGGCTGGCTACTGTGATTTAGGTCCATTGACTACTTCTGGCAGTTCCTGGTACTGTCTGGGTAGAGAGGCTGTTCAAAACTACGGTGAGCTGCTGTACATCGGGAACTCCTGCCGGGGCACAAGGGCTCGGAACTCCTGGCTGTAGTGGCTCTGGCAAAGGTATCGCCAGTGGTGGTGACGGCAGGGAAGGAGCGCTCTCTCTGGGCTCCGGCCGTCTCCGCCGTGCCAACCGGCATGATAAGGGACACCTTATGGACCTCCCTGGGTAGGACGTATCCTTGTACTCTGGGACTGAAAGTCAGTACTAAGTTACTTATTTGCCCCACCTGTACAGTTAAGGCTGCAGGGAGTTGAGGGATCAGGTTACTACCTGAGGTTGCGGCCAGGTGGCTGGTTCCCGTGCCTTGTCCTGCTGTACTGCTGTCATTGCGGATACAGTCGCGGCTTGATCCAGTGCTGTCGCGCTGGTCCCTGGGCCAGGCGGTGAAGGCTCAAGTAAAGCTGTCCCCTATCAGTCGGAGTCGTCGCCTTGGTTTCCGGGATGGAGGCCATCTTTTTTGCTTTCTCTGTCATGATGAGTGCAGGAGGTAAGGGTGGAGCCTTCACTCCCTGGGCTTGCAGTGCAGAGTTCTTGGTGGGCAGAATTTAGGTTTCCCACTTCTTGAAGAAGTGAGTGAGGGGTTTGGATTATGAAGGACGTTAGTCACAAATCATTTGCAGAACGAGGTTGCGTAATCAGCATTTTCGCGCTCCTGTGTTTTCCCACTTCTGAAGGGCACGAAGAAGCGGCGCCATTACAAAAATATGGCAACTTAACCCTTGGAGTGCTGGCGCGCACTGTTTAGCACTTTCTGGCATGGCAATAAAAGCAATAAAGTCAAGTTGCTACAATTTTTTTTAGGCCTTGTAGCAATGTTAGACACACAATTCATTCCAGTTGGGCACACAATTCGATCCTGTTCGTGGCGTCACTTTTGCAGTGACCGGGAACGGGTACGCTGATGCCACTTATGCAGTGGGCCAGGATACGGGTGTATAATAGTTCTGTATTTGTCGTGACGCCAATTGCAGCGTGCGCAGGGTATTGCCCCAGGGCCCTTCCAAGGTGTTATATTGCACGTCCCAGATTAGGAATGCCAGAGTGATGTAATGGCCTATAATATCTCTATAAGGTGGTGATAATTGTGTCAACGGTGTCTCCTACCTGGGTACGGCTGGACTCCTGGCTCCTGGCTCACTTGCAATAAATTTGAGTGTAGTGGTAGTAGGAGTAATAGAGGAATTTTGCAGCAGAAATTATGTCCAGACCTTTACATGAAGTTCAAAAGTTTATTTACTGAAGATAACTGGTATCCAAGCAGTATACAGCTTTGGTCTCTTGGTCCCAGCAGGTTTAAGCAATGATTGGTAGGAAATTAATGCTTCTGCTTTAATGTCAGCTTGCAGGATAAGTCGTCTTCTTAGTAGCTCTGTAACTGTGGCAGGAATTAATCTTCTGCACTTTTCTGTACTTCAGACGAGCTGAGGAGAAATGGCTTCTCCTAGGTCTCTGAAATTAACTCACAGATGATTTCTCAGCAGATGCTTTCTTCCTGGAACTCTGGAGGTTGTAGTTTCTGCTTCTTTTTGTCCAGCTGAGGCTGCAGGTGCTCAGCCTGGGTATGTTATCAGTTCTCAGACCGAGACTTGGTCCTTGTTGTCTTCCCTATGCAGGGGCCAACTAGAACTGGTTCTAACAAAAAAAAATTCCCCCAAGTTGGTGAAAATTGGCTTGTATCTCATGAGGTTTTTTGTTTTCTTCTGGATCAATCTTGCAGATTGAAAAGCTGAAGTGGATGGACAGATGTCTTATTTTCAGCCTTGCAAACTATGTTACTATGTATTATGCCTTATGTCATGTTCTTTCCACATGTTTCCATTTAAAACCAGAATTGATGTCCCTGAGGGTCAGCTAGAGTTTAGTTTTAGGATGATTTTATACATTTCCTACGTACTTCAGGCTTTGGTTCTATTTCAGTTGCTGTCTATGGTGCTGAACGTTGTTAAAGGCTAGTACTCTACAGTAGTTTGCTTTTGATGGGATATGGTGACTGTATTTTTGCTCATTTTCTCATGATATCCAGTCTTTACGTACATCAAGCTTAGTAACATACTGTTTATAAGGCTGAAAAAAGACATCTGTTCATCCAGTTCAGACTGTTATCCTGCAAGTTGATCCAGAGGAAAGGCAAAAAACCCCTGTGAGGTAAAAGTCAATTTTTACCACTTCAGGGGGAAAAAATTCCTTCCCAACTCCAATCAGGCAATCATAATAACTCCCTGGATCAGAATCAACGACCCATCTCTAGTAACTATAACCTGTAATATTAGTACACTCCAGAAATACATCCAGGCCCAGCTTGAACTCTTTTTAGTGAACTCACCATCACCACCTCCTCAGGCAGAGAGTGCCATAGTCTCACTGCTCTTATCATAAAGAATTCTCTTCTATCTTTGTGTACAAACCTTCTTTCCCCCAGACGCAGAGGATGTCCCCTCGTCACAGTTACAGTCCTGGGGATAAATAGATGATGGGAGAGATCTCTGTACTGACCCCTGATATACAGTGGATGTAAAAAGTCTACACACCCCTATTAAAATGTCAGAATTCTGTGCTCTAAAAAAATGAGACAAAGATAAATCATTTCAGAACTTTTTCCACCTTTAATGTGACAAACTGAAATCTTTTAGGTAGATGGAAAAAAAAATATAAACATAAAATAATATGGTTGCATAAGTGTGCACACCCTTTAACTAATACTTTGTTGAAGCACCTTTTGATTTTATTACAGCACTCAGTCTTTTTCGGTATGAGTCTATCAGCATGGCACATTTTGACTTGGCAAGATTTGCCCACTCATCTTTGCAAAAACACTCCAAATCTGTCAGATTGCGAGGGCATCTCCTGTGCACAGCCCTCTTCAGATCACCCCACAGATTTTCAATCGGATTCAGGTCTGGGCTCTGGCTGGGCCATTCCAAAACTTTAATCTTCTTCTGGTGAAGCCATTCCTTTGTTGATTTGGATATATGCTTCGGATCGTTGTCATGCTGAAATATGAAGTTCCTCTTCATGTTCAGCTTTCTAGCAGAAGCCTGAAGGTTTTGTGCCAATATTGACTGGTATTTGGAACTGTTCCTAATTCCCTCTAGCTTAACTAAGGCCCCAGTTCCAGCTGAAGAAAAACATCCCCAAAGCATTATGCTGCCACCACCATGCTTCACTGTGGGCATGGTGTTCTTTTGGTGATGTGCAGTGTTGTTTTTGTGCCAAACATATCTTTTGGAATTTTGGCTAAAAAGTTCAACCTTGGTTTCATCAGACCATGACACTTTTTCCCACATGCTTTTGGGAGACTTCAGATGTGTTTTTGCAAAATGTAGCCTGGCTTAGATGCTTTTCTTCGTAAGAAAAGGCTTTCGTCTTGCCACTCTACCCCATAGCCCAGACATATGAAGAATACAGGAGATTGTTGTCACATGTACCACACAGCCAGTACTTGCCAGATATTCCTACAGCTCCTTTAATGTTGCTGTAGGCCTCTTGGTAGCCTCCCAGACCAGTTTTCTTCTCGTCTTTTCATCAATTTTGGAGGGACGTCCAGTTCTTGGTAATGTCAACTAGAGCAGCTGAACTTTATTTGGGGTTAATCAGAGGCACTTTAAATGATGGCAGGTGTATGCTGACTCCTATTTACCATGATTTTGAATGTGATTGCTTAATTCTGAACACAGCTACATCCCCAGTTATAAGAGGGTGTGCACACCTTTCCAACCACATTTTTTGTTTTCTTCCCTCCACCTAAAAGATTTCAGTTTGTTTTTCAATTGAGTGGTACAGTTTATAGGTCACATTAAAAGTGGAAAAAGTTCTGAAATGATTTATCTTTGTCTCTTTTTTTTTAGAGCACAGAAACCTGGCATTTTAACAGGGGTGTGTAGACTTTTTATATCCAATGTATTTATACATAGTTATTAGATCTCCCCTCAGTCGTCTTTTTTCTAAAGTGAATAATCCTAATTTTTATAATCTTTCAGGGTACTGCAGTCCACTTATTCCAGTTATTACTTTAGTTGCCCTCCTCTGGACCCTCTCCAGCTCTGCTATGTCTGCCTTGTTCACAGGATCCCAGAACTGTACACAGTACTCCATGTGTGGTCTGACTAGTGATTTGTAAAGTGGCAGGACTATGTTCTTATCACGGGCATCTATGCCCCTTTTGATGCAGCCCATTATCTTATTGGCCTTGGCAGCAGCTGCCTGACACTGGTTTCTACAGCTTAGTTTGCGGTTCACTAAAATTCCTAGGTCCTTTTCCATTTCAGTGTTACTCAGTGTTTTACCATTTAGTATGTACTGGTGACTTGCATTATTCCTTCCTATGTGCATAACCTTACATTTGTCAGTGTTAAACCTTATCTGCCACTTCTCTGCCCAAGCCTCCAATCTATCCAGATCCATCTGCAGCCATATACTGTTCTCTTCCGTGTTAATTACATTACACAGTTTAATGTCATCTGCAAAAAATTATATTTTACTATGCAAGCCTTCTACAAGATCATTAATAAATATATTGAATAGAATAGGGCCCAATACTGACCCCTGAGGTACTCCACTAGTGACAGTTACCCAATCTGAGTGTGTACCGTTAACCGCTTGCCGCCACTGTAACGCTGATAGGCGTCCAGGCGGCAGCGCTCTCAGGTCTCAGCGACGCTTATTGGCGTCACCTCGTGAGACATGAGATTTCCTGTGAACGCGCGCTCCTGTAAACGCGCGCTCACAGGATCGCACAGTTCACAAGGTGAACTACAGTCTGCCAGCGCTGATCATTGGCTGGCAGGCTGTAGATTTTTAAAATAACCAGTCAAATAGGTATGTCAGACGCTATTTTGTAAATAGCGTCTGATATACCTGCTACCTGCTCCCTTTTGCTTGGATCGACCACCAGAGGACACAGGCAGCTCTGTTAGTAGCACCAAACACCACACACACACACATTCCACCCCCCCTGTCACTTATTAACCCCTGATGACCCCATATATACTCCCTGATCACCCCCCTGTCATTGATCACCCCCCTGTAAGGGTCCCTTATCACCGCCAGTTACTTAGCTACTTGTTAGGTAGTTAGCGCCCAGCCCACCGCACCGCAGTCACTGATTAGTCGCTGATTAGCGCCATCGCTGTCGCTAATCAGCACTTGTACTATATAGTATCTGTAAGTGATCAAGACTGATCGCAATCAGATCTATATCAGTACATTAGGGTCACCTTAGGCTCTACAAAAAACGCAGTATTCGCCCGATCAGGCCTGATTTTGTGCGCACACTTGCGTTCAGTCCGCCCCACCGCAGTGACAGAAATATTTTTTTTCTGATCACTGCAAAAACACCGAAAAATCGATGCGGCGCTATAAAGATCACTTTTGATCTTTCTGGATCTTTATTAGCGATCGCAGCTTTACTTCTCAAGCACTCCTTTTTACTAGGTAGGTTTGCTCTTTTTCCTGGGTAGTCTCAGAGGAATACCCCCTAAATTTAGTTAGCCCAAAATGTCAAAGGGGTATTCTGCTGAAGAGGCCTACAGGATTCTGGCCGTGATGGATGAAAGTGATGGGGACGCCTCACCCGCTGAATCCAGTGGTTCAGAATATGAACCTGTAGACAGCAGTGGCATTCTAACCACTAGTGAAGATGACGAGGTTGAGGTCAGGTCCCTGCTATGGTCAGGCGTACCCGACCCCATGTCAGTGTTCTGCATACCCCGCATGATGAGCCTTATTTGCAGCAGAGTGGTGCAAGCGCTGATCTTTTTTATGGTGCGGCATACACCAGCAGCGAGCACATCCTGGACCTTCTACCAGCACTGCCGTATTCCCTTGTGAAGTGGCGAGCACCAGAAGGACAGTTCAAGCTGGTATGGTGGCATGTGCAGTAACTCCCCCATCGCAGCCACCACGTTTACAGGCCCGTAGAGCCCTTAGTCTCCCAGAGGTGCTGGCAAACCCAAATTGGCAATCCCCTGCTTCCGCCGCACCCGTATTGCCCCCTTTCACCGCCCAGTCTGGAGTTTGCGTGGAGACAGCTCATTTAGGATCAGCCCTCAAGTTTTTTGAGCTGTTCTTCACCGCGGATCTCTATGACTTAGTTGTGGCAGAAACCAACCGCTACGCCACACAGTATATAACCGCCAATCCGGAAAGCTTCTATGCCCAGCTTTTCCGGTGGAAACCAGTCACAGTTTCCGAATTTAAAATATTTTTGGGCCTTATCCTCAGCATGGGTCTAACAAAAAAAAAATTATTGCTGTCCAATTGGTCTAAAGACCAAATACATTACATGCCCATGTTCTCTGCTGCTATGTCCAGGGCACGTTTTGAGGGCATCATGCGCTTTATGCATTTTACTGAAAATAAAACCTATCATCCAAGAGGCCACCTGTAACGGTCACGTCCACACACACACAGGGGAAAGGATAGTGACCACTGCGCTCCACCCTCACCCCTGGCCCTGCCTACTTGCCTCACGAGTCCTGATGACAGGGGACAACTGGACGACAGTCCCTAACTTAGGATATGTGCAGGGAAGATAGACAAGACAAAATACGGAACATGAACGGACCGGGTCAGAACCAAGAGAGCTACGCAGTACAAAGGATTATGCAAAGAATGGTCAGGAGAAGCCGGGGTCAAATACCAGGAGAGCAGAGAAGTACAAGAGGAGTCCTAAGAGAGTAGTCAGGTGGGAGCCGAGGTCACAATACCAGGACGGATTACAGGAGGAGCAGGCAAAAGGATGGTCAGGGAACAGGATCAGGTAGGTATTCAGCAGTCCAACAAATAGCCAGGAACCTAGAAATTAACAGGCAACCTGTAGCCAGCAGGCTGCCTGTATTTATAGTGGGGAGTGAGGGTCATGTGACGTGGCCAGCGTCACATGACCGACAGACCAACCAGTCGAGCACCGAGTGATCAGCTCGGCGCTCAAGGCAGACTAGGAGCAGGGAGCCACCCAGTGTCACAACAATGTTGGTGATCTGGTGTGGTTGTCTACCAAGAATATCAAATTGAAGGTTCCCTCCTGGAAGTTGGGTCCTAGGTTTATTGGGCCTTACAAGATCCTGTCTGTCATCAATCCTGTTGCCTACCGTCTTGATCTTCCTCAGACTTGGAAGATCCATAATGTTTTTCATAAGTCCTTATTGAAACCTTATGTTCAACCTATTGTACCCTCGCCTTTGCCTCCTCCTCCGATTATGGTTGATGGAAATCTTGAATTTCAGGTCTCTAGGATTGTGGATTCTCGTCTTGTCCGCGGTTCCCTCCAGTACCTCGTTCATTGGGAGGGTTATGGTCCTGAGGAGAGGATGTGGGTCCCAGTGACGGACATTAAGGCCACTCGTCTCATCAGGGCTTTCCATAGGTCCCATCCTGAGAAGGTGGGCCCTGAGTGTCCAGAGTCCACTCGTAGAGGGAGGGGTACTGTCACAACCAGACAGTTGAGAAGCTCTGACAGGAGCTTTCCAGATCCTCCTCCTTGAGTTTCTTTGTTTTGGTTAAGTTCCTCATCTCGTTAGTCTTTCTCAGCTGTCATGCAGTTGGACTGATTGCTTCCCTTTAAGTTCCTCCCCATGATGCATTAGGTTGCGGCTTATACAACTTCCTGGAGTGTGTGTGCATGCTGTTTCTATTCCTCAGTCCTCTGCAAGATAAGTGCTGTTCCTTTATTTGTGATTTTCTGTCTGCTGGATTTTCAGGTGACCCTGACTCCCTCCGTGTCTTGTGTAGGGAGCCGGTGGTCGTGTCCCCTCACTATTGTAGGGTCTTCAGGTATTAGATAGCCGAGGTACGTGGATATGCGCCAATCCACCTTTGGGGTGTTCGCATAGGCTGAGCAATTAGGGAGAGTGGCAGTTCTCATGTAGGGGTCTCCCTTTTGTTCCTTAGTTGTGGATCCAGTGAGTCATTATTGTATTGCATTGTCTTGTTTCCTGTACACCATCCGTGACATTATAAGCCGCCAAAACCGTCTCAAGCATGGATCCGGTTTCACTTTTGGCTGAGCGCTTCCAGGGTCTTTCATTGGAGGTAGCTGATCTCCGTAAGACTTTCTCTCAGTTTCAAGTGACCGGTTCAGCTTGCGTTCATGGAGTTTGTTCTGAGCCTAAGATCTCGCTCCCGGATACGTGCGGTGTGGGGCCTGTCCCCCAAACATATGAGTTTCAGAACGGCCTGCTGACGTTTACCCCGGGCTGTGCTGAAGTTGGTGGTGAAGGTGTGTGGCTGACTGGATGAGCAGGTGGAAGAAGAGGAGGAGGAAGCTGAGTAGGAGGAGGAGGAGACAGGAGGCAAAGAATGTTGCCCTGCGATCCTTGGCGGCGGAAGGACGTGCGCCAAACAGCTCTCCGCCTGGGGCCCAGCCGCCACTACATTTACCCAGTGTGCAGTTAGGGAGATATAGCGTCCCTGGCCGTGCTTACTGGTCCACGTATCTGTGGTTAGGTGGACCTTGCCACAGATGGCGTTGCGCAGTGCACACTTGATTTTATCCGACACTTGGTTGTGCAGGGAAGGCACGGCTCTCTTGGAGAAGTAGTGCCGGCTGGGAACAACATACTGTGGGACAGCAAGCGACATGAGCTGTTTGAAGCTGTCTGTGTCCACCAGCCTAAATGACAGTATTTCATAGGCCAGTAGTTTAGAAATGCTGGCATTCAGGGCCAGGGATCGAGGGTGGCTAGGTGGGAATTTACGCTTTCTCTCAAATGTTTGTGAGATGGAGAGCTGAACGCTGCCGTGTGACACGGTTGAGATGCTTGGTGACGCAGGTGGTGGAGTTGGTGGTACATCCCATGTTTGCTGGGCGGCAGGTGCCAACGTTCCTACAGAGGCGGAGGAAGAGGCCGAGGCTGCAGCAGCAGAAGAGGTAGCAGGGGGAGCCTGAGTGACTTCCTTGATTTTAAGGTGTTTACTCCACTGCAGTTCATGCTTTGCATGCAGGTGCCTGGTCATGCAGGTTGTGCTAAGGTTCAGAATGTTAATGCCTCGCTTCAGGCTCTGATGGCACAGCGTGCAAACCACTCGGGTCTTGTCGTCAGCACATTGTTTGAAGAAGTGCCATGCCAGGGAACTCCTTGAAGCTGCCTTTGGGGTGCTCGGTCCCAGATGGCGGCGGTCAGTAGCAGGCGGAGTCTCTTGGCGGCGGGTGTTCTGATTTTGCCCACTGCTCCCTCTTTTGCTACGCTGTTGGTTCGGTCTCACCACTGCCTCTTCCTCCGAACTCTGAAAGTCAGTGGCACGACCTTTATTCCATGTGGGGTCTAGGACCTCATCGTCCCCTGCATCGTCTTCCACCCAGTCTTGATCCCTGACCTCCTGTTCAGTCTGCACACTGCAGAAAGACGCAGCAGTTGGCACCTGTGTTTCGTCATCATCAGAGACGTGCTGAGGTGATATTCCCATGTCATCATCATCAGGAAACATAAGTGGTTGTGCGTTAGTGCATTCTATCTCTTCCACCCCTGGGGAAGGGCTAGGTGGATGCCCTTGGGAAACCCTGGCAGCAGAGTTATCAAACAGCATAAGAGACTGCTGCATAACTTGAGGCTTGAGTTTCCCTGATATGCAAGGGGGTGATGTGACAGACTGATGGGCTTGGTTTTCATGCACCATCTGTGCGCTTTCTGCAGAAGACTGAGTGGGAGATAATGTGAACATGCTGGATCCACTGTCGGCCGGCCACCCAATTGACTAATGCCTGTACCTGCTCAGGCCTTACCATCCTTAGAACGGCATTGGGCCCCATCAAATATCCCTGTAAATTCTGGCGGCTACTGGGACCTGAGGTAGTTGGTACACTAGGACGTGTGGCTGTGGCAGAACGGCCACGTCCTCTCCCAGCACCAGAGGGTCAACTAATACCACCATGACCATGTCCACGTCCGCGCCCCTTATTAGATGTTTTCCTCATTGTTCCGTTCACCACAATTTTGAAAATGGCAAATTTGGGAATACTTTTTCAACCCAGAACAAAAACTGTGCTTTTACGGTCACTACAAATAATTTGACCAGCTAAAACAGTACTGATTTAGAGGAATATAAATGTCAGGGCTATTTTTTAGGCGCTGTGTGACAGGTATACCTTTAATCACAGAATTAGACTTGTATCTGCACTGTAGCGTGTGTGTTAAGTTTTTCAGAATGACACTATCAGCACCTTGAATCTAATATACCCTTTTTGGGATAGATTTAAAGTAGGCCTGATATAGCAGAAACTACCAATTTAGAAAATGGCAAATTTGGGAATACTTTTTTAACCCAGAACAAAAACTGTGCTTTTACGGTCACTACAAATAATTTGACCAGCTAAAACAGTACTGATTTAGAGGAATATAAATGTCATGCCTATTTTTTAGGCGCTGGGTGACAGGCTCAACTTGCCCCTGATGTAGTATATGGCCAAAAAATAACCACACAATTGATGGTTAAATGCACTTGGGTGACACAGGCTCAGCCTGCACCTGATGTAGTATATGGCCAAAAAATAACCACACTGTTGATGGTTAAATGCACTTGGGTGACACAGGCTCAGCCTGCACCTGATGTAGTATATGGCGAAAAAATAACCACACTGTTGATGGTTAAATGCACTTGGGTGACACAGGGTCAGCCTGCACCTGATGTAGTATATGGCCAAAAAATAACCACACTGTTGATGGTTAAATGCACTTGGGTGACACAGGCTCAGCCTGCAGCTGATGTAGGATATAGCAAAAAATAACCACACTATTGATGGTTAAATGCACTTGGTGGTAGCTTGTGCTGGCGCACCACAAGCCACAAAATGGCCGCCGATCACCCCAGAAAAAAGTGATATAAAAACGCTCTGGGCAGCCTAAAAAAAGTGAGCAATTCAATATCAGCACTTCAATGATCCACAGCTGGAGATCGATCACTGAATTAAGTCTTTTGGAGGAGTTAATCTGCCTAATCTCGCCCTAACGTCGCAGCAGCAACCTCTCCCTATGCTTGAATCAGCAGCGTGACGTGCAGCGCTACGTGACCCAAGCTTATATAGAGGCTGGGTCACATGCTGCACTGGCCAATCACAGCCATGCCAATAGTAGGCAAGGCTGTGATGGCCTCTTGGGGCAAGTAGTATGACGCTTGTTGATTGGCTGCTTTGCAGCCTTTCAAAAAGCGCCAAGAAAGCGCCGAACACCTAACCCAAACCCGGACTTTTACGAAAATGTTCGGGTTCGGGTCCGTGTCACGGACACCCCAAAATTCGGTGTCCTATACAGTTCGGGTTCTCTCATCCCTAACCACCATCCTTCTTTTTAACAAAGAAAAACCCTGCTCCCATAGGAGAGACTGAAGGTCTAATATGCCCTTTAGCAAGGCTCTCCTTAATATAATCTTCCATAGCCTTGCGTTCGGGCCCTGAAAGATTATAAATTCGCCCTTTAGGAAATTCGGCACCCTCTATTAGCTCTATGGAGCAATCATAAGGTCTATGGGGGGGTAGAACCTCTGGAGTAGGGGATGAGAATACATCAGAAAATTCTTTAATAACTGAGGGTAATGTATTAGACCTTACTGAAACCCCAGCCTGGACCACGGACAAGCATGAGTCACACTTAGGTCCCCATTTCACCAACTCTCCTTTGGACCAATCAATTGTGGGGTTATGTAAACGGAGCCAAGGCAACCCTAGTACCACCTCAACCGGTAGGTTCTCCAGGACTAAAAGAGAACATCTCTCGGAGTGGCGCACACCCACGGTCAGAGAAATTTCAGAGGTACACGACCTCACCGTACCACCCATCAGGGGAGTAGCATCAATAGCCATGACATGGATAGGTGTAGGTAAAGCAAACATTGGAATACCCAATTTACTAGCAAATTCAAAGTCAATAAAGCTGGCCGCTGAACCGGAATCAATAAAGGCCTAACCCGGCCACTTATTAACCCCCAGAGAAATTGTTATGGGTACCAAAAGCTTATATTTAGAAAAATCAGGGTGTACCTGGTCTTTAGGTTGTCTTGCCTTAGGAGATTTGTCAGAGAGGACCCTCTTAGGACACTTGTTGATACAATGGCCAGGATCTCCACAGTAGAAGCACTCTCCGCGTCTGCAACGAAGATTACCCCGGGTCATGCCGACCTGCATGGGTTCCTCGGTGGAGGCCTCAGTGTTGTCCCTGGAAAAGACCTCTGGCTGGAACACCATCTGAGAACAGAACTGTCGTTCTTGTCGTCTCTCTCTAACTCGTCGGTCAAGTCGGACAACTAGGGTCATCATCTCCTCTAAGGTCTCTGGAATTTGATAACTGACTAATAGATCTTTTAAATTATTAGACAGACCAGACCTGAACTGACTCTTCAGGGCTGGTTCATTCCATCCTGAGGGGACACACCACCGTCTGAATTGGGTGCAATACTCCTCTGCAGGGAGATGGCCCTGAACCAGTGCCCTAAGAGCCGTCTCGGCTACCAGGGCCCTGTCTGGTTCGTCATAGAGGGTACCCAGGGCCTGAAAAAAAACCTCCACAGAAGTCAGACAACTGGCCCCAGGAGGTAACGAGAATGCCCAGGCCTGGGGATCACCCTGTAGAAGAGAAATGATAATCCCCACACGTTGGCTCTTGGGACCGGAGGACACGGGGCGCAAACGGAAGTAGAGTTTGCAACTCTCCTTAAAGGAGAGAAACCTCTTCCGGTCTCCAGAAAAGGGTTCTGGGAGCTTGATCTGGGGTTCAAAATGTGGACTGGAGGGCAGAGGAGTGGAAGAACCTTGCCCTAATTCAAAAGAACGGAGTTTCTCTCCTAGCTCCTGCACCACCTGTGTCAAGCTAGAGACATGGTCAGTCAGGGTAGTAAGCGGATTCATGATACAGTGGTTATTGGGCCTGTTAATCTGTAACGGTCACGTCCACACACACACAGGGGAAAGGATAGTGACCACTGCGCTCCACCCTCACCCCTGGCCCTGCCTACTTGCCTCACGAGTCCTGATGACAGGGGACAACTGGACGACAGTCCCTAACTTAGGATATGTGCAGGGAAGACAGACAAGACAAAATACGGAACATGAACGGACCGGGTCAGAACCAAGAGAGCTACGCAGTACAAAGGATTAAGCAAAGAATGGTCAGGAGAAGCCAGGGTCAAATACCAGGAGAATAGAAAAGTACAAGAGGAGTCCTAAGAGAGTAGTCAGGTGGGAGCCGAGGTCACAATACCAGGACGGATGCGCAGTACAGGAGGAGCAGGCAAAAGGATGGTCAGGGAACAGGATCAGGTAGGTATTCAGCAGTCCAACAAATAGCCAGGAACCTAGAAATTAACAGGCAACCTGTAGCCAGCAGGCTGCCTGTATTTATAGTGGGAAGTGAGGGTCATGTGACGTGGCCAGCATCACATGACCGACAGACCAACCAGTCGAGCACCGAGTGATCAGCTCAGCGCTCAAGGCAGACTAGGAGCAGGGAGCCACCCAGCTAGTAAAGCCGCCCTGGGAATGAGGTCAAACACAGAACCTCATTCCAAAAGCTAAGCAACAGGTCTGCGGGCAATGGGGGACCGAGTGCACCTTCGGAACCCCATGACACCACCCTGCTTATGACCGGCTCCACAAAATTCGGCTCCTCATAGACAGTTTGTCATCCAGGTTTGCAGATGTGTATACCCCCAATCAGAACATCTGCATAGACGAGTCCCTTGTACATTTTACCCGGCGCCTTGGCATCAAACAGTACATCCCCAGCAAGCGCCCCCGGTATGGGGTCAAACTGTATAAGCTCTGTGAGAGGGCCACAGGCTATACATATCGTTTTAGGGTTTATGAGGGAAAAGACTCAAAAGTGGAGCCGGTCGGATGCCCTAACTACCTGGGGAGCAGTGGCAAGATTGTCTGGGACTTGGTGTCACCCTTACTCCACAAGGGGTACCACTTATACGTGGACAATTTTTACACAAGCGTGGCCCTCTTTCGGCACTTACATATAGTCGGAATTCAATGCTGTGGCACCGCGCGACCTAGTCGCCGGGGCTTCCCCCAACGGCTCGTTAATACCCGACTTGCACGGGGGGAGAGGGCTGCCTTGTGTGACCAAGAACTGCTCGCGGTGAAGTGGAGGGACAAGAGGGACGTTTACCTTCTGTCCACCATTCACGCAGACACGACTGTCCAAATTGAAAGGGCAACTGGAGTCATTGAGAAACCCCTCTCTATCCATGACTATAACCTTCACATGGGAGGGGTGGACTTCAATGACCAGATGTTGGCTCCCTATTTAGTGTCCCGCCGCACCAGACGCTGGTATAAAAAGGTGTCTGTTTATTTAATTCAATTGGCTGTCTATAATAGTTTTGTTCTCTACAGTAAGGCTGGGAGAACGGGATCCTTCCTAAAATTCCAGGAAGAGATCATTTCGGAACTCCTGTATCCAGGTGGGTCCGTGCCCCAAGTCTCTGATGTAGTTAGCCGGCTACATGACAGACACTTCCCGAGTGTCTATCCTTGTACCCCAACTCAGCGTTCCCAAGAAAATGATGTTGTGTCTGTAGCAGGGCTGGAATAAGGCGTGACACCACCTTTTTTTGTCCTGACTGTCCTGACCAGCCTGCCCTATGCATAGGGGAGTGTTTCCGCAAGTACCACACAGAGGTACACTATTAGTGTGGGGATTGCGTGACACAGGACAGGCACACAGGGGTCTTAGGGCCCTTTCACACAGAGCTGCTACAAACCTCTCCTTTCACCTGGGACAAAGTGCATAATGTACTTCGCCACATCTCTGGGCGATTTGCGCCTTGCACATTGTCCCATAGGAAAGGAGAGGTTTGTCCTCTAAAGGTAAAAAAAAAATAGAAATCACAGGTAAGCAAAAAAGTTAATGTTCTGTTTCAAATGTTATAAAGTTTATAAAAGTTGATGTTAATAAATTTATCGCATTGCTGACAGTTTTTTTCTTTTTCTTTTTTTTAGCTTCTAGGTGGACCAAGCGATCAACCAGCTGCAGCACTGATGTGCATTCTGACAGAAGCATTGCGCTGCTGTCAGATTACACAAAGTTGGTGTATGCGGCGCTGCAAGACGAGATTTCTCATCTGCAGTAAAAAAGATACGTTTGCAAAGGCTTATGAGCTGAAGAGTGGTGTTCATATGCTTTGGCAAACATTTTTTATTAAAAAAATAATAATTCTGCCAATGATTTATTCATCCAGATCGATTGATGTGAATGGAGAAATCGGGTTTGCCAGGGCATACAAGCTGAAGTGGGTTTGGATGTTGGGAGGAGCTCCTATGTCCTGGCAGACGCCTTTCCCATCTTTTTTTTTTTTTTTTTTTCACATTTTTTGGCAGAGGTTTTTTCATCCACATTGATCGATGCGAATGAAGAAATGTGTGCCGTTCATTTTTTCTTTCAGCCCAGAGGCCCAACGGAAAAAAAAAATCTCATTACCCGTATGCTCAATATAAGGAGAATAGCAGAAACTCCTAATGCTGGACATACATGTAATGATTGTGGAGACCTTAAAATGCCAGGGCAGTACAAACACCCCACAAATGACCCCATTTTGGAAAGAAGACACCCCAAGGTATTCGCTGAGGGGCATATTGAGTCCATGAAAGATTGAACTTTTTGTCACAAGTTAGCAGAAAGGGAGACTTTGTGAGAAAAAACAAAAAATCCATTTCCGCTAACTTGTGCCTAAAAAAAAAATCTTCTATGAACTCGACATGCCCCTCACGGAATACCTTGGGGTGTCTTCTTTCCAAAATGGGGTCACATGTGGGGTATTTATACTGCCCTGGCATTTTAGGGGCCCTAAAGCGTGAGAAGTAGTTTGGAATCCAAATGCGTAAAAATACCCTGTGAAATCCTAAAGGTACTCATTGGAATTTGGGCCCCTTTGTGCACCTAGGCTACAAAAAAGTGTCACACATGTGGTATCGCCGTACTCGGAGAAGTAGGGCAATGTGTTTTGGGGTGTCTTTTTACATATACCCATACTGTGTGTGAGAAATATCTCTGTAAATGACAACTTTAAAAAAAAAATTATACAAAGTTGTCAATTTACAGAGATATTTCTCTCACCCAGCATGGGTATATGTAAAAATACACCCCAAAATACATTGCCCTACTTCTTCTGAGTACGGCGATACCACATGTGTGACACTTTTTTGCAGCCTAGGTGCGTAAAGGGGCCGAAAGTCTAATGAGTACCTTTAGGCTTTACAGGGTTGCTCACAATTTAGCCCTGCCCAAAATGCCAGAACAGTAAACACACCCCACAAATGACCCCATTTCGGAAAGTAGACACCCCAAGGTATTCACTGAGAGCCATAGTGAGTCCGTGGGAGATAAAAAATTTTTTTGCCAGAAGTTAGCAGAAATGGAAACTTAATTATTATTTTTTTCTCAGAAAGTGTCATTTTCCGCTAACTTGTGAAAAAAAATTAAATCATACATAAACTCACCATGCCCCTCCGGGAATACTTTGGGGTGTCTTCTTTCTAACGTGGGGTCATTTGGGGGGTATTTATACTATCCTGGCATTCTAGCACCTCAAGAAACATGACAGCTGCTCAGAAAGTCACAGCTGCTTCAAAATGCGGAAATTCACATTTTTGTACCATAGTTTGTCAACGCTATAACTTTTGCGCAAACCAATAAATATACACTTATTGGATTTTTTTTTATCAAAGACATGTAGCACAATAAATTCTGACACAAACTTGTATAGAAATGTAATTATATTTGAACAATTTAACCAGAGAAAGTTAAAAATACACTTTTTTTGAGAAAATTGCGGTCTATTTTGATTAATATCAGAAAAACAAAAAATCTGAGCAGCAGTCAAATACCACCAAAAGAAAGATGTATTTGTGAGAAGAAAAGGAGGTAAAATTCATTTGGGTGCCAAGTTGCATGACCGAGCAATAAACCGTTAAAGTTGTGAAGTGCCGATTTGTAAAAAAGGGCCTGGTCACTAGGGGGGTATAAACCTGTGGTCCTTAAGTGGTTAATAACCACCCTGGTTTTCTATCACTGAGCCAGTTACTTACCAACATACAGACATTTTCCCCCAGTCCAAGTATTCAAATTTTATATACTAACCTTTTATGTGGTACAGTGTCAAATGCTTTGGAGAAGTCCAGATATACGACATCCATTGATTTGCCACGGTCAAGTCTAGAACTTACCTCCTCATAGTTTGACATGACCAATCCCTCATGAAGCCATGCTGATATGGCGTAACTTATTTGCTTATTTTCATTGAGATACTTCAAGATAGCATCTCTTAGAAAATATTCAAACAGTTTACCCACGACAGATGTTAAGCTTACTGGACAATAGTTTCCGGGCTCTGTTTTTGGACCCTTTTTTAATATTGGCACCACATTTGCTATGCTCCAATCCTGTGGAAAACTGCCAGTCATTATAGAGTCCTTAAATATCAGAAATAAGGATCTGGCTATGACATTAATTCTCTCAGGATGCGGGGGTGTATGCCATCTGGTCCCAGCGATTTGTCTAATTTAATCTTTGTAAGATGCCGCTGTACTTCTTCCTGGGTCAGACAGGGCACTTTTAATGGGGAATTTACTTTTGCATTCTGCATTTCATCTGACAGTTTATTTTCTTCAGTATACAGTGGAGAAAAAAATAATTATTACTTTTGATTTCTCCTCATCACTCTCTGCAACTACCCCCTCATTACTCTGTAAAGGGCCTACACCTTCAGATTTATACTTTTTACCATTTATATAATTGAAGAACATTTTAGAGTTAGTTTTACTCTCTTTGGCAATTGATCTCTTAGCCTCTAGTTTGGCTGCTTTTATTTGTCTTTTACATGTTCTATTTTTTTGCTTATAGTTTTTCAGTGCTTCCTCACCACACTTCTGTTTTAGTGATTTAAACGCTTTATTTTTGTCATTTATTGCTTTCTGTACAATTCTATTTATCCATATTGGTTTTTTCTTGTTCCTTAACCTTTTATTCCCATAAGGTATGTACCTCTCACGATTAGATTTTAGAATGGTTTTAAAAATATCCCATTTTGTGGCTGTATTTCTATTTTTGAGGACTTTGTCCCAGTTAGTTAGGCCTATGGCCTCTCTTAGTTGGCTAAATTTAGCTTTTTTGAAGTTTGCTATTTTTGTTCCTCTCTGAAGAAACACTCCTTTGAATGATAATTGGAAGGTTATTACTTTATGGTCACTTTTTCCCAGGTGTCCCCCAACCTGCACTACTGTTGTTCTGTCAGGTCTATTGGTTAATACTAAGTCCAGTGTGGCTGTCCCTCTAGTCGGGTCCTGAACCAGTTGGATAGGGTAATTGTCTTTGGTTATTGCCAAGAACCTGTTTCCTTTATGAGATGTACAGGTTTCAGTTTCCCAGTCTATATCTGGGTAGTTGAAGTCCCCCATAATGACGACCCCATTATGATTTGCCACATTGTCTATTTCGTTTAGAAGTAGATTTTCTGTGGAGTCTGGTATATTAGGTGGCTTATAATAAACTCCTATTAGTATTTTATTATTGTTTTTTCCTCCATGTATTTCTAACCACAGTGACTCCACATGTTCATGTCCCTCACTTATATCTTCCCGGAGTGTGGGCTTTTGACAATCCTTCTCTGGTTTTGACAATACTTTCTAAACAGACTGTAACCCTGTACATTAACCGCCCAGTCATAGCTATCATCCAGCCATGTCTCAGTTATTTCCACTATGTCATAGTCCTCCTCACACATCACTAATTCCAGTTCACCAGTTTTATTAGTAAGGCTTCTGGCATTAGTATACATACAATTAAGAGGTTTATGTATATTTTTTACCCTACATCTTTTCTTCTGAACTGTTCTAGTCCCTCCTTCCATTCCTCCCCCAGTCCCATTACTTTGCTCTAGGTCTCTCTCTCTCTGCACTATCTTCCCCTCCTATAACGTAATTACCCTCCCCCGAGTCCCTAGTTTAAACACTCCTCCATCCTTCTAGCCATCTTCTCCCCCAAAACAGCTGCCCCTTCCCCAGTGAGGTGCAGCCAAAACCTAATAATAGAGCTTGTAGCCGACAGAGAAGTTGGCCCAGTTCTCCAGGAACCCAAACCCCTCCTTCATACACCAGTTTTTAAACCACTTGTTAACCTCCTTTATCTCCCGCTGCCTTTTTTGTGTAGCTCGTGGCACAGGCAAATACTGCCTGTACCACGAGCCACAAAAGAAAGGCAGTGGGAGATTAAGGAGGATAACAAGTGGTTTAGTATTTCGGAAAACACAACCTTTGAGGTCCTTGCCCTAAGCTTGTGATCTAAATCCCTAAAATCATTTTTGAGGACACTCCACCTATCTCTAACTTTGTCCTTGGTTCCGAAATATGGACCATGACTGCTGTATTTTCTCCAGCCCCTCCCAGATATCTGTCAAGCCGATCCACGATGTGTCAAACTCGAGCGCCAGGAAGACAACACACTGTTCGACAATCCCGGTCTTTGTGACAGATCACCCTATCTGTACCCTTAATATTTGAGTCTCCCACTACCAGCATTTGTCTGGCCTGCCCTGATCTACTGGTTCCCTGCTTACTGGAGCTGACATTCCCCTGACTGGCAGAGGAAGTGTCCAGCTGCAGTAGTGCTCTCCTTGAATTGAAATCGCCCTCATCTGCCAACCTTGCAAACTTATTGGGGTGTGTCAGATCAGGGCTAGCCTCTCTGGCATTCTTCCCTCTACCCCACTTTCTAACTTTTATCCAGCTAGCTACCTCACTTTCCTGAGCCTCCTCGCTACCACCCTCCCCCACATCTACCCCATAGCGTGCTTGCTCAGTGAGCAGCAAACTGTTCCAAATTACCAACGCTTATCAGTGTTGAAACTCACCCGGTTAGATACATGATGTGCGATTCCAAATGGGTAATTTGCTCACATTTTGAACAAATATATGCACCCTTAAACAGCTGTTCCAGGACTGCATACATTAGACAGGACTGCATACATTAGAAAAGATGTGCACTGGACTGCGCTGTCAATTTTCGCAAGAAAAGAGAAAAAATACAATATAGTCCCTGAATCTGAAGTCACGCAATCTAAAGTCACACACTTAATACAAACACACACTTGAAATCAAACATGCGAACGCTCACAAACTCGTGTTGTTTGTCTGTATAAGTGCAGCTTCCAAACAGCTTCAAACCATACTGATTTTTTTCCCTCTGGATTAAAGGGATTATCCAGAAATTTGATATTGATGACCTATCCTCAGGGTAGGCCATTAATATCAGATCAGTGGAAATGTCCAATGAGCTGTTTGAAGAGGTCACTGAGCTAACTGGAGCTTTGGTTGAGCACCACAGTCTCTTCACAGCTTACTAAGCACAATGCCGTACATTGCATTGCATTGATATTGCAGCTCAGGCCCTTTCAATTATGAGACTGAGCTAGGTCACGAGACCGAAGTACGGTGACACGCCTAGGAAGAGGCCTAAGTGCTCCCGGAACTCAGTGGCCTTTTTGAGCAGAACAACTGGGCAGTAGGACCTCTGCCAATGCCAAAATTCCCAGGTAATCCCTTTAAGCATTGTATAATGAAAATTTCTGAAAGTGGCTAATATTATTTATTCCAGAGCTATGCAGAGGATGGGAGTGGTAGTGGGCCTGATGAAGAGTTGTCTCATGGTGTACTCCATCAGGCCATTGCTCCCTGGCGATTGGTGCACTGGAAATGTAGTTTGAAGAATAAGGGCAGAAATTAAGATATAACAGTCTCAAGTGCAAAGTAAAGACTGCTAAAATTGAGGCAAGTAGTGTTGAGCGCGAATAGAGAATAGAGAATTTTAATCGCGAATATCGACACTTCGAGAATTTAGAATACAGCGCTATATATTCGGAAAATCAAATATTCTTTTTTTTGTTTGTTTTTTAACACAGTACACATCAGGTGATCATTCCTCCCTTCTTCTAGCTGGTGGGCCAATGAGAAGGCTTTGTCATAGCTTAGCAACCAATAGAAAAGTTGCCTACCCCTTACTATATAAAAACCTCCCCAGCAGCTATTCTCTAAAGTTTATTGCAGTTATGAAAGAGACAGCAGTGTCATTGCTGTGCTCTGTGCTTTGTGTTATTACATTAGACAGTTAACTTATATATATAATTCAGATAGTTAGGGGGAGATCAGTGTAGGTTAGATTAATCTATAGTGTAGCAGATTCCAGTGCAGGGTGTTAGGCAGTGTCATAGGTTCCGCTGTCCATATATACTGTACATGCTACAGACATAGTGCTGTGAAGTCACAAGTTGCACGTATTGTGAAAAAATATGCGCATCACTAATTGCCCAAAATTCGTAAGCGCAAATATATTGGAGCACTCTATCTGCATATAAAGCTATTCTAATGTTCTGCCGGTGCCAACCATTTGCTCCAGTCTCAGGAAACATACCAGCTTGAAAAATTTAGCATAAGTGACCCACGCCTGTATTTCACGCGCATTACGCAAATATTACATTGCCGATTTACGCAATAAAGAATATAATCTCGAATTCACGAATTCGCGAATATATGAGGAATATTCTACAAAATATTCGCGAAATATCGCAAATTCGAATATTGCCCCTGCCGCTCATCACTACCGGCAAGCACAATACCTACAGGTGAACCTAAAGAGCCCAGCGAGAGCTAGTATTGGAATATTCTTGCAAAGATTTCTATGTACGCCCCTGAATCATTCACTAATCTTCTTCAATAATATTATTCCTGGTGCCGATAGCATTCCGCTGACTGTTGATGCAGACATGAAATTACTCATTGCTTTGCATATTTTCTAATTAACAGTGATGCCTAACCTACGGCCCGTGGGCCAAATCCGGCCCGTGAAGCTGTGTCATGCAGCCCGCGCAGTGACCGGAGGCGGAGCTTGCACTCAGTTGAAGAAGAAGAAGGGACACGCCTGGGCCGCTTCAGTGGTGCAGTACAATTATTTTCTGCAGCGACTGGAGACCCCATCTTCCCACACCCATCGTACGGACCTCATCTGGACTCTCAGCCAGGCATCAGAGCACATCGGAGATGGTGACGAGTCGAGGACGTCTCAGAAGGGAGCAGGAGTTCTATGGAGGATGTGACTGGCGAGGTGTGGTAGTGGTGGGAAGTGTCTTTCACTAAGTCTGGTGCTAGTGTGGGCCGTCTGGGTTGCTCCTCAGGAAGCGCTCCTCACCAGCTTAGTAATATTAATGAGGGAGAGAGAACTCATAATGCTGCACCCAAAGGCATTTATGGAAAGTTTCCTGCATTCCACTCCTTAGTCTTGCTATGTGAAGATATGTGTCCCCTTCACAGTAATAATGCCCAGACTTGTGCCTCCTATACAGTAAAAATGCTCACATGTGCCCCCTTCACAGTAGTAATGCTCACATGTGCCCCCTACACAGTAATAATGCTCGCATGTGCCCCCTTCACAGTAGTAATGCTCACATGTGCCCCCTACACAGTAATAATGCTCACATGTGCCCCCTTCACAGTAGTAATGCTCAGATGTGCCCCTTCACAGTAATAAAGCTCAAAATTGTTCCTCCTTCACAGTCTTAATGCCAAGATATGTGGGAAGTGATTGGACCTGAACCTTTTTCTTTTACTAAGTCTATTGCCCATGTGGGTCGTCTGGGTTGCTCCTCAGGAAGCGCTCCTCACCAACTTAGTAATATTAATGAGGGAGAAAGAACTCCTAATGCTGCACCTAAAGGCATATGTGGAAAGAGTTTCCTGCATTCCACTCCTTAGTCTTGCTATGTGCAGATATGTGCCCCCTTCACGGTAGTAATTCTCACATGTTCCCTCTTCACAGTAATAATGCTCACATGTGACCCCTTCACGGTAGTAATGCCCAGATATGTGTCCTGTTCACAGTAGTAATGCCAACACGTGCCCCCTCACAGTAATAATGGCCACATATGTCCTGTTCACAGCAGTAATGCTCACATGGTAAAAATGCCCAGATGTGCCCCTTCACAAAAAAAAATGCCCAGGTATTTTCCCCTTCACAGTAGTAATGCTCACACGTTCCCCCTCACAGTGTTTGCATTTCTTTCTTTCTGGCAAAGCTACCTGGTTCTGGCCCGCAAAATTTATACCATGTCTAGTGCGGCGCTCAGACATAAAATGGTTGGGCACCACTGTTCTAATAGAACCACCAAAACTTGGCTTATTGTTCTATGTCAACCATTTATACACTGTCCCTATACTTTAATCTATGTCCAAGTAAAATTTTTAATTTATTATTTATTTATTTTTAAACTTTTTTTTATTAGCAATAGTAAAACGCAATTACACTGTATAGATAATATTACAGTATAGGATACATTTAGCAAAGCAGAATTATTCCACAGAAATTTTCAAATCAAAGCACTGCCGCATACAACCTGTTTTAGTATCAGAAATAGCAGTAGAAATACAGTTAGATTGCCTCGTTAAGGGGAATGGTCAGAGGAGTTGTTTATAGATGACAAGGTCTGACACATTCTCGAAACAGAGTACAGAGTGTGAGGTAATCTACACCATATACCTTGTCAAATTTTTGAGGTTTATTGCTAAGCTTGAATACCAGGGCTACATACGTAGGGTAAAATCAGATTTATCTGTGCTTTCCACATCCTTAGGGTCTGTACATTGGGGCTGTATCACCTCAAAGCAATACATTTGCATGCCAGAAATAATGATTCTCACAAGAATAAAGCCATATAGTGATCCCAACCATCTTCATCCAATAGTCCCAGAAGACAAACCTCAGGAACACACACTACCGGAATATGCAGCAGATTGAAAAGGAAGTCTGCCACCCACTTCCAGAAGGCTGCAATCGGACTGCATCTCCACATCATATGCCAGAAATCCGCCTCCAGTTCCACACATCGTGGACATGCTGTAGATGGGGACCTACCCATTCTGTATAAACGAATTAGCATAAGTGTCACGCTTCGATGTGGGAGGGAAGCACCACACCGAGCAAGAGGTAAGGGGGGGAAACAGGAAATCAGGCCTGAGAACTAAGGAAGGAAGATGGACACCTCCTAGTAACACCCTAACCAAAATCCTGACTGACTATCCGTATAAACAGACCCCAGAGGTAGGTGTGTTCATACACAGGAATACCTAGAGTCCAATCTATCCCTATTGGACCCTGGTACTAATGGCAGGGACGAGACTACCTGTTCCTCCAAAAGGAAGGATGAACAGGTATCTCCCTCAGGCCTAATACAAACAATAGGGAAATGCAACTCACAGAACCCAAACAAAATACAAAAGGAAAAGGAAAGACTTAACTTCAAAGAAGCAATGGAAGCACCAGGAACTCCGCCAAGATCCACACACCAGCAATCCAATAATCCAATGTGGATTATACTTTAAAGATACTATTCCAATTTCAGGAAAAATTTGATACACCACGAGGCCGAATTTCCTCACGCTTTGTGATCACGAATCAATTTTTCCGGAAATGGCGGGAAAAACAACAACATACTCACCTCATCCATTTGCTCGTGGAGAAGCCTAGTAGCCATCTTGATTGAAAAACCCACGCAAAATCTCGCTCCTGGTGATGTGTGACGTCAGATTGTCAGCGTGCTTGCCGGGCATGGTGACGTCATCCTGTCACTGCACAAGATTTTGCCCGGGTTTCTTCAATCAAGATAGCCGCAACAGCCTCTCCGCGAGCAAATGGATGAGGTGAGTATATATATATTTTTTTAACTACTGATTAACCCCTTAAAGGCCTCAATGTTAATGTCAGATACCATGTCTAAAACGCTGGTCTTAATAAATGTGCCAAAAAGTGTCTAAAGCATGTTAAACCTCAACCTGCAGTCCCCAATGCGCAGTCCGGGCGGCACACATTAGTGTGCATGAGCCCTTATGCACAGGATCCATTTTTTTTTACTGGATCCTGTAAAAAAAACTGATTCTGTTGCACATTTCACATCTGTTTGAGCCATTTCTGTCAGACTAAAGCTGAGTTTAGCACAGCAGAGAGAGAGAAAGCAGAGTACTCAAGTTTGACTGCCAGTTTATGCCAAGGCCTGCTGGAACCAAGAGAAAGACTAAATATTGTCTGGATACAAGTTGATGCAAGTAAAGCAGTTGAACCTTATTAAAGTCTGGACTCAACTTATTCTCCACCTTCACCCTTACTCATCCCTGTTATTGCTGGGGAGTGACGGTATCCAGGTAGGAACACCGTGACACACACAGAGACTGTTAAGGCCACACCACACCACTTGGCATTCCTATAGACCTGGGACATGATCAGCCCTGGGGGGGCGGCAAGTTTCCGCCGTAACAAACAGGATTTTACTTTTGTGCCTTATCACTATGAAGTGCCTACAACGTCTACAAGACCACTGAAAAATGACTTTATTGCAGCTAGCCCAAGCAAAACTGTACCAGAGAGTGTGCACCAGCACAAGAGGGGTTAATATAATTAGCACATTAGAACTAGATACACATAATTATGATTAATAAAAAATAACATATTAGATCATGTCTTGGTTTAAAGCCAACGGGGCGTCTCGTATTTAGAGCAAATGTCCAAAAATCCCCATTGCATAGCAGTTTTCTTTTACCATCTCCTCCCCTGCTTGGGGCTACCTAATAATATCCCAAAAGCCTAAGGACATATCAGTTTTCTTTTACCATCTCCTTCCCTGCTTGGCATGTTGATCCTTTCAATGTGTATTGAAAAGGTCAACATGCAAAGCAGGCGGAGATGGTAAAAGAAAACTGATATGTCCTTAGGCTTTTTGAATATTTGCTCTATATAGGGATTATCCCGCTGGCTTTAATCCAAGACATGATCTAATATGTCATTTCTGATTAATTATAATTATGTGTAACCTGTCCTAATGTGCAGATAGTAATCCATTACATTTTGAATATAAATAGATGTTAGTAAAGGGGGGTGTACCCTATATAAGGTGGTTAAAGTCAGTTTTTTGACATGTTATGAATCTGATTAAAGGGGTTGTCTCACTTCAGCAAGTGGCATTTATCATGTAGCGAAAGTTAATAGAAGGCACTTACTAATGTATTGTGATTGTTCATATTGCCTCCTTTGCTGGCTTGATTCACATTTTAAGCTGATTATTTCAAGGTGTTTTGCTTGGGTTGCAGGAGTGGTGCTCATGCTTGCACACTATAGGAAAAAGGTGCCGGCCAAAGCTGGTGGCTGTATAGTGGGAATTTGCATAGGCTCGCAAGCGCAGCAGCTCCTGTCTTGGCCACCTCGTATCTGCGCTGTAGCAGTGGCCGTGACCTCAGGATACAAGCAGTGTATAATGTGATGGAAAAATGAATCCAGTACACACAACCAATTCTGCAATGTTCAATGTTTAGATAGCTGAGGGTAATCCAAAATACAAAAAGTACTACAAAAATAGAAAACTACGGGTACCTTATAAATAATACATAACTTTAATTCATTTATTTCTAAAAATCGCCCTAGTAAATACAAACCGGATTCCAAAAAAGTTGGGACACTAAACAAATTGTGAATAAAAACTGAATGCAATGATGTGGAGATGGCAAATGTCAATATTTTATTTGTAATAGAACGTAGATGACAGATCAAACGTTTAATCCGAGTAAATGTATCATTTTAAAGGAAAAATACGTTGATTCCAATTTTCACGGTGTCAACAAATCCCCAAAAAGTTGGGACAAGTAGCAATAAGAGGCTGGAAAAAGTAAATTTGAACATAACGAAGAGCTGGAAGACCAATTAACACTAATTAGGTCAATTGCCAACATGATTGGGTATAAAAAGAGCTTCTCAGAGTGGCAGTGTCTCTCAGAAGCCAAGATGGGTAGAGGATCACCAATTCCCACAATGTTGCGCAGAAAGATAGTGGAGCAATATCAGAAAGGTGTTACCCAGCGAAAAATTGCAAAGACTTTGCATCTATCATCATCAACTGTGCATAACATCATCCGAAGATTCAGAGAATCTGGAACAATCTCTGTGCGTAAGGGTCAAGGCCGTAAAACCATACTGGATGCCCGTGATCTCCGACACTGCACCACAAACAGGAATGCTACTGTAAAGGAAATCACAGAATGGGCTCAGGAATACTTCCAGAAACCATTGTCAGTGAACACAATCCACCGTGCCATCCGCCGTCGCCAGCTGAAACTCTACAGTGCAAAGAAGAAGCCATTTCTAAGCAAGATCCACAAGCTCAGGCGTTTTCACTGGGCCAGGGATCGTTTAAAATGGAGTGTGGCAAAATGGAAGACTGTTCTGTGGTCAGACGAGTCACGATTCGAAGTTCTTTTTGGAAATCTGGGGTGCCATGTCATCCGGACCAAAGAGGACAAGGACAACCCAAGTTGTTATCAACGCTCAGTTCAGAAGCCTGCATCTCTGATGGTATGGGGTTGCATGAGTGCGTGTGGCATGGGCAGCTTGCATGTCTGGAAAGGCACCATCAATGCAGAAAAATATATTCAGGTTCTAGAACAACATATGCTCCCATCCAGACGTCATCTCTTTCAGGGAAGACAATGCATTTTTCAACAAGATAATGCCAGACCACATTCTGCATCAATCACAACATCATGGCTGCGTAGGAGAAGGATCCGGGTACTGAAAGGTCCAGTCTGCAGTCCAGATCTTTCACCTATAGAGAACATTTGGCGCATCATAAAGAGGAAGGTGCAACAAAGAAGGCCCAAGACGATTGAACAGTTAGAGGCCTGTATTAGACAAGAATGGGAGAGCATTCCTATTTCTAAACTTGAGAAACTGGTCTCCTCGGTCCCCAGACGTCTGTTGAGTGTTGTAAGAAGAAGGGGAGATGCCACACAGTGGTGAAAATGGCCTTGTCCCAACTTTTTTGGGATTTGTTGACACCATGAAATTCTGATTCAACATATTTTTCCCTTAAAATGGTACATTTTCTCAGTTTAAACTTTTGTTCCGTGATTTATGTTATATTCTGAATAAAATATTAGAAGTTGGCACCTCCACATCATTGCATTCAGTTTTTATTCACGATTTGTATAGTGTCCCAACTTTTTTGGAATCCGGTTTGTAATAAACAATTTCAGATGTGTGCTAAACCTAATGAAACGCAGCGCCACTAAGTACTTGGTACTAAGGATCACAGGGTCTCTATTACTGGGTCTCTAAAGTCTACTTGACCCTGCCAACCTTATCTCGCCCTGTAAAGGGCGACTCCACAGAGGCAGTGTGCTCACTAGCTGTCCCTCTCAGTCCCTGCACCGCAAAGGTGACTGCCCAGCTTCATCAAGTGCTATTGTGGAGGGTCCTAGTGCCGATAGATAGTATTGATCTTCAATATGTCCCCCCTATGTGTAAAAACAGGCAAGGGACTCCAATGCCAACACACGAAAGATGTCCACAATATGTCCCAATGAGTTTCGTTGGTTCCAAGCCAACTCATCAGGGGACTCGTTACTCAATACGTGCCTATGTTGTAAAGACACAGACTCAGGTATGACATTCAATTGTTCTCAACCAGGCTCGCAATGGTCAGTCGCCAGAGTCCTGTGTATTCAACACACAATCCTATCCAGTCAAATAGGACTGTAATGAATTAGCATTAGCTCGGCGATAATCAAGCATAAATCCTAAGAATACTTAGCTCTCCTCCTCATGTATCGGTAGACATGGAGTGAGGCTGGCGCCCTGTGTGTGGCAGCAGCAGAGTCGGCGTCCAAGTTAGCGCTTTTTGAAGGCGACCCGGAATGCCGATCCCGCCCTCCCTAGACCACGTGAAACACCACGTTACCGGTCACGTGTTATGGCCGGATGACGCGTGTATGACGTGACCGCTGCGAGATGCATCTATGATCCCTTTCCGCATCTCCAGCGGTCAGAGTGTGATGGGGCGGGGAGAGGGAGGTAGTTAGGGCATACATTCTCCTAACTCTCCACGCCCATTAACAATAGACAAACAAATAAGAGAAAATGTTCCAGGTCTGTATGGTGGCAGTCCACGGAGCATTTGGGCTTGCACTGGCAAGGGTTACAAGATCTAATCTGGTAGGACATATCGAATAGAAATTCTAAATTTGCGCCTTTGTCGTGTTCTTATATTATGCGCATTGTTCGCATTTGTATAAAATCACGGTATCTCACATTTATTTCTCATGGGTATTGGAAAATTAGATATAATGACCATACAGCAATTGCTTATCACTAACACACGGTAAGAAAGTCCAATCTAATGGGACATCGCGCATCATTCTTCAAAGCAAATACCTCAATCATAATGACGGGTTATTGAATTGTTCACATTATTCTCCAACTTGCATAAATGAATCACATTATTGCCCCAATTGCATACCTCAGTTGTTGTGTCTCGCATTATATAACCATAAATATGCATACAGTTAGGGGAAACATGCATACAACAATTGCTCATCACAATCAATAAAGATCAATCTAATAGAACATCTCACGTCATTCTTCAAGGTATATATCTCCATTACGGTGTCGCGTTATTTGTGCTATTTACCTTATTCACAATATTCGCCAAATTGTACTGTATGCCTCATTGGCAGTATCTCACATGAATCTACCGTAGGTAATGTACAATTAAATATAGCAGCCATACAGTAATTGCTCATTAAGACTTGTCGGCTGTATCATACGTAATTCAAAAATCCACCAGGTCTCTCTTTGCAAAAAAAAAATTGTCACTGGGTATGAGTGAGTGACTGTGTCTTTACAACAGGCACGTATTGAGTGACGAGTCCTCTGATGAGTTGGCTTGCAACCAATGAAACGCATTGGGACATATTGTGGACATCTTTAGTGTATTGGCATTGGAGTCCCTTGCCTGTTTTTACACATAGGTGGACATATTGAAGATCAATACTATGTATCGGCACTAGGACCCTCCACATTAGCGCTTGATGAAGCTGGGCAGTCACCTTTGCGGCGCAGGGACTGAGAGGGACAGCTAGTGAGCACACTGCCTCTGTGGAGTCGCCCTTTACAGGGCGAGATAAGGTTGGCAGGGTCAAGTAGACTTTAGAGACCCAGTAATAGAGACCCTGTGATCCTTAGTACCAAGTACTTAGTGGCGCTGCGTTTCATGTGGTTTAGCACACATCTGATATTGTTTATTATTTATTAGGGCGATTTTAGAAAAGAAAATGAATAAAAGTTATGTATTATTTATAAGGTACCCGTAGTTTGTTTTTTTTTTTTGTAAAAAATGAATCCAGCCAACAAAGGAGGCAATATGGACAATCACAATACATTAGTAAGTGCTTGGTATTAACTTCCTCTACATGATAAATGCCACTTGCTGAGACAACCCCTTAGTTCTACTGGATTTTTTTTCCCTGCAATGTTTTCACTCTAATAAGATATTGAAGATTTTATTTGCGATTTTCTTTCATCTATTAATACGTAATTCAAGCAGTTTCCAGGCACTGGCTAAAGGAAAGGCTGATTGGGGGAGCTGGTCGTGTTTGACAAGTGCTATCCTCAGAATAGGTCGTCATTATCTGATAGGTGGGAGTCTGACTCCTCCGCCGTTTGACTAGACCATACAGCTCTGTGAGCACTGCAGTCTCTTTCAAGCCAAGTAACGTCACATTCATTGGTCACATACCCTAGGTGCAGCTCAGTCCCATTCAAATGAGCTGCAATACCAAGCACATCCTCTATCCTCTAGATGGCGCTGTGCATTGTAAACTGTGAGGAGTCCGCATTTCTCACTGGAGTACTGCAGCCTCTTCAAACAGCTGATCTGCGGGGGTTCTGGGGATCAGACACATACTGATGACCTATTCTATAGGTCATTAGTAATAAACAGTAGGACAACACCTTTAATAATTTTGGCACATCTGAAAACAGTAGGGGGATTCCAACTTTAATAAATGTCCCCGATAGTGTATATGGGATTGGCCTCCTTTCTCTGTCTTCTAGTTTTAAGTGTTTTTAATATGTGTGAGGATTTAGTTGTTATTGTTGAATTTTGTTTTTGAAGGGGTTGCCTGTCCCCTTGAAAAAAAAAAGAAGCGCATCCATCACCCACAGTAACAATCTTCAGCTGCTGGGCATCACAGAAGCTTCTTTGTGTGCTACCCAGGGGCATAGCTAAAGGCTCAAGGGCCCTGGTGCAAGAGTTAGTTGAACTAACCCGTTCCCTCCAGCCAGAGGTGTAACTTGACCAGCATGCACTTTATATAATACCGGTGTCTTCTTATGTGGTACAAGGGTCTTTGGGCCCCCTCAGGCTCCTGGGCCCGGTAGCGATTGCTACCTCTGCACCCCCAATAACTACGCCCCTAATGATACCTTAGTAAATATGCCCCCTGCACTTTCAGTGCTACGAAACATACAGGAGAACAGAGCACTACAACCCTGTTACATCCAGTGACGCCTGCTCTGGAAAGGCCCACTCCGCCAAGTACCTGATGCTACATTCAGAGGCCATTTGGAGTACCCTGGGTGGCACCTGGGCACTGGCACATCTGTAAGTTTTTCTGGTAGGGTCTATGGCCAGTCCACTTATGATTGTGATATTCTTTTTTTTTTAAGCATGTTTATGCTCTGGTCTGAAATGCAAACATTGCTGTTCTAAGAATTGGTGACATCTGGTGGCCAAACAGACTACACTGCACTACAAAAGCGTCTTACTGTATATACATATGTTCAAGTTTAAAATCCTTAAGGAAGCAGACTGATCTGATTATTGATCTCTGGATTTCAAAAGCCATAACTTACTGTATTTTTCGCGCCATAAGACCGGACTATAAGACACACCTCGGATTTAGAGGAAGAAAAAAATATCTTTTACCTCAGATCAGACCCCCAATTTTCATCAGACCCTGCAAATCAGAACTCAAATCCTCATCTGACCTCAGATCAGTCCCCCGTTCCTCATCTGACCCCCATAAGAACTCAGATCAGATCCCCATTGATTATTAGACCTTATATTAGACCACATTAGACCTCAGATTAAACCCCCATTGATTATTAGGCCTGAGACCCCCATCAGACCTCAGATCAGACCCCCATTCCTCATTAGTAGTCTTGGGCGCAAATATTCATATCGCAAATTTTAATCGTGAATATCGGCACTTTGAGAATTTGCGAAGATTTACAATATAGTGATATATATATATTCGTATTCTCGAATATTCTAGATTTTTTTTCATCAGTAACCTCCCTTCTTGCTTGTGGGCCAATGAGAAGGCTGCAATGTCTTTTTCTGAGCTTAGCAACATCCCTAACAACCAATAGGAAAGTTGCCTACCCCTTACTATATAAGAACCTCCCCAGCAGCCATTTTCTGTAGTTTTATGGAGTTCTGAGAGGGACAGCAGTGTCATTGCTGTGCTCTGTGCTTTAGGCCTCATGCACACGACCGTTGTTTGAGTCCGAGCCGCAGTTTTTGCTGCTCGAGTGCGGACCCATTCACTTCAATGGGGCTGCAAAAGATGCGGACAGCATACGGAGTTCCGTAGCCCCGCAAAAAAATATAACATGTCCTATTCTTGTCCGTTTTGCGGACAAGAATAGGCATTTCTACAATGGGGCGCCCGTTCCGTTATGCAAATTGCGGACGGCACACGTAAAAAAACGGAACGGTCGTGTGCATGAGGCCTTACTGTTTAATTATATTAGATAGTTAGTTAGTTAGCTTATATGTATAATACAGATAGTTAGTGGGAGATAGTCAGTGTAGGTTAGATTGTGATATAGTGTAGCTGATAGGTTCCAGTGCAGGGTGTTAGGCAGTGTGATAGGTTCTGCTGTCCATACATACATGCTACAGACATAGTGCTGTGATGTCACAAGTTCACAACAATACTTAGTGCACCAATCAGTAATATGTAGTCAGACCTGATGAAATGTGAAGTTGCACGCATCATTAATTGCCAATTTGCGCATATATATTTGCGAATATATTGGAGCACTCTATCTTCATATAAAGCTATTGTAATGCCGTTCCAACCATTTTCTCCAGTCTCAGGAAACGTCTGAAAAATGTAGCAACAGTGACCCACGCCTGTATTGCGCGCGCAATACGCGCATATTACATTGCCGATTTTTACAATCAAGAATATATGACGAATATTGCGAATTCTAATATTGCCCCTGCTGCTCATAACTACTCATTAGACCTCAGATCAGACACCATCAGACAGTAAAAAAATTTAATGAACTTACTTCTCCAGCTCAGGACTTTGTTGCCACTCAGATTTGCCCTTTTCTGGGCAAATTAGTGTGGTAATCTGTCCTTCTATGGGCTTTTTCAGTGCAGTCTTGCCTTATCCTGTCAATTAAGAAAAAGAGGGAGAGGCTGGCAGAGAAAGTAGAAAGAGCAATGGTGGACAGTGTGGCTTGGACTCACCATTGGTGCATTTAAAGGAAATGTGTCACCAAAATATTTATCTGCCAGTTAACACCAGTTAGCGAAACATCTGTTTTTTCTAATATGTTTTTAATTTCCGCTTGTAGATTTAATGTTTTGTGGATTTATTGATTCTATCTTCTGAAAATGATTATGCAGACAACCATCTTGCCTGAGCTTTTCTTAACAGCATTTAGAAAGCATTAAGAAATTTACTTTCCGGCAGCCCCATGGGCCATAGACACAATGGATGGGAGGGGACCCTATTGACTTACATGAGAGGGTTTTTTAGGCATGCTCTGTGACCTGTGCAGAGATCATTGTACAAGGAAAGAATTTAAAACTTTGACAATCACCCATTGTGAACAGTGGATCCTGTCTTATCTATACACCGAAGTGATATTATTACAAGCATGACTAGAATGACAGATAAGCAGGTAACTGCAGTAAAGTGATCTGTACAGAGGTGCCTATTATTATTTTTGTGGCCAGTGTGAAAACTGCAGGTTTTTATGTTTTTTGGTTTAAATATAGATAGTGACATGGAAAATTAAAAATAACTTTATAAAAAATTCTTTAAAAATATGTTAAACATAAAAACATGATTTAAATTTTATTTTCTGATGATGCATGACAGTGCATCTGTCAGCAGATTTGTACCTAAAACACTGACTGACCTGTTACATGTGCGCTTGGCAGCTGAAGGCATCTATGTTGGTCCCATGTTCATATGTGCCCCCATTGCTGATTTTTTTTTTAGTTTTAGTATATGCAAATGAGCCTCTAGGAACAACGGGGGTGTTGCTGTTACATCTACAACTACTGCGCCCTCTCTACTTTGATTGACAGGGCCAGGCAGGCATGATTACTTTTCACGCAGGCCAATTATCGGGAACGAGTCCTTATACAACACTCAGCCCCGATAATTGGTCTGATTATCTGTCGGTGTAAAAGGATCTTTAGCCTGCTTGCTGACAGTTTCAAAGGAGCAACATGAGATCTGTTTCTAGATTGCACAAAGCAAACGCAAACTAAATGACAAGTGAAAATAAAATTCATAAAAATTGTGATAATTAGATATGGAACCTGTTGATGATGCAGCTATTATTTGCTTACATCCATACTGGGTCAGATGAATTATGTCCTGAGAACTACAACCATGAATCACTTTCTTCAGAGGTACACCACACTGAACATCTGGAAAATACCTTGGAAACTCTATTGTGTAACGATACCGAACCATAGGGGAAAGGTGGGCCGATGGGTGCAATAGTTCATGTACTCACGGTTAGCAGATGCCTCCCTGGGGTGGCGTACAGTGGATGGGAAGACAGCACGAAATCCTCCGGGGCTCTCTCGGTTGCAGGGAACACAAGCCAGATGGAAGTTGAGGTGCCCTTGATGGTAATTGGTGTTAGGTGCTTTTGCGTCTGGGCCCCTGGTTCGTGACGCCAGCACCGTTAGGTGTAAATGTTGAGAGTAGTAGTAAGAATGAGGAGTCGGTTGTTGTAAACCAGTTAAACATTTACTGAAGAGTCAATAGTCTCTGGACAGTTGGTACAGTTCATCAATGGAAAGCGTTTTGTATAGCACAAATGATAATAAGTTCACTGGTAAGTGGCAGTTGGCAATGGAGGGATTCTTCTAATGCTGATACTTTACAGGCAAGGATCCTGGTGGTAATCCTAAGTTCACTCTTTACAGCACTCTGGCACTAAAGATGCTATTAACTATTTATTTAGGAGTTATCCTTTAAGGGTGTTCCCCTCACGGCAGGCAAAAACATCTGCTTCATTCTTTGGCAGGAAACTCTTCTAGAAAGGTTTTTGGTTTTCACTACTACCCGGAAGGTTTAGTTAGTTATAAAGACAATTCTGCGCATCAATTATCCATTTGTGTCCAGGTACTCGGAAAGCTACTCCTGGTCACTTGTGCTGAAGAGGTCCATAAGCTATAGTTAGCTGTTAACCTCACTAGTCTCTCTGCATCTTGGTGTATAGACTTACTGTCTTGTGTTTGGTTTCTGTAGTTATCTTCTCCAGGCTTGATCAGGGCCCGGAGGAAAGGAACACAGCTACATGGTGACTTTAGCCTATCTCTCTCCTCCATGAACTTGCTTCTCCTCCTCTCTCTACATTTTCCTCTACTCTGCTCTAAGCTAGACACCCCCCCCCCCCACACACACACTATATATACTATGTGGTACCAGCACCACCTAGGGGCAAATGGATGTAAATGAAATTGCCAGCCAGATAATAGAGAATACCATAAAATACAAATAAACATATGTGTATATATATTAAGATGTTTTAAGTGTCCCATTTACACACATATGTGGGACGCTGCATACACCCCTGCTAAAAGGTAAGTCGTCCTCGACGTTTGCATAACTGAAGCTGAACTGAACTATTTCTGGTGTGTTGATGACTATGACATGGGTAAGTAACTGAAAGAATTTTAGGTGGCATTTTTTAGAACAAGTTGAGCGTATCTCAAGAAAGCCTCTTCACGTATCCCATGGACCTTTATGGCACAGCTATTACCTACCTGCTCACATAGAACATGAATCGGGATTTTCAGGTCAAAGCATTGAGCAGAATGAGTAATGAAATGTGTTTTGTGGTGGTAGTAAGCAGGGAGAATTCAACATACGCAAATAATTGGCAGCATGTTTCCCATTGAAGTTGGACAGAAGCAGAAGATAATTGCCTGCTTGTCAGAGGAGGTGAAGAACTGCATTGTGATCTCCACTGCAATCACTCATCCCTATGCAGATTTATTCTTTTAGGTCATCAGATCCCTTTTTATGACTTGCTGCCCAGGAATGATGATTTTAGTGGCTACATTAACTATGCTTTCACTTGATTTGCATTTGCGCCTTTACATGGGACAATTTTTTGGGGAACGCGTTTCATATGAACATTTGTTCCCAATATTCTACTCAATAATCGGCCAATGTAAAGGAATCTTTACTAAAATTTTAAAGGGGTTTTCCAGGATTTTAACATTGATGGCCGATCCTACTCATGGCATCTTGAGGTGTTTCTCAGGTGTTTGAAGAGACCAGAACGCCACTTCTTCAAGTTCATCATTTCATGACCAAGGTGCAGCTCACTTAAAGTGAATAGGGTTGAGCTGCAATAAGATGCACCTGTCCTTAAGACGCACTTAGGTTTTAGGAGAAGAGGAGAATAAGAAAAAAAAAAATTTCATATGACCTCAGCTCACAGCCCCAATCAGACCCCTAATGTTATTAAGAACCTCAATCGGACCTCACCTCAGACTCCAATGTTAATAAGAACTCACATGAGACCCCAAATCAGACCTCAGCTCAGACCCCTATGTGAATGACCCCCAATCAGACCTCAAATCAGACCCCTAATGTGAATGACCCCCAATCAGGCCTCAGATCAGAGCCCCAATGTGAATGACCCCCAAGACCTTAAATCAGTGCCCCATTATGAATAACCCCCCCATTCAGCCCTCAGATCATACTCCCGAATGTAAATGACCCCCAGACCTCAGTACAGACCTCCTTGCTCATAGCAAAAAAAAAAAAATCACTTACCTCTCCTGCTCCAGCCGCTGCCGCCTCCTCCACTCCCAGGATCCAGCTCCATCTTATCCTGCCGCTCGCTCTGCTGTAACCCAATGCGCACAGCGTGAGATCACAGAGTGCTGATGTTCTCACACTGTGCGCAGTCACAGCACAGCTGACGGCAGAGGTCCAAGAAGCGGAGAGTAAAGAGCCCGGGGAGGTACTTCCATAATTAAAACGCGCTTATTAGTATTCACCCCATAAGACGCACTGGCATTTTCCCCACATTTTAGTGGGGGGGGGGCGGTGCGTCTTATAGGGAGAAAAATACGATACAAAGACAACCAATCTTGTAAGCAAGCAGGCTATAGCAATAAAATAAATACTAATACATTTTCATGCAGTGCTATTGTCACGGTAGCTGAGGGAAGGGAAGCAAACCAAATACAACAAAAACAACAAAACACCAGGTTAGGCCCCAAAGCTAGGGAACAGATAAAGGTCCCCACCTGACAATCCCTGAGCCTTTCCCTGACTGCTAAAAAGTAACAACATGAGCAAATCCTTAGGGTGGAAGTGCTCATGCGCTGGAACCTAAAGCCTAGCTGAAACTGAAACAAACCCTCAGCTAGGGAGTTGGAGATAAGACTACCGGTTCCTAGCGCAAGGTGCAGGAACCAGCGTCTTCCTGAGGCCTAGCCAAAACGCACAACAAATGGGAAGGAGTAGGACTTAGCTTAAGACGGACGAGGAGCAGGAGATCCACCAAACACCAGCTGAGAACTTCAGAAGCAAATATAAACCGCAAGGGCTATAGTGAGAGGCGGGTATAAATAGCACCACTAAATAGCTAATGAGCAGAACCTGTGGGGAGGTGGGATCCTGCCCAAAACCACAATAAAGAGAAACAGAACAATCTGTCATATAGACTCACGTGTAGCAAGTCTGTCAGATCTTCTCAGGCCTCTCACAGGGCAGGGGGCGTGACAGCTATCTTTATTTGTAGATCTGTGTACATATCCATCAGTCGTATGGTATGATATTTCCACATTGTATACACATCTTTTCAGTCCGTATTTTTTCTTAGTATATTGTCATTTGCATGTTTTGCACAGCATGTTTTGAGCATACATTCAAATACCTTCTGGTCTATGGCATATGTTTGCTTGGAATCGCTAAATATTTTTTGCTTGTTATATTTCATATATACTTCCTCTTAACCTATTATTACTTTATCGGCACCTGCCTATCCACATATTTCGAGGTTATGGTGCTGTACGTCGGTCTGGTAACACTGCAATTTAATTATTGCATTGTTCAATATATACAGTACAGACCAAAAGTTGGACACACCTTCTCATTCAAAGAGTTTTCTTTATTTTCATGACTATGAAAATTGTAGATTCACACTGAAGGCATCAAAACTATGAATTAACACATGTGGAATTATATACATAACAAACAAGTGTGAAACAACTGAAAATATGTCATATTCTAGGTTCTTCAAAGTAGCCATCTTTTGCTTTGATTACTGCTTTGCACACTCTTGGCATTCTCTTGATGAGCTTCAAGAGGTAGTCCCCTGAAATGGTTTTCACTTCACAGGCCCTGTCAGGTTTAATAAGTGGGATTTCTTGCCTTATAAATGGGGTTGAGACCATCAGTTGCGTTGAGGAGAAGTCAGGTGGATACACAGCTGATAGTCCTACTGAATAGACTGCTAGAATTTGTATTATGGCAAGAAAAAAGCAGCTAAGTAAAGAAAAACGAGTGGCCATCATTACTTTAAGGAATAAAGGTCAGTCAGTCAGCCGAAAAATTGGGAAAACTTTGAGTAAGGGCTAGGTAAGGCCTCCACAGTCACCGGACCTGAACCTGTCACAGCCAGACAGCTGAGAAGCTCTGACAGGAGCCTTTCAGATCCTCCTCCTTGAATTTCTTTGTTTTGGTTGAGTTCCTCATCTCGTTAGTCTATCTCAGCTGTCATGCAGTTGGACTGATTGCTGCCCTTTAAGTTCCTCCCCAGAATGCAGTAGTGTGCGGCTTATACAACTTCCTGGAGTGTGTGTGCATGCTATTCCTAGTCCACAGTCCCCAGTCGTCTGCAAGATAAGTGCTGTTTATGTATTTATGATTTTCTGTTTTCTGGATCCAGGTGACCCTGACTCCCTCCGTGTCTGTGTAGGGAGCCGGTGGTCGTATCCCCTCACTATTGTAGGGTCTTCAGGTGTAAGATAGTCGAGGTACGTGGATATGCGCCCATCCACCTTTGGGGTGGTCGCATAGGCTGAGCAATAAGGGAGAGCGGCAGGTCTCATGCAGGGGTCTCCCTTTTGTTCCTTAGTTGTGGATCCAGTGAGTCATTGTTTATATTGTATTGTCTTGTTTCCTGTACACCATCCATGACATTATAAGCCGCCAAAACCGTCTCAAGCATGGATCCGGTTTCACTTTTGGCTGAACGCCTCCAGGGTCTTTCATTGGAGGTAGCTGATCTCCGTCGAATTTTTTCTCAGTTTCAAGTGACCGGTTCAGCTTGCGTTCATGGAGTTTGTGCTGAGCCTAAGATCTCGCTCCCGGATACGTTCTCTGGGGGTAGTGAGAATTTTGTGCGTTTTAAAGAGGCTTGCAAACTCCATTTTCGCCTTCTTTCCCATTCCTCTGGTGATGAAGAACGGAGGGTGGGGATCATTGTATCGCTGCTCAGGGGTAACGCTCAGTCTTGGGCCTTTTCGCTACCGGGGGGGGCACGGCCCCTCCGCTCAGTGGATGAATTCTTTTTAGCCCTGGGTCAGATATATGATGATCCGGATCGTATTGCTCTGGCTGAGTCTAAACTACGTCTGTTATGCCAGGGTAAACAATCCGCAGAGATATACTGCTCAGAATTTCGGAGATGGGCAGCTGATACTGGTTGGAATGATGCTGCACTCCGAAGTCAATTTTGCCAGGGTCTTTCAGAGGGATTGAAAGATGCATTTGCCTTTCATGAGAGGCCAATCTCCCTGGACTCTGCTATGTCTCAGGCCGTTCGTATTGACAGGCGTCTTAGTGAGAGAGGAGAGATCTCTCCTTCCTGTCATACTCAGTCCCGGGACAGTGCAGCGGTCTCATTCTGTGCGCAGGGGTCTCAGTCACTGTCAGCCCCTTCTGAGCAGGAACCCATGCAGCTGGGGTTGATTGCCTCAGACAATAGAAGATTCAGCCCGCATGGGAGGGTTTGTTTTTGTTGTGGAGGTATAAATCATTTGGCAAATGTTTGTCCCTCTAGGATATTCAGGCAGTTTTCTGGGAGTAATAAAGAGACAAAAAGGAAAAAATCTTTTAAAAATGTTCCGTCTGTTACTATTGGCAGGGTTGAGGCGGAAATTTAAGGTTTTCCGTTTGCTTGTAGTTCCCGTTTTGTCCTACCTGCTAGGGTGGCGCTAGAGAGCAAGAGCATTTTTTGTGAGATTTTTGTGGATAGTGGAGCAGCTGTCAATCTCATTGATAATCAATTTGCAATAACTCATGGTTTCCAGGTATGCACTTTGGGAAAGGATATTCCTGTTTTTGCTATTGATTCCACTCCACTTTCTCAGAAATCATTAAAGGGCATAGTTCACAATATCCGTTTAATTGTGAGTGATGCTCATGTTGAGGATGTGTCATGTTTCGTCCTTAGCGGTTTGCCTACTCCTCTAGTGTTGGGACTACCCTGGCTCACTAAACATAACCCCACCATTGATTGGCAAGCGAGGCAAATGAATGGTTGGAGTGACTTTTGCAGAGAGAATTGCCTCATAACATCTGTTTCTGAGGTTTCTACTAAGACTGTACCACCTTTCCTCTCAGAATTTTCGGATGTCTTCTCTGAGAGTGGAGTTCAGGATTTGCCTCCGCACAGGGAGTATGATTGCCCTATTAATCTCATCCCAGGCGCCAAGCTGCCTAAATCTCGTTTATACAATCTCTCCCAACCTGAGAGGGTCGCTATGCGTGCTTATATCTCTGAGAGTCTGAGAAAAGGACACATACGACCCTCGAAGTCACCTGTTGCCGCTGGCTTTTTCTTTGTTAAGAAAAAAGATGGTTCTTTAAGACCTTGTCTGGATTTCAGGGAGCTGAACAGTATCACTATTCGTGATCCTTATCCGCTTCCTCTGATCCCGGACCTGTTTAACCAGGTTGTTGGGGCTAAAGTCTTTTCCAAATGAGACCTAAGAGGGGCATACAACCTGGTCAGGGTCAGAGAAGGAGACGAATGGAAGACGGCTTTCAATACCCCTGAGGGCCATTTTGAGAATTTGGTTATGCCTTTTGGTTTGATGAATGCCCCAGCCGTTTTTCAGCATTTCGTGAACAGCATTTTTTATCATTTAATGGGAAAATTTGTATTAGTGTATTTGGATGACATTTTGATTTTTTCTCCTGATTTCAAGACTCATAAGGAACACTTACGTCAGGTCTTGCTCATTCTGCGGGAGAATAAATTATACGCAAAACTGGAAAAATGTGTGTTTGCAGTTCCAGAAATTCAATTTCTGGGGTTTCTTCTCTCCGCTTCTGGTTTTCGCATGGACCCCGAGAAGGTCCGCGCTGTGCTTGAGTGGGAGCTTCCTGAGAATCAGAAGGCGCTGATGCGTTTTTTGGGCTTTGCCAATTATTACAGGAAATTTATTTTGAATTATTCCTCTGTTGTTAAACCACTCACTGATATGACCAGAAAGGGGGTAGATTTTTCTTCCTGGTCGGTAGAGGCGCGTAAGGCCTTTTCTAATATCAAGGAGAGTTTTGCTTCCGCTCCCATCCTGGTACAACCTGATATTTCGTTACCCTTCATAGTTGAGGTTGATGCTTCTGAGGTAGGGGTGGGTGCGGTCTTGTCTCAGGGTTCCTCTCCTGCCAAATGGCAACCGTGTGCCTTTTTCTCAAAGAAACTCTCCTCCGCAGAGAGAAATTATGATGTGGGAGATAGGGAATTGTTGGCCATCAAGTTGGCTTTTGAGGAATGGCGCCATTGGCTAGAGGGAGCCAGACACCCTATTACCGTGTTTACTGACCATAAGAATCTGGCCTACTTGGAGTCAGCCAAGCGTCTGAACCCGAGACAAGCCAGATGGTCTTTGTTCTTTTCAAGGTTTAATTTTGTTGTCACGTTCCGCCCTGGGGTTAAGAATGTGAAGGCAGATGCCCTGTGACGTTGTTTTCCGGGAGGTGGGAATTTTGAAGACCCGGGTCCCATTTTGGCTGAAGGTGTGGTGGTCTCTGCTCTTTTTCCTGAATTGGAGGCAGAGGTGCAGGCAGCCCAGTCAGAAGCTCCTGATCTTTGTCCTCCTGGGAGGTTGTTTGTGCCTCTCGCTTTGAGACACAAGATTTTTAAAGAACACCACGATACGGTCCTTGCTGGGCACCCGGGGGCAAGAGCCACACTGGATCTCATCACTCGGAGATTCTGGTGGCCTGCGCTTCGTAAGTCAGTTGAGGGTTTTGTGGCAGCTTGCGAGACTTGTGCTCGTGCCAAAGTCCCTCATTCACGGCCCATCAGGTCCTCTCCTCCCTTTGCCCATTCCTTCCCGTCCTTGGACACATCTGTCCATGGACTTCATAACGGACTTGCCTCGTTCCTCGGGGAAGACTGTGATTCTGGTGGTGGTGGACCGTTTTAGCAAAATGGTGCATTTTATCCCTTTTCCTGGTTTGCCCAATGCTAAGATGCTGGCGCAGGCATTTATTGACCACATTGTCAAATTGCATGGGATTCCTTCAGACATAGTCTCTGATAGGGGCACGCAGTTTGTTTCCAGATTCTGGAAGGCTTTCTGTTCTCGCTTGGGGGTTCGGTTGTCATTCTCTTCTGCTTTCCACCCGCAGTCGAATGGCCAGACGGAGCGCGTCAATCAGAATCTGGAGACATATCTGCGCTGTTTTGTGGCGGAGAATCAGGAGGATTGGTGTTCTTTTTTGTCCCTTGCTGAGTTTGCTTTAAATAACCGTTGTCAGGAGTCCTCTGATAAGTCACCATTTTTTGGTGCATATGGGTTTCATCCGCAGTTTGGGACTTTCTCGGGAGAGGGGTCTTCTGGTTTACCTGATGAGGACAGATTCTCCTCGTCTTTGTCATCTATTTGGCAAAAGATTCAGGATAATCTAAAGAGCATGAGTGAGAGATATAAGCATGTGGCGGATAAGAGACGTGCGCCTGGTCCGGACCTGAATGTTGGTGATCTGGTGTGGTTGTCTACCAAGAATATCAAATTGAAGGTTCCCTCCTGGAAGTTGGGTCCTAGGTTTATTGGGCCTTACAAGATCCTGTCTGTCATCAATCCTGTTGCCTACCGTCTTGATCTTCCTCAGACTTGGAAGATCCATAATGTTTTTCATAAGTCCTTATTGAAACCTTATGTTCAGCCTATTGTACCCTCGCCTTTGCGTCCTCCTCCGATTATGGTTGATGGAAATCTTGAATTTCAGGTCTCTAGGATTGTGGATTCTCGTCTTGTCCGTGGTTCCCTCCAGTACCTCGTTCATTGGGAGGGTTATGGTCCTGAGGAGAGGATGTGGGTCCCAGTGATGGACATTAAGGCCTCTCGTCTCATCGGGGCTTTCCATAGGTCCCATCCTGAGAAGGTGGGCTCTGAGTGTCCGGAGTCCACTCGTAGAGGGAGGGGTACTGTCATAGCCAGACAGCTGAGAAGCTCTGACAGGAGCCTTTCAGATCCTCCTCCTTGAATTTCTTTGTTTTGGTTGAGTTCCTCATCTCGTTAGTCTATCTCAGCTGTCATGCAGTTGGAGTGATTGCTGCCCTTTAAGTTCCTCCCCAGAATGCAGTAGTGTGCGGCTTATACAACTTCCTGGAGTGTGTGTGCATGCTGTTCCTAGTTCTCAGTCCACAGTCCCCAGTCCCCAGTCGTCTGCAAGATAAGTGCTGTTTATGTATTTATGATTTTCTGTTTTCTGGATCCAGGTGACCCTGACTCCCTCCGTGTCTGTGTAGGGAGCCGGTGGTCGTATCCCCTCACTATTGTAGGGTCTTCAGGTGTAAGATAGTCGAGGTACGTGGATATGCGCCCATCCACCTTTGGGGTGGTCGCATAGGCTGAGCAATAAGGGAGAGCGGCAGGTCTCATGCAGGGGTCTCCCTTTTGTTCCTTAGTTGTGGATCCAGTGAGTCATTGTTTATATTGTATTGTCTTGTTTCCTGTACACCATCCGTAACAGAACCCAATCAAGATGGTTTGGGGTGAGCTGGACCGCAGAGTGAAGGCAAAAGGGCCAACAAGTGCTAAGCATCTCTGGGAACTCCTTCAAGACTGTGGGAAGACCATTTCAGGGGACTACCTCTTGAAGCTCATCAAGATAATGCCAAGAGTGTGCAAAGCAGTAATCAAAGCAAAAGGTGGCTACTTTGAAGAACCTAGAATATGACATATTTTCAGTTGTTTCACACTTGTTTGTTATGTATATAATTCCACATGTGTTAATTCATAGTTTTGATGCCTTCATAGTCATTAAAATAAAGAAAACTCTTTGAATGAGAAGGTGTGTCCAAACTTTTGGTCTGTTCTGTACATTTTACTTAATTTGTTGTGCAGGAATGCGGGGGTAATTGGCAAACTACTCCCCCCCCCACTTGGCTGGACCTCCCAGCACTAGCTCCCCGCTCCTTCTCCTCCCTGCCTACGATGCTCTGCTGGGCTCCCTCGTTGTAAACATTCAGTTTGACATCGCCATGGTCGATCACTTACATCATGACAAATGGTCACATGACGCAAGGGGATCCAGTCTCTGCTGTGGCCAGTAATTGGCTGCAACCATGTCTAACCGGATGTTTACAGTGAGGGAGCCCAGCGGAACAATGCAGTCTGAGAGGAGAAGGAGCAGGGAGCCAGCTTTGGGAAGTAGGTAAGCTTCCCTTTACGGGTCTAGCCAACTGCGGGAGGTTTGCCAAAAAAAAACCCTCATTCTTGCACAACCTCTTTAATGTGTTATTTGAGTTGTATAATTATGTTCACTTATGATTGTTCTGTTTCCTCTTTTTAACTATGTATGTTGAATGTTCCATACTCATCAAACCTTTCGTAAGGGATTATTGCTCTAGTTCATAGTGGCAGTACATTTATTTCCCCACAAGGGGTTGGTCTTGTTATAAGATTTTATATATGTGGTGAGACTGAACTACGCTCATGTGCACTCAACTCCTCGTGCACTACAGCCTCTATATATTTATGTGCCAAACACCTTCCATAGATGTCATTTGAATGGCATACCGTACTTGTGCCATGTCTAACATCATATGATGCAGATACTGGAAGAACAGGTCCTCCTCCTTTAGTAAGTAGACCCCATCATAACACCCTCAGAGCGGTCCCCCCCCCCTCCAGTCGAAACATCACGCCATCCAACTGGGATTGACAATGTAACTATTACTAATAAGGAATCATATACATATGCAGAATCGGTTATTTTAGGTAGAACCATCTACAACAGCAGTAGATACGGGTTTGACAATCGGAAAACTAGATCGAACCAGGTTGCCACACAGGAATCCAATCCCAGGAGACCTGTACCCTTAATGTCCAAACCCATTGCCAGGCCATCGAGTAATACACCCCCATTCCTTTCAGGGTCCCATCAAATGGCTCTGATGGCAACCCAAAGACCGTGCTCTGTCCAGGGTAGGACACTAAGGCGGGCAAATAATAATAATATAAACAATAAAAATAACAAACCCACCCCACTTGACACCCCTAAATTACCTTCGGCGTCACTGACAATAACGGACAATAGATGTAACTCTGAAGAAGCTAGACCTTTCAATCATTGCAATACCTCTATATATCATACACCAATAGGCAGCTGCCGTGCTGACATGGAAGGATCCTTTACTGAAACAACTACGAAACAATTGAGGGTATCAGCTGATCACACATCTCCAACATCAGTCGTATCAATTCTAGACATCTCTACACATTCAGTGCCTATTGGTAGTCCCGAACCAGGAACATCCATTTTAGGCCTCTCTACCCACTCAGTATCGACTAGTAGTCCAGACCACTTCCTAAAACTACCATCCTCAATAGTAGATAATAGTTTTTTAGAGCGAATTTCGCCAACAGCCAAACCAACCAAAAACAAGACACCCCCGATACGAAAAAACTGGACCACCACTCTATCTGTGAGCCCGTACCTGACACCAATGAGTCAACCCCAAACCCAGATCCACCTTACCAAAATCACAAAATTTTTTCCTCCACTAAACCGATCCCGCAAAAGACAAATTTCCGGCAGAGAGGGAGAAGAGGTGGAAAACGCAGACAGTCCCGCAAAGAAAAAATTAAAACCAAAGAAAATCCTGAAATAACATCACCTACTGCACTAGAGAGATCAAAGGGAATATTCAATCTCTCCAAGTATAATCTAGACTCCAATGAGATATTACTTTTGAGCAAGGGACTTTCATTCTGCCCCACGGACCAATCAGACCTCTTTGAGGTGTTCGTTGACCTGAACCAATTCATCAGGAAGCTGACACTACAGAGACATTTTGCGGGCAAATCCCTAGAACCCAAGGGTATATCCAACCCGACCCCTGCTTTGATCGACACATCCATCCAGGCACCCATTCCCTGTGACCTCAGAGGGAAATCCACCTTTTATCCACTAGATAGCAAAGGCCCCTACATTGAATACTTCTATGATGTAACAATGAGGGACCTCAAAGAGGCTATAGCCAAACCAAAAACAGATAACACCGACAAGGGACTAGGGTACAAGTTAAAGGAAAATTTGAAACATAAAGAGAAACTTGCCATCAAAACCTTAATGAGGAATAAGGAAATTGTTATAAAAAGTGCAGACAAGGGAGGGGGGATCGTGATTCTAGATACAGAATACTACATTGCGGAATCCAGGAGGATTCTTTCGGATAAAAACTTTTATAAGCCCCTGTCAGAGGACCCTACCCGAGGTTTCAAAAAATCACTCTATGATCTAGTTCTAATAGGATACGAAGGGGGACTAATTGATAAGAAATTGAAAAACTTCCTCCAAACAGCACACCCCTCAACTCCACGCTTCTATTTTCTGCCAAAGATACATAAATCCCTAACCAACCCCCCAGGTAGGCCAATCATATCAGGGGTTGGGGGCCTTACAGCAAACCTATCGGCATATGTGGACAATTATCTGCAGAAATATGTCACTAAGCTGCCTTCTTATATTAGGGACACAGCCCACTTGATTACCTCACTTGAAAGCTTGTGTTGGGAAAATGACTTTATTTGGGTTACATTGGACGTGTCAGCCCTCTACACCAATATTAAACATGAACTAGGTATCGCTGCTACAATTCACACGTTATCCCAGGATACCCAGATGCCAGATAATCAGAGGGATTTTATTGGTAGGGCCATGGAATTTATTTTAAAATACAATTACTTCACTTTTAATAACAATTTTTATCTGCAAACCCAAGGTACGGCAATGGGCACTAAATTTGCCCCGTCTTACGCTAATTTATTTATGGGTAAGTTTGAAGAGAAATTTGGTCTTTTATCCCACCCGAATATTAAATTTTACCGTAGATTTATAGATGATATTATTTTTATTTGGCAGGGTGATAGTTTGGAACTATGTAATTTTATTGAAAAACTCAACCTAAATGATTGGAATCTGTCCTTTACTTTGGAGTATAATACTACATCGATCATCTTTTTGGATCTTAAACTCACCATAGAAGATAATAAAATTGTCACACAAACTTATTTTAAGGCGGTTGACGCTAACAGTTATTTAGAATACTCAAGCTGTCACCATACAAAGTGGATTAGAAACATCCCATTCAGCCAACTGAAAAGGATAAGGAGAAATTGCTCTGATGATAATACGGTGAAGAGTCAAATAGGGTTTCTCAAGAAGAGATTTAGGGACAAAGGTTACCCGAAAAAACTATTAGAAAATTCCATAAAAAGAATCTCGAAAACCACCCAACAAGAGAGTCTACAACCAAAGGCAGACAAGTCTGTACTTGGGAAACAGGACCCTGGCTCTATCCGCCGTCTAAACCTGGTCACCAGATATAGTTCCTAACATAACTTGATCCGAGAAATTTTAAGAAAAAATTGGTCAATATTACTAAAAGACCCACTCTTGAACAAAGGCATTGCCCCTAAACCCATCCTTACATTCCGTAGAGCCAAAACCTTGAAAAATCTATTAGCCCCCTCCTGCCCGAAATTAGACCACCCCTCAAAAACATCTAAGGGCACACTAGGTGTATTTAAGTGTAAAGGTAGTAGGTGTAAATGTTGCCTCATGATTACACATGATACTCAGAATATAAGAAATCCCTCAAACGACGAAATTTACACATTTAAACAACATATGGACTGCAGCACGAAGAATGTCGTTTACCTTCTGCAATGCTCCTGTTCACTCTATTACGTGGGCCGTACCACACAAACCCTTCGTGAAAGAATGAATGAACACCGTTCCAACATCACGAGAAAAGTGCTCACCCATAGCGTGTCCAGACACTTTGCTAAAGTACACGATAGCAACCCTATAAGCCTACGGGTGACTCCAATCGAACAGGTTACCCACTGTTTCCAGACACTGTGTAAAAAAGAAATGTACTGGATATTTCACCTGAACACTTTAACACCATTCGGTCTCAATGAGTGCCTTGAATATGTCAATTTTTAATTTTTAATAGAATAACGAAATAACATAACATAGTACTAAGGAATCTATCAATACCACTTTGAATAAGCAACTAAAACCCTATGAATCCATTCAGTCATATTATTCTAACACATTATAGGAATATATTGATCTATTATATATATTTTTAGTATAATCTAAACATAATTTAAGTATATTAATAATCCATTGGTTCATTCTAGTGTAATATAATTTTAATTGAAATATATTAACAGTCCTTTTATCTTATTACTGATTATATTTCATCCCTACACCTTTTATTTAGGATTTTATTTTTATATATTTTATCTCTATATATATATTTATATATCTAGATGGACTAATTTATACTAATCCCTACCAACTATAATCATTATATACCATCAGAAAATCGAATCTTTCAGTTTTATATTCTTATTTTTCACTATAAATTAGGAGACTTACCCCACCCCCTTTCTAACATAAAATAGAAGGAAACTACCTATATATACAACTATCTTGATATCTGAGGCAAAAGTTCCACACTGGAACACATACGAGAGCCGCGATCCCCATCGGAAGCTGCTGTGCGTTCCACTGTGGAACGCACAGGAAGTGATGCGCGGGACGCTCCCTTGAAAATGCTGTGCGTTCCACTGTGGAACGCACAGGAGGTTGACATGTGGGCCGCTCACCGGAAGTCGCGGTGCGTTCCACACTGGAACGCACGGCAATCCGGCTAGTTTAGGGTATATTATTATAGTTTCACGCCAACATATATGGCGATGAATATGTATTTCACTTATATATCTGGGGCCAGTCAATTGTGACATCCGTTTGCCGACTGTGGCAACTAGCTGGGTTCAAGCTGGGAGGGACTTGAACTTCCGGTTTGGGCCATACTCATCCTGCACGCCATCTCCATGTGCTATTTAAGTATCCATTAAAGGGGAAGCGCACCAAAAAGGAACAAGTCCTTTTTTGAAGCAGTGGAGACCCTTGTGAAAAGACCCCTGAAGGTAAATGATTTTTTAGTGTATTGCATAATGGAACTCAAACCTGTCCTTAATGTTTCATTGAGTAAATACGATGTAGCACTATTTGCAAGTGAAAGATATAACAGTCTGACCCTCTTCTGTATATCACAAGTGTTTTTTCTTTATACATCACAAGGTTTTTTGTTAGAGACATGTGAATGTGTATTTATTTATTATGTCCATATTCTATTCATGACTATGTATTTTTTTGTGCTATTTATATATTTATATATTTTTATATATCTTCATACATTTTCCATATACTCTATTGTGTGCACCTCTGTGTATCTAGTTGATTTAACCATATTGTATGTCTGAGAAAACCTTTTTTGTTCTCTTAATACCCCTGAAGAAGGAGGACTATAATACCTCCGAAACGCGTTGGGCTATTTTACTGTAATAAACTACATTGATCAGAAGCCCTGTCGTTGGCTGCCATCAATTGAAATCATTCTACATGAGATCCCGGCTAGGGGGGCAGTTGGCCACAGGTGTCTTGAGCTTTATCCTGTGACTACCCCCCCTGTGAAGTGAGTACTCCAGCTCTCATCATCAGGAATCTCCCCTTTGGAGAGTATTCTACATCTTTCATCACCATATATTATCCTCCGGCTTAAGGGGGTACTAACCACCACGTCTAATTTCTCCACATCTATGGGAGTGGCGCCTTTACAGTGTTCCTTCTTTTTTGAATCACGTCCGGTTGGATCCTCAATTGGAACCTCCAGACTAGGTTCACCTGTTATTGGTATATATACCGTACTTGTGCCATGTCTAACATCATATGATGCAGATACTGGAAGAACTATGGGGCACTTAAATCTGTGGTGAACATAATGTGGAAGGTGTGTTCATGCCACCCACTTTATTCAGTTGTAATGACAATTAGGTCCTGATTGGCAGGGATGGATTTAAATTTCATGACTAATGGGTATGATGATGCCATCTCCCAGATGAAGTCCAGTGTCATCCCAGTGCTTGAAAGCAAATATGGGTGACTGACACTTCATTCACTCCTGGTATTTCTGTTTATGATTTTGTCCACTATTGGTTTCAACAACGGTTGCATTATAATATCAGTAGCAGTTTTAGTTAGTATATTGATTCATACTGCACTGTACATGTTATATGAATTGTATATATTGTATACTGCCTTACTGCTATATCCTTTCCATATGAGACATTTTATTATACATTGTAATTGCCACCTCCGTCTTTTGTGTGGCTCATTTTCCATCTTACATTTATGTATTGAATAAAGATTAATATTATTAGAGATGAGCAAATCAATTCGCCCAGTATCATTTAACTTTTAATATTGTTAGGGAAATCCATGAAAGAGCAAGAAGATAACGGATCATACAGGGATGAAATGGAGGGCTTGCCCTGATTGGCTCAGAGGCTAAAAGACAGCCTTGCCAGCCAAGCATGAGAACAGTAGGAAGGGCAATCCCTAAGCTGACGAGAATAGTAATGTCTTCAACTTCTGACCTGGAAGGAGTTTGTCTGGTAGTGCCTGCCAAACAAAAATTATTATAGAAACAAGCCACTAATGTAGGTCGATGGGAAAACTGCAGGGGAGATAAGTGTGGAGATAGAGAGATATAGTTGTGAAGATTTTAGGACATTTGATCAGGAAAAAGTTTGAGGGGGTTGGGGGGGAAGATGTGCTGGTAGCGCTGTGCTTAATACAGTTGCTTACTGCTGCAGCAGCTCAGCCTGGCATTACAAAACCCCCTGCAAGAAAAAACGTAGTTTCTTTTTTCTGTATGAACAGCCGTATCCTTGCCATCAAGCAATTTGATTACTGGAATACCTAAGTTCTGCCATCTCTGCTACCACAAGCAGCAGAAGCCTTTCTCCAGCACATACTATGTTCCCTGACGCCATGGACTTTTGGGCAGCCAGATTGGAGCAGTGCACAAACTGGCCCAGAATTCTCTCTCTGTTCGGTCTTGTCCAGTCTCCAGTGTCATCTTAGAGAGAAATAAAAAATGAAAAATGGCTGACTCACAGTAATTTGCATTTAATTTTGCTAGTACATATCATAAAATCAAATACATAAACTTCAAATTCACATAAAAATACCTATAGATAAAATTTTGTGTACGGTCCCGCTCTTGCATATAAAAAAAATATATAAAAGTACAAAATAGCAGCTTTCTTATAATTTCTTTGTTCTGGGCGTGTGGTTTATAGTACCATTGGTTTTATACTCTGTTGTCTACGTTATTCAGTGATCTTAATGAATAATAGGCTTATGACACACTCTGTTGACTTGCTTAAATGTATCCACGTTCATAGACAGATCGCTACAACAGTTTGCGGTTAGTTGTTGCCACGTGTACACGTACTTTGTTAGTCATACATTCAGTCAGTCAGCAACTGATTTCGCCATTGTGTTACTCTTGGTCGCGACCGGTCTGCCCGATTTCTCTCCGGCTTGACTCTTGAGATGTTACTTCAGTTGTGCCGTTCCTTGCTGAGTGTCTCGCAGCGCATGCGTACTCAACCTTCTGGGACGCCAACCGCTTATAGAAGTCTTTTCTTTGCCTTGGTACTGAAATGCCTCTGACCACACCGCCCGTCCAGTGGCTGCCAATCAGACGCGTTTCAGAACTATACAGTTCCTTTCTCAGTGGTATTCTCATTTCATCTTATCAGTGCAAATTGGATTAGCAGCAGGTGACGGTTGCCTCCGCTACAGAGGGTAGTACCCATAGCAGGTTTATTCCATCGGTTCAGCATGGATGGGCAGAAGAGGAAGAGGATGAGGAGATTGAGAGTCATCCTACTTATGAGGACAGCGAAATCTTGTCTGTTGGGACTCTGGCACACATGGCTGACTATATGTTATGCTGCCTTTCCCGTAACCCTCGTGTTGTACGCATTTTGGCCAACACGATTACTGGTTGTTCACTCTTTTCGACCCCCGTTACAAAGAGAACTTCTCATCTCTCATTCCTGTGGTGCAGAGGACTAGCAAAATGGTGCAATACTAGAAGGTCCTTGTAGAAAAATTTCTCTAAAAAAATCCAGCTGACAACGCTGGCGGCAGAGTACGTAGTTCCTTGGGCAACCGAGGAGGGAAGACAAGAGGAACAGACAGCAGTTCCAACAGAGGCAGGGCAACACTCTCCAAGGCCTGGGAAAGTTTTATGACACCCCGCCAGCACCTCCACCCTGATGCGCGGCCTACTGTCACAAGGAGGGAAAATTTTGGAAGATGATGAAGGAGTATGTAGCAGACCGTGTCTGCATCCTCAATGATCCCTCTGTGCCTTACAACTATTGGGTGTCCAAGCTGGACATGTGGCATGAACTGGCACTCTACGACTTGGAGGTGCCGGCCTGCCCTGCTGCCAGCAGTTTGTCAGAGCGGGTATTTAGTGCTGCTGGGGGCATAATAACTGATAAGCGCATCCGCCTCTCAACTAAAAATGCTGACCGGTTGACTCTAAAAATTAACAAGGGCTGGATTGCCCTTGACTTCTCTACTCCACCAGAGGAAAGCGGCTGAACATAAAGGAACTTTAAATGTGGCTATTATGGTGTATTGAATACACTGTATTCCCATGCACCCCTTCCACCACAAAAAAGGGTATATGGTTCAGTCTTCCTTTTCTTATCCTCCTCCTCCTCCATCATATCAACATGCTTATTAGGCCGACCTCGCTCCTAATGTTTTAGAGGGTCAGCTCAGTAGCAGGCCCTCAACCATAATTTTTTAGATGGTCAGCTCAGCAGCAGGCCCTCGCATGTAATTTTTTTCATGGTCAGATCAGCAGCAGGCACTCGCCCCTAATGTTTTAGAGAGTCAGCTTAGCAGTAGACCCTCAACCATAATTTTTTCCATGGTCAGATCAGCAGCAGGCACTCGCCCCTAATGTTTTAGAGAGTCACCTCGGCAGCAGAACCTCACCCCGAATGTTTTAGATGGTCAGCTCAGCAGCAGACCCTCGCCCATAATTTTTCCATGGTCATATCAGCAGCAGGCACTCGCCCCTAATGTTTTAGATGGTCAGCTCGGCAGCAGGCCCTCGCCCATAATGTTTTAGATGGTAAACTCAGCTCAGGCCCTCGCCCATAATTTTTTCCATGGTCGGATCAGCAGCAGGCCCTCGCCCCTAATTTTTTAGATGGTCAGCTCAGCAGCGGACCCTCACCCCTGATTTTTCAGATGGTCAGCTCAGCAGCAGGCCCTCGCCCCTAATGTTTTAGAGGGTCACGAGCAGGCCCTTGCTCCTAATGTTTTTGAGAGTCACCAGCAGGCCATCAATCTAATTTTTCAAGGGTGTATGATGCCCTCCTTTATGTGTAATAAAGGGTGTATTGAAGTGCCGGTTCCTTGTAATTTTTGGAAGGCCTTTCATTTAGTGCACAGGCTTTATGTGTGTAGGAGTCCCACTACCTGAACAATTGTACCATAATGTGAATGAGGCCCTCCATTATGTGATATACAGGTTGTATCGGAGTGCCTCTTTTTGGCAGCACTTGCACTTTATATACAAGTAAAAACATGGGAAAGAATGTTTCCTAACAATTTTTCATCTAAAATTGATTTTATCTTCGGTTTTGTGCGTATTATTGTCAGTCTGTAAAAGTGGCTTACTACTCGGACAACATTGTTCCCAGCAGCGACCTGGGAGTCCAAGATGCATCCAGACATCCTTCCCATGCTGTTCCTGAACCATGTCAGTGGTGTTTCCATCAATTTCTGATCTTTTCCTGTGAACCAGACACCGTCCTCTCTTCAGAGCAGGGGGTGCCTGGTTTAATACTTGGGTTCTCCCATTGACTTGCATTGTGCTCGGGTGCTCAGTAGAGCACCTGAGCATCCCAAGGTGTTCTACTCGAGCACCCAAGCACTTTTTTGTTCGATCAACACTAATTATTAACCACTATTATTTTTTCAAACATGCATTATTTTTTCTACGAGGCAACAACTAACCGCAGAGTTTTGTAGCAATCTGTCTATGAACGTGGATACTTTTCAACAAGTCAACAGAGTGTGTCATAAGCCTATTATTTATTAAAGGGTTTCTGTCACCTGAAAAATGGGTATTAAGCTGGCTGACATTAGCGATGTGCTAATGTCAGCTGAACATCACTATATTAGTGCCATCTCACTGCCTGAAGCCTTTATTGAGAAAAACAAACTTTTATAATATGCTAATTAGCCTCTAGGAGAAGGGGGGCGTTGCACCTGCTCCTAGAGGCTCCGTTTGCCCAACATCTTTTCACACCCTTCTTCTCTTGATTGACAGGGCCAGGGCAGCGCTGCTCTCCTCCTGCCGGCCATGACTACTAAGGAAATCTGCGCCGTCCCGTTCAGTATTCGGTGCAGGCGCAGTGAGAAAAGGACGCTCGGCAGCTGCTGGCTTCCTCACTGTGCCTGAGCTGAATACGTCACAGTAAGGAAGCCGGCTGCCAGAGAACGTCCTTCCCTCACTTTTATCTATAGGTATTTTTATGTCAATTTGAAGTTTATGTATTTGATTTTATGATATGTACTAGCAAAATTAAATGCAAATTACTGTGAGACAGCCATTTTTCATTTGGGTTTATATTTTCAGCGCAGCAGGGGGCTTTGTTACACGCAAACGGGCGTCCGGTGTCCAAAACATTGTTTTTGTTAAAAATAATAAGTCATGGATCAGTGAGGATTTTCACATACCTCTGGCTAAGGTCGAAAAATAGATTTGCCGTTGCTGACTGTGCCCATACATGCCACTGCCGCTGTTTGCCTGCCTACCATCATGCTCCATACCATACCGGCATGGTCGTGATCCGGTAGTGCCAATAAGCCTGACGCTGACTTTCATTTAACTAATGAAGACTGCACTGTTTAGTCGGTCTTCATTTTTAATAGCCTCATAGCAATTTTAATACCATGCGGCCATTAACAATGAAGACAGACTAAACAGTGCAGTCTTCATTAGTTAAATGAAAGGCAGCTGCAGGCTAATCGACCACCCAGTTCCTGACTGCAGCATGGGTGTAACATGACCGGATCACGACTGTGCTGTTTTATTTTACCCTATGGCTGCTTCTGCTGCTGCCATGATCCCACTGCTGCCTGCCTACCATCATGTTCCCTACTGTATGGCTGCTTCCGCTGCTGTCATCCTGTCACCACCACTGTCTTCCTGCCTACCATCATGTCCTGCTGTTGTCGCCATCATGCCACTGCCTACTGGCTTACCATCATGTTCTCTACCATATGGTTGCAGCTGCCATCATGCCACTGCCGCTGTCTACCTGCCTACCATTATGTTCCGTATCATATGGCACTGCTACTGCTGCCATTAGATTACTTTCTTCTTACATTAATGTATGTATAAACAGGGATGCGCACATAGTAAGTAATTTTTGGATGCTTACAAGAACTTAAAAGGGGATGGGTAGAGAAAAAACAAAAAATTAACAAAAATTAACAAAAAGAGGTGACATCTTTTCATAAAAAATCAGAGTCCTAGGAGAAGTCAGAATGTCATATATAAATTTTCAGGACAATTGGAACACATTCGATTTGTGTTGAATCGATTTGGGTCTGAATCAATTTTGTTTTGAAAAATTTGCAGAATTGGACACAAAACAATTATATATATATATATATATATATATATATATATTTATTTATTACAGAGGATTTTTTGGGAGTACAATATTGATGACCTCTCCTCAGGATAAGTCATCAATATCTGATCGGTGGTAGTCTGGCACCCCCACCAATCAGCTGTTTGAAGAGGCCATGGGACCCCAGTGAGCATACCAAGCATTGAACTCATATCATACCAAGCACAGCGTCTTACATTGTATAGAAGATGTGCTTAGTATTGCAACCCTGGCCCATTCATTTGAATGGGACTGAGCTGCAGATAGGCCATGTTACCAATAAAAACAATGTCATTGGCCTATGAGGCTGTGGCCTTATCAAACTGCTGATCGTCAGGGGTGCTGGGAGTTATACTCCCATCGATCTGACATGTATAACTTATCTTGAGGATAATCCTCAATAATTTACTCCATGAAAACCGCTTCAACCGATCAGCCATAGAGAAACATTTGTTCTTTGACCCCAAGTGTAAAGAGGGATCATCCAGAGAAAGAGAACCATCTCGTTAGTGCAACATTTTGGAAATGGCTCCCTATGAGTCAGTCCAACTTTTTAACAAGCCTTGGGAGATGACCGGGGAAATGTGATGGTCACGTACACTGCACACAGGGGGGAGGATAGTGACCACTGCGCTCCACCCTCACCCCTGGCCCTGCCTACTTGCCTCACAAGTCCTAATGACAGGGGACAACTAGACGGCAGTCCCTAACTTAGGATACGTGCTGGGAAGACAGACAAGACAAATAACGGAACGTGAACGAGAGAGCTACGCAGTATTAAGGAATGAGCAGAGAATAGTCAGGAAAAGCTGAGGTCAAATACCAGGAGAGAAACGAAGTACAACAGGAGTCCGCAAAGAATCATCAGGTGGAAGCCGGGGTCAGGATACCAGGAGAGATGCGCAGTACAGGAGGAGCAGGCAAAGGATCGTCAGGGAACAGGATCAGGTGTTGAGCGCGAATATTCGAATATTCGAATATCGAATTTTTTTAGCGAATATCGTCACTTCGTTAATTCGCAAATATTTCGAATATAGTGCTATAAATTCGATATTTTGAATATTATATATATATATATTTTTTTTTTATTGTTATATTTTTTTTCTTTCCCACTTCCCTAAAGTTGTTCTTACCTGTCCTTAGGATTCCTGGCTTCCTGGCTGCTCCAGTCAGTGCCCGTTGCCGCTTCTGACGACTTCCGTGCTCATGGAGCGTCCCCATCACCATGGGAACGTCTCTCCATACTAGAATGTACTGTCGGATTTGAGAATTACGTTGAAATCGCAATTCGATTAATACAAGTTATAATAATCAAATTGCGATTTCAACTTGGACCTGGTTTACTATGGTTGGCTTGGTAGAATTAGCGAATATGACGAATATATTCGTCATATTCCTCAAAACGAAGATAACTAAGTATTCTACATCTTCGTTTTAGCTACCTATTCGTCAACTTCGCTAATTCTAGCAATCAAATAGGAAGGTTGACTATAGAGACAGCTGTGTTTAATTCGCTATGCGATTATATTACTTTGCTTTTTTATTTTTAAATTTAATAGTTAAATACTTGATTATTATAATGATTCTATTTATAAAAAAAATAAATAAAGCAAAGTAATATAATCGCATAGCAAATTAAACTTAGCTGTATCTATAGTCAACTTTCCTATTTGATTGCTAGAATTAGCGAAGTTGACGAATAGGGAGCTAAAACGAAGATGGAGAATACTTTGTTATCTTCGTTTTGAGGAATATGACGAATACATTCGTCATATTCGTCATCTTCGCTAATTCTAGATATCAAACCAATAGGAAAGTAGCCTTAAGTTAAAATCGCAATCGCGATTATTTAAATCGCATAATAATGACGAATATTCGATTTTGACGAATATTAAACAAATATTCTATCGAATATTCGCGAATTTCGGCGAAATCGTTTATGGCACCGCTCATCACTAGAATTAACAGGCAACCTGTGACCAGCAGGCTGCCTGTATTTATAGTGGGGTCTGAGGGTCATGTGACGTGGCCAGCGTCACATGACCGACAGACAGACAAGTCGAGCACCGAGTGATCAGCTCGGTGCTCAAGGCAGACCTAGGAGCAGGGAGCCTCCCAGCTAGCAAAGCCGCCCTGGGAACGAGGCCAAACACAGATACTCGCTCCCGAAGCTAAGCAGCAGGTCTTCGGCTGATGGGAGACCGAGTGTGCCTTTGGCGCCCGTGACAGGAAAATAGCCAAGCCAAATATCCATCCATAGATAGCTGTTTCGGGTGTTTGCTCCTTATCAGTACAGATTAGAACTTTGACTCATAGGGAGACAATTCCAAAAGGTGGTGCTAGCGAGATGGTTCTCTTTGCATATTATTTTCCCATGGAACATTGCCACTAAACCTCCATACCAAGGAGCATTGCCAATAAGTCTCCATGCACAACAGCTCTCTTTAAGGTGAGCCAGTACCCCGCCTAAACTGATCCCAAGTAGTGGTCAGACTGGATCAACATCAACAAATAAGAGCTTTCTATGTTTTGTGGGGGTCAGCTCAATGGTGGTAGGCACTGCAGTCAGAGACAGTGATACTACGGCACAGTTCACACAGGGATTTGCCTGTTTTCTTTATTTTCGTACACAAACAAAATATAAGGCCTTTACATTCAGGCAAAACGCAAAAATAAATTCCTGCTCGGCTGAGCACTAGCTAAACACAAGATCACCCTTTCAATACGGGCGGCCTACTACCAGCCACACGACACAACACAAAGTAAACTTTTCTTTTTTTTGTCGTTTAAGCAGACTTCAGCAGTAATGATGAAAGACAGTCCCCCACACATACAGTACAGACCAAAAGTTTGGACACACCTTCTCATTCAAAGAGTTTTCTTTATTTTCATGACTATGAAGGCATCAAAACTATGAATTGACACATGTGGAATTATATAGATAACAAACAAGTGTGAAACAACTGAAAATATGTCATATTCTAGGTTCTTCAAAGTAGCCACCTTTTGCTTGGATTACTGCTTTGCACACTCTTGGCATTCTCTTGATGAGCTTCAAGAGGTAGTCCCCTGAAATGGTCTTCCAACAGTCTTGAAGGAGTTCCCAGAGATGCTTAGCACTTGTTGGCCCTTTTGCCTTCACTCTGCGGTCCAGCTCACCCCAAACCATCTCGATTGGGTTCAGGTCTGGTGACTGTGGAGGCCAGGTCATCTGGCGCAGCACCCCATCACTCTCCTTCAAGGTCAAATAGCCCTTACTTTCAAACTTTTCCCAATTTTTCGGCTGACTGACTGACCTTCATTTCTTAAAGTAATGATGGCCACTTGTTTTTCTTTACTTAGCTGTTTTTTTCTTGCTATAATACAAATTCTAACAGTCTATTCAGTAGGACTATCAGCTGTGTATCCACCTGACTTCTCCTCAATGCAACTGATGGTCCCAACCCCATTTATAAGGCAAGAAATCCCACTTATTAAACCTGACAGGGCACACCTGTGAAGTGAAAACCATTTCAGGGGACTACCTCTTAAAGCTCATCAAGAGAATGCCAAGAGTGTGCAAAGCAGTAATCCAAGCAAAAGGTGGCTACTTTGAAGAACCTAGAATATGACATATTTTCAATTGTTTCACACTTGTTTGTTATGTATATAATTCCACATGTGTTAATTCATAGTTTTCATGCCTTCAGTGTGAATCTACAATTTTCATAGTCATGAAAATAAAGAAAACTCTTTGAATGAGAAGGTGTGTCCAAACTTTTGGTCTGTACTGTACATGCTCATAATGCAGACCTTTATAGCCCAGAAATGAGCTGAGCTCCATCACCTGGCTGAGAGCTATATAGGAAACCTGTTCTGGACAGGACGGGAATGAGGAGCCCCACTAACAACCAGCTCATCATTCCATAAAAATCCAGGCCCGACAACACCATTAACCAAAGTCCTCAGCAAACAATGTTTTGCTAAGGCAACCCATCTCTCCTGATTTCTGATATCTCACCCAGCGTCTAGTACATTGTATATGAGAGAAACCTAGGCGAAATATAGCGATCTTCTACTACTTTTCCAGTCACTGTCTCAGTTTATATAAGCAGAGGTTGTCCCATATGTATATTTATAGCATATTAACCGCCTCCGGACCGCCTAACGCAGGATCGCGTTCCGGAGGCGGCAGCCCTGCGCAGAGTCACGCATATATGCGTCATCTCGCGAGACGCGAGATTTCCTGTGAACGCGCGCACACAGGCGCGCGCGTTCACAGGATCGGAAGGTAAGCGAGTGGATCACCAGCCTGCCAGCGGCGATCGTTCGCTGGCAGGCTGGAGATGTGATTTTTTTTAACCCCTAACAGGTATATTAGACGCTGTTTTGATAACAGCGTCTAATATATCTGCTACCTGGTCCTCTGGTGGTCCCCTTTGCTTGGATCGACCACCAAAGGACACAGGCAGCTCAGTAAAGTAGCACCAAACACCACTACACTACACTACACCCCCCCGTCACTTATTAACCCCTTATTAGCCCCTGATCACCCCTGATCACCCCATATAGACTCCCTGATCACCCCCCTGTCATTGATTACCCCCCTGTCATTGATCACCCCCCTGTAAAGCTCCATTCAGATGTCCGCATGATTTTTACGGATCCACTGATAGATGGATCGGATCCGCAAAACGCATACGGACGTCTGAATGGAGCCTTACAGGGGCGTGATCAATGACTGTGGTGATCACCCCATATAGACTCCCTGATCACCCTCCTGTCATTGATCACCCCCCTGTAAAGCTCCATTCAGACGTCCGCATGATTTTTACGGATCCACTGATAGATGGATCGGATCCGCAAAACACATACAGGCGTCTCCCTGGAGCCTTCCAGGGGGTTGATCACCCCATATAGACTCCCTGATCACCCCCCTGTCATTGATCACCCCCCTGTCATTGATCACCCCCCCTGTCAGGTCCCTGATCACCCCCCTGTCATTGATCACCCCCCCTGTCATTGATCACCCCCCCTGTCAGGCTGCATTCAGATGTCCGTATGATTTTTACGGATCCACGGATACATGGATCGGATCCGCAAAACACATACGGACATCTGAATGGAGCCTTATAGGGGGGTGATCAATGACAGGGGGGTGATCACCCCATATAGACTCCCTGATCACCCCCCTGTCATTGATCACCCCCCTGTCATTGATCACCCCCCTGTAAGGCTCCATTCAGACATTTTTTTGGCCCAAGTTAACGGAAATTATTATTTTTTTCTTGCAAAGTCTCATATTCCACTAACTTGTGTAAAAAAAAAAAATCTCACATGAACTCACCATACCCCTCACGGAATCCAAATGCGTAAAATTTTTTTGACATTTATATTCCAGACTTCTTCTCACGCTTTGGGGCCCCTAAAATGCCAGGGCAGTATAAATACCCCACATGTGACCCCATTTCGGAAAGAAGACACCCCCAGGTATTCCGTGAGGGGCATATTGAGTCCATGAAAGATTGACATTTTTGTCCCAAGTTAGCGGAAAGGGAGACTTTGTGAGAAAAAAATAAATAAAATCAATTTCAGCTAACTTGTGCCAAAAAAAAAAAAATTCTATGAACTCGCCATGCCCCTCATTGAATACCTTGGGGTGTCTTCTTTCCAAAATGGGGTCACATGTGGGGTATTTATACTGCCCTGGCATTTTAGGGGCCCTAAAGCGTGAGAAGAAGTCTGGGATCCAAATGTCTAAAAATGCCCTCATAAAAGGAATGTGGGCCCCTTTGCGCATCTAGGCTGCAAAAAAGTGTCACACATCTGGTATCGCCGTACTCAGGAGAAGTTGGGCAATGTGTTTTGGGGTGTCATTTTACATATACCCATGCTGGGTGAGATAAATATCTTGGTCAAATGCCAACTTTGTATAAAAAAATGGGAAAAGTTGTCTTTTGCCGAGATATTTCTCTCACCCAGCATGAGTATATGTAAAAAGACATGCCAAAACACATTGCCCAACTTCTCCTGAATACGGCGATACCACATGTGTGACACTTTTTTGCAGCCTAGGTGGGCAAAGGGGCCCACATTCCAAAGAGCACCTTTAGGATTTCACATTTTTGTACCATAGTTTGTAAATGCTATAACTTTTACCCAAACCATTTTTTTTTTACCCAAACATTTTTTTTTTATCAAAGACATGTAGAACAATAAAATTTATATATGGATGTCGTTTTTTTTTGCAAAATTTTACAACTGAAAGTGAAAAATTTCATTTTTTTGCAAAAAAATCGTTAAATTTCGATTAATAACAAAAAAAGTAAAAATGTCAGCAGCAATGAAATACCACCAAATGAAAGCTCTATTAGTGAGAAGAAAAGGAGGTAAAATTCATTTGGGTGGTAAGTTGCATGACCGAGCAATAAACGGTGAAAGTAGGGTAGGTCAGAAGTGTAAAAAGTGGCCTGGTCTTTCAGGGTGTTTCAGGGTTTCAGGGCTTCTGTCACCCCTCAAAAGTCTTTTTTTTTTTTGGGATAGTTACATTCCTTATAGCGCGATATAGGAGAATATAATCTTATCACTTACTTTCATGCGGCCGTTTCTTTAGAAAACGAAGTTTTATAATATGTAAATCCGGTCTCTACCAGCAAGTAGGGCGTTTAGATCCGGCAAGCAGTTCCGGCGGCGGAACTGCTTGCCGGATCTCTCTGCCGCAAGTGTGAAAGTAGCCTTAGCAGAAAGGATTGGACAGGTTGTAATTCAACATGCAGAATTCTTTTTATGCTTTTTGGAAGCTGAATGAATTTCAGTAAAACTTTTACAAACCGGATTCCCAAAAAGTTGGGACACTATACAAATCGTGAATAAAAACTGAATGCAATGATGTGCAGGTGCCAACTTCTAATATTTTATTCAGAATAGAACATAAATCACGGAACAAAAGTTTAAACTGAGAAAATGTACCATTTTAAGGGAAAAATATGTTGAATCAGAATTTCATGGTGTCAACAAATCCCCAAAAAGTTGGGACAAGGCCATTTTCACCACTGTGTGGCATCTCCCCTTCTTCTTACAACACTCAACAGACGTCTGGGGACCGACGAGACCAGTTTCTCAAGTTTAGAAATAGGAATGCTCTCCCATTCTTGTCTAATACAGGCCTCTAACTGTTCAATCGTCTTGGGCCTTCTTTGTTGCACCTTCCTCTTTATGATGCGCCAAATGTTCTCTATAGGTGAAAGATCTGGACTGCAGACTGGCCATTTCAGTACCCGGATCCTTCTCCTACGCAGCCATGATGTTGTGATTGATGCAGAATGTGGTCTGGCATTATCTTGTTGAAAAATGCAGGGTCTTCCCTGAAAGAGATGACGTCTGGATGGGAGCATATGTTGTTCTAGAACCTGAATATATTTTTCTGCATTGATGGTGCCTTTCCAGACATGCAAGCTGCCCATGCCACACGCACTCATGCAACCCCATACCATCAGAGATGCAGGCTTCTGAACTGAGCGTTGATAACAACTTGGGTTGTCCTTGTCCTCTTTGGTCTGGATGACAGGGCGTCCCAGATTTCCAAAAAGAACTTTGAATCGTGACTCGTCTGACCACAGAACAGTCTTCCATTTTGCCACACTCCATTTTAAATGATCCCTGGCCCAGTGAAAACGCCTGAGCTTGTGGATCTTGCTTAGAAATGGCTTCTTCTTTGCACTGTATAGTTTCAGCTGGCAACGGCGGATGGCACGGTGGATTGTGTTCACTGACAATGGTTTCTGGAAATATTCCTGAGCCCATTCTGTGATTTCCTTTACAGTAGCATTCCTGTTTGTGGTGCAGTGTCGTTTAAGGGCCCGGAGATCACGGGCATCCAGTATGGTTTTACGGCCTTGACCCATACGCACAGAGATTGTTCCAGATTCTCTGAATCTTCGGATGATGTTATGCACAGTTGATGATGATAGATGCAAAGTCTTTGCAATTTTTCGCTGGGTAATACCTTTCTGATATTGCTCCACTATCTTTCTGCGCAACATTGTGGGAATTGGTGATCCTCTACCCATCTTGGCTTCTGAGAGACACTGCCACTCTGAGAAGCTCTTTTAATACCCAATCATGTTGCCAATTGACCTAATTAGTGTTAATTGGTCTTCCAGCTCTTCGTCATGCTCAAATTTATTTTTTCCAGCCTCTTATTGCTACTTGTCCCAACTTTTTGGGCATTTGTTGACACCGTGAAAATTGGAATCAACGTATTTTTCCTTTAAAATGATACATTTACTCGGATTAAACGTTTGATCTGTCATCTACGTTCTATTACAAATAAAATATTGACATTTGCCATCTCCACATCATTGCATTCAGTTTTTATTCAAAATTTGTTTAGTGTCCCAACTTTTTTGGAATCCGGTTTGTATATTCTGGTAGTCTGTTTCAGATCCCACTATAGGGAATGGAATTTGACAGTGCCTGGGGCTATGCTGGATACAGTGTACTCTGGAAGGTGATGCGAACGAAGCCACCTTTCAATCCAGCAGAGGTGGTCCTGGTTGTACACTATAGGAAAAACTGCCAGCCTATGTGTACTCCCACTGTCCCAACATCCAGGGGCCAACATTTTTTCTTATAGTGCGCAAGCACAGCCACTGCTGCTGGATTGCAGAGTGGTCGTAACCTCTGGATATGGTGTATAATGTGATGAAAAAAATGAATCAAGCCAGCAAAGGAGGCAATATGGACAATCACAATGCCTTGTAATAACTTTGTCTACGTAGGAAATGTCATCTGCTAAAGTGAGACAACCCCTTTAAGTTAAATTTGCCGGGTGATCTTAAGAAAGAATTTGTCAATGTCAGATACAGTGTATACTGTAACTCATATGGGTTTATCATTCTGTGGTTATAGGAGTGGGTGATATATTTGTACAAATCGATTTACTCATCTGAATGAACTAACACTTGTGAGGGAGCTTCTTCACAGCTCTAGACACTCCCTCTGCTGGCAGATTAACATGGACGTACATCTCGCGCAGCCCTAATAATCTTGCGCATGCGCCGTTACTGCAAGTATGGCACATGCGCAGATGATATGCTTATGAATCTGCATCAATAAATTTGCATGTGCCACTAAATAAATTAATTCGTTTTTGTAGGCATATCATCTGCACTAATACTGGCAGTACAGCGCATGTGTGAAATTATCAAGGCCTTGTATGATGTGTTGCCATTTTAATCTGCCAGCACAGTGGGGAATCGTCTGTGGAGGGATAGTCCATCACAGATAGAGAATTTGTTCAAAAGGACTTGTTGCACTTGGGACTAAATTTATGACTTTTATGCACCATATAACTGGCATAGAGCTCTAGCAAATAACTCCCACTGTGACCTTTTATTGAACCGTTAAGAATAAACTCATGTTGAAGTTTATTCTCAGGATTGTGATGATTGAGATCTGAACACACAGCATATAAATGTGTCCATTCTAGGGATTCGCTCATCATATGCTGTGTGTTCAGATCACAATCATCACAATTCTAAGAATAAATTTCAACATTAATTTATTCTTAGGCTACTGTCACATCAGCGTTTTCTGTTTTGTCCCCATTCATTGTCAATGGGGGCAAAATGGAACGGATCGCACCAGAATGCATTCTGTTCCGTTTTTTAGTGCATTGTGGGATGAGGAGCAAGACGGATCCGCCATGAAACACAATGTAAATCAATGGTGCCGGATCGGCTTTCTCGGACACAAAAGAAAACAGATCCCGCACCCATTGACTTATAATGGTTTTACTGTCGGATCCGTCATGGCTATTTTTGATATAATACAACCCAAACCGTTCATAACGGATGCAGTCGGTTGTATTATCCTAACTGCCGGATCAAGCAAAAACGCAGATGTGAAGGTTGTATTAGCGTTTCAATAAAAGGTCACAGTGGGAATCATTTACTAGAGCGCTATGCCAGTTACTGTATGTGGAAAAGTCATATATTTAGTCTCAAGTGCAACAAAATTTGCGTCCTTTTAGATTTTTCCGACACACTTGACACTTTTCAAAAAGAGTGGCTGGGAGGAAACGGATCACAGGTAGAAAACTGCCACACATTATGTCTGTGAAGGCTCTCATTTGTCCAGATCATGGTATATCCGTAAAGAATAAATCAAGGCAACTGGACTTACTGTAGATTTCTTGAAAACGTTTCACTCGTTCTTCCAACGAGCTTTCTCAATTCTGAGTGACTGTACAAGAATTCTCTGGGAATAAATATGTAACTGAATCAACATCTGGTAATTATACCCAGCATGGGGTCAGAGGTCATTATACCCAGCATGGGGTCAAAGGTGTTGATTCCATTATCCTAATTGGAGTCAGTAGGTGATAATCACCTCCCAGAAAAAGGTGTCAAGACAGCATTGTATGTGGCAGACGGCAAAACAAAACAACAACTTTATCAGCGTATGGTTCAGCATAGAAGAGCCAAAACCTCTGGTCAAGATTCAGCCGTGTACTTACATCTAAAAGAAACAGGTCACACCTTTGAAGACAGTCAAGTACGTGTTTTGGATAAGGAGGCCGATTGGTACAAATGAGGTGTGAAGGAGGCCATCTATGTAAAAATGGAGAAGCCAAGCTTGAATAGAGGCGGGGGGGTTAGACATCTATTGTCTGCCACATACAATGCTGTCTTGACACCTTTTTCTGGGAGGTCATTATCACCTACTGACTCCAATTAGGATAATGGAATCAACACCTTTGACCCCATGCTGGGTATAATGACCTCTGACCCCATGCTGGGTATAATTACCAGATGTTAATTCAGTTACATATTTATTCCCAGAGAATTCTTGTACAGTCACTCAGAATTGAGAAAGCTCGTTGGAAGAACAAGTGAAACGTTTTCAAGAAATCTACAGTAAGTCCAGTTGCCTTGATTTATTCTTTACGGCTATGCCACACATTACACCAGATATCTACTCTAGCTCCTGGATGGAGTAGATTTTTAGTTCTGGAGCACGGAGGGCAGAAGATGCAATAAATATATAGACTGGTTGATCTTTCCCTATCATGGTTTTTACTAAGACTGGCATAATAAGCGCTGGTCTTAGGAAATGACTCTCAATACCTTTTGGACAGAACCAAACATATGTGCCTTCAATGACTGATTTGTAGGGGTTGTTGATTGATCCAGAAGTTTTACACATAAAAGATGAAGTTTGGGAATCTGTACCTGTGTGTAAAACATGGGCATTGTAAAAGTTTCTGCTGTGTTAAAAATACACGATCAACACCGTAAGAACTCAAAATGTTTACGTTGATGAGAAACAGAATTTAAAATAATGAGAATATGAATGAAAATGACTAACATGAGCTTTATATATTACGCTTCATATGTTTATTTGAAATATTAAAATATTTATATTGAAAAATGGTTGAAAAGCTCAGTTACATGTCATTTATTACAATAAAGGGGTATCCCGGTTATGAGAAGTTATCCCCTATCCACAGGACTCTACCCCACTAATCACGAGGTGGAGCCCGCCAAAGTGAATGGAACATGAGCGCAGCCAATTCATTTCTATGGGTGTTCTGGAGCATTGTACTCGACTATGGTGTATTTTTCGACCCCATACTTTGTGTTTTTTAAAAGTTCATATAAGCAACAAAAAAAATTCCTGTTAAATGTTTGAATTATTGCTCATGAAAATGATATATCTTTAAAGGGGTTGTCCGGCTATATATATTGATGACCCATCCTTAGGATAGATCCTCAATATCTGATCGGCAGGGGTCCGACACCCGGCATCCCCGCTAATCAGCTGTTTGAAGAGGAGGTGGAGCTCCATGCAAGTGGCGCTTCCTGTGTTCATTGCACTGCACTTCGTCTTGGAAGTGAAGTGAAATGACAAGTACTTACTCCATTCACTTGAGCGGAGCGCCGCCTCCTCGTCTAGCAGCTGATCAGCGGGGACCCCCAGTGATCAGATATTGATGACCTATCCTGAAGATAGGTCATCAATATATATGTCCGGACAACCCCTTTAAATAACTGAAGCAGACTCTGACAGTGAAAAGGTTAGAAAACCTAAAATAAATTAGACAGTGTAAAAAGAGAAGTAGAGTCAGAAAAACTAAAACGAAAGTAATTGACTTTTATTGTGTTAGAGGAATTTTTTTTTTTAATTATCACAATATTGCAATAGTAATGTGCAGCACAATGCAGGTAAATTACAGGATTCATATTAAAATTGCCATTATGTATGAAAGGCATTGTGTATGCATTAAGACCTTATTTTCTTATTTATTTTATGCACTTATATAGCGCTACTATATTCTGCAGCTCTTTACAGACCTTAGCATCAACTTTATTGACTTCTAGGAAATATTTTTTTCTAGACCTGCCCTGTGACCTGTGCAGAGGTCAGGAGGGGAGCTATGATGTCACCTATCCTGAATGTTGGATCATGTGTTATCTATACAGAAGTGATATCTGTCATTGCAATCTTGCCTGTGATGATTGCTGACGACAGACAGGAAGTCTCAACTTATTTTTAGGCCTACCGCATGGTTTTAGGTCAGTTTTTTTATTTACATTTTTATAGGGAAAGACATCAAAAATGAAAACCATATATGCATAAAAGGTAAATTGAAAAAATAAATTGAGTATGTTGATTTCAAAGTAAGTATAACACCATGTGGGGTAAGTGCCCTGAAACAACCATTCTATTCTTGTGAAAACTGGATCCTCTAATCCTGAGAAATTGAATTTCTATGCAAATAAGGTTTTTCATAAACCATGAGCTGAGCGACTCTATTTAGTGCACTATTACTCTGCTATTAATGCTTAAAGGGAACCTGTCATCAACTTTGTGCTGACCGTACTAACGACAGCATAAAGTAGAGACAGGCGAGTTGATTTCAGCGGTCTGTCATTTATAAGTTAAAAGTAAGTGGTTGCCGAGAACCAACATCACAATCATTGCAGACTGGGCCTGGAAAAGAGTCACGGCCACCTGAGAAGAGTCCTGGTTATTCATGAGTTCCTGCCCTCCCTGCCCACCTGCTGATGATTGACAGCCTTCTACCTAGTTTTCTCTCTAGGAGGCAACTGCCTATCGTCAGCAGATGTGCGGGGAGAGCAGGAGATTATGAATAACCAGGACTCTTCTCAAGTAGATTTGATTCTTTTCAAGGCCTGTGCTGCAATGCAAATCAGCATTTCTGTCAGTATTTTATGCTGCCCTCAGTGAGGTCAGTATAAGGCTACATTCACACGTCAGTATTTTTCTATATCCCGATTTTCAGTCCGTTTTTTGCGGATCCGTTGTTCCTGAAAATGTTTCCGTATGTCATCCGTTTTTTGCGGATCCGCAAAAAACGGAAACATGTATAAATTTCAATAAGCAAATAAAGTTGTTTGGATTTCTTTTAAAAACAATTGAAAAAAAAAAAGTGAATAAAAGTTTATACAATAAAAATGAAATTTCCAGGAACGGAATCCGCATAAAACTGATGACATACGTAATGACATCCGAATGTCTTCCGTTTTTTACGGATCCATTGACTTTGTATTGTACCAGGATCCGATTTTTGCGGAAAAGAATAGGACATGTTTTATATTTTTTCGGACATGCGGAACGGAACAACGGAAACGGACAGCACACATTGTGCTGTCCGATTTTTTCCAGGACCCATTGAAAATTAATGGGTCCAGAACTGGTCCTGATCTGTTCCGCAAAAAACCGAACAGATCAGGAAAGAAAAAACGGACGTGTGAATGGACCCTAAAGTTGATGACAGGTTCCCTTTAATAGCGCCTCTCCTCTTGTTTGATTGACAGTCCCTGAGATCTCAGAGTTGGTATCAATTTTTCACATATTGGTTACAGAAAAAACTATTTTTGGTACTGTGCTTTGTGTTCATAGTGATGTCAACTCCTTTTTTCACTGTTCTCCAAGATGAGTTGTGTATTATCCATGACTAATGTTAAAACATGCAATTCTAGAAGAATCTGAAAAAAGGGACTGCCTCTGCTCAACGCCGGCACCTTTTGCTAATATATACTAAAAATATGCACCTGAAAATAACTGGATTACAAGATCTGGTCTGAACATTAACCTTTAAGTCATGGGATCTGGAAAAATTTGAGATACCTTTAAAAATGGATCTATCATGTCTCAGTTAAAGATAACCTTACAAGGATTTTGGTTGGCATAATGGCGATCTCCATGCGTGGCGATGTCCATGCAGTCATGCACACCTGACCAGTTAGTCTGCCCTGGAGGCTGGTTTTAAAGTCAGTATAAAACTGAGTCTACTGCTACAGCGCCTACCAGTAGCCATTTGGCTCCAGGAGAAGTATATAGTGGGCTCAGCATGCATGTTGGTACTTGCATCCCTGGATCCGATGAAAGCTGTAATGGCACCGGACGGGGTTAAAAGCAGAGTGTGCCTGGCGTGCATGCTGTACCTGCGCTCCCTGGATTTTGTGTGGCTATCATGGCCCATAACAGGTAGGTACTAGTGTTAGGGACCACTCATAGAGCCGACCTTGACGTGGTGAGTGGCTTATTACGCTTTGGCCAAAATGTACACCAATGCCTCATTCAACATCCAGCATAGAGGCAGGGCAGAGTGCTGGTTGCAGAGTTCTATTGCATTAGTGTTTTTACTTTTGTATGTGTATTTCGCCATAGCGATGTGCACCTGCATACAGGGTTGTGCTGACTGAATCCCCCACATAAAAAAAATAACCCATTCAACTTAAAAACAGAAGGAAATTAATAAAAGTGAGACAAAAGACAGATGACGCTATCCTCATCATAAGTTTTATTCAGTAATAATAAATTAATAAATAAATGTATCACCATGATGATGCCATACAGAAAAGCTCATAAAAACATTGATAATTTATGAATAATTTTATGTAATTTTTGCTCCATATTTTACAGTGTATTAGGTTGTTAAACTTCATTACCTAAATTGTATTGAACACCACAGATAAGCACGTGATGTTGATGGGCTGATGTGATTATTTGAGCAGATAAGGGTATTTTCACACTAGCGTTAAAGTTTTCCGGTATTGAGTTCCGTTACAGGGGCTTAATACTGGAAAAAAAACGCTTCAGTTTTATCCTAATGCATTCTGAATGGAAAGCATTCCATTCAGGATGCATCAGGATGTCTTCAGTTCAGTCCCTCTTACGGTATTTGGCTGGAGAAAATACCACCGCTGGAAAGCATTCCATTCAGGATGCATCAGGATGTCTTCAGTTCAGTCCCTCTTACGGTATTTGGCTGGAGAAAATACCACCGCTGGAAAGCATTCCATTCAGGATGCATCAGGATGTCTTCAGTTCAGTCCCTCTTACGGTATTTGGCTGGAGAAAATACCACCGCTGGAATGCCAGATCTGGCATTAATTTCCATTGAAATGTATTAATGTCGGATCTGGTATCAAGTGTTTCGGAAAACCGAATCCGGTTTCCCGGTCTGCGCATGCACAGACCTTTAAAAATGAGAAAAAAATTAATACCGGATCCGTGCTGTCCGTTTGCACATGGATTTCCGGATACGGCAGGCAGTTCCGTTGCCGAAACTGCCTGCTAGAATCCTCTAACGCAAGTATGAAAGTACCCTTAGTGGTATACCTCATGTTTCTCCACAATAAACAACAGATTTCTATTAATTTTCTTCCACTCTGTGCAGTTTTCGGTTTCTGAAAACTTCTCAGGTCATGCAATCTAAAGTATTTTAAAGCATACTATACCTTGACCTTCAGATGACTTTTCAGAATAAGCTGCCATGTCTGAATATATGAGTGATAGCACGATTTCTGGTCATTATGTAACTTGTATTCTGTATTTTTAGCAGTTTTCTCCCCTGCAGGCTACATCTTTAATTCTCAGTTGTCCTTGAGCCAGTGTGTGGGCACTAGCCGCTATCATGCCTCCCAGAGAGTGCACATGGAAAAATAGGAGATGAGACTCTGTCTCCTAATTTTTTCTCTTGCACTGAAAAGAACTATATAGGCCATTATAGATAAGTACTGAACAGTATCGATGTGAATAAAGTACTTAGAGTGAGAGATAACACTATTAGCTGCTCCAGCCGTGTGTATGTACCTGTGTCTGTGTCTCTCTTATTGCAACTCTCTCCTCACCTCTCTATAGATGTATATGGATATCTGTAATGTAATCCTTTATTTACCTGAAAGTCCATTTTAGTCTCACAAGACGGATTTAGCAGAGAACTCAGAGTGAACAGTAGTTTAGAAAAGGGGGAAGAACTCATAAGAGGAAAAACATTTTTCTTTATTAATAATAATAATAATAATAATAATAATAATATATATATATATATATATATAACAACAGTTCCAAAATCTGTAAAATTGTGTGAAGGTTAGAGACCCTTCACACTCCGATAATCAACAAAATGTCCTGATCTTGACCAATTCAAAATTCAATGCAATCTATATAGCAATTAAGTAGATGCTGAATGCACATCCTCAACATCTTTTCAAGTGCTTCTTAATTGAAATTGTTATGATGCCCTTTTTCTTCTTATTGAAGCAATCCACCAGTATATGAAGATTTACTCTAAGTGATGCTCCATGGGAATAAAATGTATATTAGCTACTACTGAGTTGAGTCTTTTGTAACTCATTTAGAAAAGCTCTCCAAATCCATACCAGATCATTTGCAGTACAGTGTATGTAGGTGTTCATTAAATCATAATTCGTTCTTCTACAGTGACAAAAAATACTTAAACGATATTAATCTACAGTGTATTGAAGAAAAATATATAATGATATGAATACATTTATCCCATAGACTAATGGTTACTTGCAGGGAACCCTTGAGAAATATGTTCTGTCCCAGGGAATTCCATCTCCAAATTATCCTTATTAAGCATTAGGTAATCTTTTCCCAGTGCTACATTGTGGATGGGATATGTGGACTGTGATGTTAGCTGTGTGAAGAGATGATGTTCATATTTTTATTTGTAATAGTATATCTATGGGATCCATAGATTTAAATAATGAAAGAAAGTCAGGTCTTCTTCCACGGTTGAGGAGAAGGGTTGACCAATTGTGGAATCCTTTGATTAGAATACTGTATATAAAATCTGGACTGTCTTAATACAATTTGCTTTATTCCTTGTATTTTTAGTCAATTGTCCATGATTCCTGTCCAGCTTGGGATCTGGGACATTGTCTTGAAGTTTTCAAATTCAAACATGTAAAATGTTGAAGGTAGCCACCTCTCGTTTTAGCTTCCAGGCTGTCCTCCACATCGATCAGATCAGTTATTGCGAATGACATTGAAATCTCAAGTGGAAATTTGCTGTCTCTGATTATAGCCACGGTAATTACACAGGATGCACAATTAAACGCAATTCGTCAAATGTGAGAGTGCACGCTGTGAGGTAAACCTTTGAGTTATAATAGAGATTTTGAAGCAGTGTAGCTCTTATTGTGCCATTCAGTACATTCTCTGTCCATGGTTTTTTTTCATCGACTCCTGGATGCTTAAAGTGGAAAGTGATTTCTCCTGGTTTTTCATTATCATTGGTCAAGCCCTCCAAATACACCAAGTAGAATCCAGTTGAATTAATTACTATTGAGTTATTTTCTACCATCATGTTGCCAGCTTTCTTCTCCAGTCCAATTATGCAGTTTTGTGATGTAGAATGCGCTATAAATCAGAAATGAAAACTCTAATTAGATTTCAGTCACTACATCACATGAATGCTATGCACATAAAATAAAACTGTGTATAATAATATTCTATATTGTTCACATGATTATAGGGCAGACATCTCGCCTAAGCTAGTTCAATGAAAGCTGAGAGGATAAGAAGCAGGGCAGACGTCTAGCAAAAAGAAAATGAAAACTTAATGGGGGCATATCGCTAGGAGAATAGGGGCATATTGCTACAACAAGAACGGAGCGGGGAGACCTGTGGCTGGAGGACTCCGGATTTCCCGGGGTCTGTCCACCACCAAGCGCTGCTCCCCGCTGCTCCCATAGAAGTGAATGGGAGTGCACCGCTAACGCGCGGCCCCTGCTCCCGTTAAATTCTATGGGGCAGATGGAAATAGCCGTACCAGCTCTCGGCTATTTTCGGTTGCCCCATAGAAATGAATGGAGGGCGGCTGTGCACCTCCGTTCTCATTGTAGGTGCGGGTCCCACTTCTGGGACAATGGGGGTATATCCTAGCAATATGCCCCCATTGTCTGAGATGGCAAAACCCCTTTAAAACAACCAATTGACTTAAATAAGAGAGTGCTGTGGGCATGTTCTGTGACATGCACAGACCAGGAACGGAGACATTGAGCTGCATTTATCATATCTTGCCAATGGTACAATTGTGTGTTATCTGCCTTCAGTTAGGCATTGTTGACATTGGTGTCATGGCTTTGAATCTTAAAGGGGTTGTCTGAGATTTTGATATTGATGGCCTATTGTCAGGATTGGTCATCAATATCTGATCAGTGGGGTCCAGTTCCCCGCACCACCACCAATCAGCTGTTCAAAGAGGCGGCTGTGCTGCAGTAAATGCTGTGGTCTCTTCCTAGGCCAGTGATGTCACATTTATCAGCCACATATCCTAGGTGCAGGCCATTCAAGTGAATGGGTCTAAAACTGCAATACCAAGCACAACCACTATACAATTTACGTGGCTGTGCTCGGTAAGCTGTGAGGAGCTGTAGCGCTTGCTGGAGCGCAGCCGCCTCTTCAGATATTGATGACCTATCCCGAGTATAGGCCATCAATTTCAAAACCCCTGTTTCTGGAATGGATCTCAGTGATCCTCATGGATTCTATTGACTCATGTGTATACCTTGCTTCAACTGTATGGGAAAGCATACACTAAACTTTTCCATACAAAGGCATCTCACTTTACAGTAGTTTTTGTGTTAGCTTTCTTGTGCTCCCAACTGCAGTGTCCTGGTATCTTGGGGTACTTTGGAACATGGCTAGAGCTCCCCAAGATAGCAGTGCCAGGTAAGCTTGTCACTTTTACCATGGAGATGGATTTATGTCATCCTGCTCAAAGATGCTTGGCAATGCATTAGTATGGATTAGTAGGGAAGTAGGTGTTCCCTGGGAGGTTTTAGCCTCCTCCTATGGTAACAAGATTAGAAATCACTGTAATGGCAATAATAATTAAAGGAGTTGCAGTCATGACCATGCCTCATAGTCCAGGGGGGCTCATCTGCCCCTGACACATTGGATGTTTCAAAATGCATACAGGGGCTGACACAAAGATAGTATCAGGACTTTGTGCGACATGGTGCATACAAGATCCTGGCACTGGCCAGTCTCAATAAGTTGTGTTCTGACATGCATGCAAGGTTCTGATACTAAGCCATTTCAAGACAGTGTGTTCCTTGTCTCATTTTTGAAAGAGAGATGTCCAGCACAGAAAATAAAATCTTGATTCTTTATTGTAGAAATTATTAAAATTCCATCTCCACAATTCCAGAGTAAATTACAGCCAACGCATTTTGATCAGAACGAGCTTAATCATGGCATCTATATTATGTATCATGCTGGCGTAAGTTCTAATACTTGTTCCTTGTCTTATACAGTGAGACCTCTGTCCAGGTGAGAGAAGCCAGGAAGAAGAGCTACGTAAATGCCTGTGGTTCTATGTGTCTAATTTGCAGTCCAATTTAAGGGTCTGCTCTGGGAGGTTCATGCTAAGAGGGGCCTTATTCAAAAGTATGACATGGGGTCTAGCACGCAAGAGTTGAGCACCTGTTACTGTTTGAGAGGCAAATTCAATGTTGACTACTATAAATTAAACTAGTATGAAAAAACAAGTATAAAGATATAAGGTTATACTTACGATCCTTTAATTCTGTGATAACAAATGGTTTTTGGGTCTGTGGGACCTAAAAAATGCACATGTTAATGTATTCTCTTGAACCACAATAAAGGGATTATTTCAGAAACATGGAGACAAACATTCACATTCTGTTAGATCAACAGGATTGATAACACCCACTCTAGAGGAAGCAATACTCAGTTCCGCATTTTAGATTTGATACTGTTTATACTGATATAGTATAGTACATATTATAGAAGACTGCCTTTTGACCTTTATCTGATCTATGTGGGTTTAAAAGGGTATTCTCTTCATTAAAAAATGGCAATATTCCTCAGTAAAGAAGAAAAGACGTAGAAACCAAACTTCTGATGTGAAACACTGAAATCAGACATGAAAATCAGGCTGATGCTAAATCTAAGAAAACATATAAAGATTTGAAATGTCTGGATCGCTTTTAACTCTTTGGGAAACAAACCTGAGGCTTCTTAGAACATTATGCAGACCTTTTAAAGATGAAACACATAGGATAATTTTGATTTATGGGGGACAGGCTATAGTGCTTCCATGTCAGAACTACTGCACAGGGGTCAGCACTTGTGTCTTACAGTTGTGTCCATCTCGTGACACAGTGTCACAAAAATCATGTATTTATTTAAAACTGGTAATCAGTAGAGATGAGCGAATCGAAGCTGACGAAGTGGAATTTGTTTAGAATTTCAGGAAAAATTCGATTCGCAACGAATGCGAATTTCCTCGCATTTTTCCTAAAATGGCGGCTACACGTGTGAGGACTGAGGACATGAGGCAAGAAACTTTGGGAAGGCAGGATTACCCAGATTGACATGCCTGCATGCAGCCAATCAGCAGCCAGCCAGCCCTGTGATGTCACAGCCCTATAAATACGTCGGCCATCTTACAGTCAGACATTTTCCAGCGTTCAGAGTGCAGGGACAGACGTGTGAAGGCGCTAGGGACAGTTATTGGAAAAACGATTGTGGAAAAAAAAGACAGAAAAAACTATTTATAAGTGCAGGGAAACGATAGGGAGGAATCATTTCACAGCATCTTAGTGCAGGGAAAGACGTCAGAAGGCACTAGGGGCATTGATAGGAAAGTAATTTACAAGTGCAGGGAACGATTATTTGGGGATCTAAATAGCCATTCTACAGCTCTGTCATTCTAGCTTTTTGTTATTGGGCTGCAAGTCTTATGTTGAAAAACCTTTAGTGGCTTATATCTTAGTATCTTATTCAGTACTACAAAAAATATATATATGCATTTCACTTCTGCAGTTATTTCTGTTGAAAGCATATAGGGGCGTATTTCAGTAAAATAAAAAAAATATATACGCACTGCACTGATGCAGTTATTTCTGGTGAAAGCGTATAGGGGCGTATTTCAATAAAATAAGAAAAATATATACGCACTGCACTGTTGCAGTTATTTCTGGTGAAAGCATATAGGGGCGTATTACAGTAAAATAAGAAAAACATATTCTCAGTGTATTTCTGCAGTTATTTCTGGTGAAAGCGTATAGGGGCGTAGTTCAGAAAAATATATACACACTGCACTGATGCAGTTATTTCTGGTGAAAGCGTATAGGGGCGTATGTCAATAAAATAAGAAAAATATATACGCACTGCACTGTTGCAGTTATTTCTGGTAAAAGCGTATAGGGGCGTATTAAAGTAAAATAAGAAAAACATATTCTCAGTGTATTTCTGCAGTTATTTCTGGTGAAAGTGTATAGGGCCGTATTTCAGTAAAATAAGAAAAATATATACACACTGCACTGATGCAGTTATTTCTGGTGAAAGCGTATAGGGGCGTATGTCAATAAAATAAGAAAAAAATATACGCACTGCACTGTTGCAGTTATTTCTGGTAAAAGCGTATAGGGGCGTATTACAGTAAAATAAGAAAAACATATTCTCAGTGTATTTCTGCAGTTATTTCTGGTGAAAGTGTATAGGGGCGTATTTCAATAAAATAAGAAAAATATATACGCACTGCACTGTTGCAGTTATTTCTGGTGAAAGCATATAGGGGCGTATTACAGTAAAAAAAGAAAAATATATACGCATTTCACTGGTGGACTTATTTGTGGCAAAAGCGTTCAGTGGCCTATTTCAGTACAGAAAGAAAAATATATACGCACTTCACTGGTGCATTTATTTCTGCTGAAAGCGTTTACTGGCCTATTTCAGTACAAAAAGAAAAATATATTCTCAGTTCATGTCGGCGGATATATGTGTTGAAAGCATGACTGGGAGTCAGCAGGGTGGCATCAGTGGTAGGTCGGGAGCCAAACATGCCCGGGGTAGAGCACCTGCTTCGCAGCAGCCTACCTACCCGGGAAGTAGTGGTGCAGGGGTTCACGGAAGTAGCGGCGGTAGCAGTCAGTCAGTGCGGCGGTTATATGTGGTAAAATCTTAATTGAAGTATTTCGGTCGAAAAACAAAATGTATTCAGCGGTCAGTGCTGCGGTTATATGTGGCTAAATATCCCTGATGTCTCCATGATAAATCTGCAGCCTGGGGGCCCCGTGTGGCTTCTACACACTTTCAGAATAAACTTCAGAGGAGCGAATAAATGCCGGATGACCGGGACGCTCCATGACCTTCCAGGAGCTGCTGATGGGAACAGCGGTTTATTTCTGAGACGTCCGTATAGTGCGGGAGGAATCCAAAGACCCTTTCCATCTCTGTGCACCGTTATATGTGGTAAAATCTTTATTGAGGTATTTTGGTGGAAAAATAAATTTTATTCAGCGTTCATCGCTGCACTTGTATGCGTTAAAATCTTTTGTGAATTATTACGGTGGGAAAAAAAATTGTATTTAGCGTTAAGCTCTGCACTCTTTTGTGACTTATTTCGGTGCAAAAAACAAATTTCATTCAGCGTTGAGCACTGCAGTTATATGTGGTAAAGTCTTTTGTAAATTATTTTGGTGGAAAAACTAATTTCCACCTCCTCCATTAACTTCCTACTCTCTTCATTCTCATCCACAACACACACACTGACTTGACCCCCCCCCCCCCTTCCCCAGCTATATATATAACTGGTGCCTAGGGGCGAATAAAAGTAAATGACACTGCCAGCTTGTTAAAGGGAATTACAGCATGATACCACAATTTGATATGACTACATTTGATATGACATTTAGCAACAGTTTAAAGTGCCCACATATAGTACATAGTGGGACACTGCATCAAGATGAATCAGGCGTGGATCAGCCAGGATTTACACACTGCAATGCCTGATGCATCAGACTAGATCATCCATGGTGCCACACTAACAATTTGACAAAAGAGACCGGTTTCTTCTGGCTACCTGCTTCAGCTACTATTATGATGCTGTTACCCGCCTGATGCCACACATCTGATGCCAAGTGCTCCTTCTTTCGCCCACCATCTTCAGCTGGTACTGGTATTTCCACCAACCTCCACAGTATGTTACCTTGCCACTCTGTGGCCTCCTGATGCTGCCGCCACCTCCAGGCTCTGTCATTGTGCCACTCTGTGGCCTACTCATGCTGCCGCCACCTCCAGACTCTATCCTTGTGTCGCTCTGTGGTCTCCTTATGCTACTGCCACCTCCAGACTCTGTCATTGTGCCACTCTGTGGTCTCCTAATGCTGCTGCTGCCGCCACCTCCAGACTCTGTCATTGTGGCACTCGGTGGCCTTCTCATACTGCTTCCACCTCCAGACCCTGTCATTGGGCCACTCTGTGGTCACCTGGCTGACATCATCATTTACTTGACCCTTCTTCTGATCTGTCAGAAGGAAGGAAAAATGAGACACACAACAGATCCGATCTGTGTAGCAGCTTTAAGGCCTGTATGGTCCCATCAGAATCGGCTTATGATTTGGTAGCCAAAAGCAGGAGTGGCTACAAAACACAGAAGACATGCAAATATTCAATTCACGTGTCATCTCTGTTTTAGATCCATTCCGTTTTTTTTTCCCTTTTTCAATACTGTTCGATTATTGAGCAAATGCTGACCGAGTGAAGGAAAATGCTCCACAGACAGGATCCGTTTTTTCTGGGTAATTGTTCTGACGGATCAGAGAATGGGGAAAATTAATCAGTGACGTCAACACAAACTTACTGCTGACACCCTCTCCACTCTGTTGGGGGGCTCTACTTGTATAAGCGTTTAATAGAACAGGTTCTGTAGACATCTATGTAGAATCAGCTGGCGACAGTGTAAAAGAAGTGCGCTTCTTCTTGACGCTAACATCGACCTGTAAGACTGAGTTGATACTTGAGGTATTTAGTTAGTTTTGGCCCCGTAACTGCCCAAATAAATGTGCAGTGTGCAGTGATTCTAAGAGTGACACTTGTCATCTGCATGTCATACTGACTCACAGTATTATTTCACTACCAAAGCAGACTCCCTATGCGTGTTACTGCAAGGCACAGTGTTCTACACTACTATAAAGGCTCTCAGCAGCCAGGAAATAGCCGTTTTCAAAGTGATTTGGCGCGAATAAATTCGGATTGAAGCTAATTTTTCCGGAAAATTCGACGAACCGACTGAATCGAATTTTTGAAAAATTCGCTCATCTCTAGTAATCAGGACCACACTTCCTAGAACATGTTGAGCCAAGAGCAAAGGGAAGGATTGATCCATCAGTAGAGGAAATGTATTGATTGTGTGCATGCTTGGCTTGGTTTCATTATTTTTTATTCACTACAATATCATCAATTATGGTGGAAGAAACTTCTTTTATGTCTGCTCTTCTTCTGACTTACATGAAAGACACGACTGGTTTATATAAAAAGGAAAATAAAAAAATGTCACCCTATAACCACACACGGCTATAAAAACCATGACTTATCACGTCTCATTTCACTCATTTCCCCAGGTTACAAACAACAGAGACTCTAGAGATTTGGCTTGTCACTTTTTGTTTCATTATTTGCTATTTTACTTGTCCCATTTTTGTATGCACATTTAGTTTTCCCCAAACCTATAGTGATTCAAATGATGATGGCTCATTTATAATTACAGTAAAAAAAAAATGTACACGGAGGAGTAGATTTTTGTGTAACTCTAGCTGGATCACATATAACATTATAGGCATTTGTTGTTATAGAGAGAGCAGATTCCAGATTTTTAGATAAATAAACTGACGTATAAGGCTAGTTTCACATAGGCTATAAGGCTAGACCATCGAATCCGGCATAGCCAGATGTGGCTGCAGCACCGCCAGACCCTATTGACTATAATGGAACTCGGCACCAGATGGTTTCCGACATGAGTGCCGGGATTCAAATGGACAAAAAACAGTGATTGTACTAGTTTTTGTCCGGCTGAATCCTGGCACTCATGCTAGAAACCGGCTGGATCCCAGCCAGGTCCCATTATAGTCAATGGGGTCTGGCGGTGTCAGATATGATGAACTCCAGCAGTTTCTCTGCCAGAACAGCTGCCAGATAGCTTTAATGCATATGTGAAACTAGCCTTACCTAGCCACATGGAAAGGGATGTGAAAGCGCGTAAATGTGGTGCCACCTGGTGGTCACAAAATGATAAACAGCTGTTTTCTTCATCTAGTGCTTTGAGAGGCATACATATGGCAGTCCATTGCGGTGTTGCCCTCCACAGGAGCCCTTCCTGAGTTATGACCTTATGGACTATCTACACTATAACATTCATATTAACAATATTACAGAGAAATCATATTCTCAGAGAACAGACAATTTGTGTGGTGTATTCACAATTGTGTCAACTTTCAATCAGAATTTTTTATCTGTTAAGTTCAAATTTTAGGATTTTGTGTTTTCCCACATTTAAAGGATTTCTGTCGTCATCAGCAATTCTAATAAGACAAGTGAATTGACCAATAAGCATTGCTCATCTGAATTAAACCATGTCTTTGTTTGAAAAATTCAACGTCTCCATTGTGCCGAAAGTTTTAAAAAATATGCAGATCAGTAGTTCTGTGCACTGAGGACCTTCCCGCTACCCTTGGTCCATGAAAGATCCCCTCATTCATGAGCCCAGTACCTTCCTTTAGCGCATGAGCAGTAGACTTAATTTCATTCCAGAAGAGACTCTGGAACCTACTGAATATGCGCCAATGTGTAATCGCTAAGCTAATAGTCTGTTCGATCTGGTATAAAGGCTATTTTCACAGCTGAGTAGAGCGAGCACAGGGCAGGAGCTCACATAAGACATTGCTTTTCTGCCTGTACTTGCTGAGCCCATGTATGCCAGGCTTAAGCAGAGCAGCTCTGGTAGAGGCAGGAACAGCGATGCTCCGTCCTGTACAGTGCTCAGTGCGGCCGCAGGAGAACCGCAGTCCAGTACACAACACTGTATGGGAGTACAGATTCTCAGGTGTCTATTTTGCATGGAAAAGTTGAGAAAAATTTCAAATCAAACCAGAAAACAGGTGGCTCATGTCTGATATGATGGTATTGTTGGGTGCTATAGTCCTACAGGTTGTCCAGTAACCAGAAAGTGGAAGCAAAGTGTTGTAGATATGGACTAGCACTACCACACTCTGGCAAAGCCAGCAACAAATAATACATAAAGAAATACCTAAAATAAACTTATAGGGATATAATTCTGAAAAAACTTTTATTATAACCCCCTATAATAGTGGATTAATTATTGTGTCAGAACAGTCCAACACGTGAATTAATAAAATACATCTATTGTCTTCATATCAACAAAATAAAATAAAATAAATAAAAACATGCAAAAAATTCAAAAATATTCCTAAATGTTTGGCTTGTATTGTTATTGTGCACACTAATTGGCAAAGTAATGGTCGCAGGGCCCATACTTTTGATCAAATTAGTGCGCACAATACCAATACAAGCCAAACATTTAGGAATATTTTTGAATTTTTTTATTTTTTTATTTCTTTTTTACCTTTCTGTGAAGAAAATAGATGTATTTTATTAATTCATGTGTTGAACTGTTCTGATGCAATCAACTATTATAGCCGGATGTAATAAAAGTTTTTTTTCTTAATTATATGCCAGAGTGTGGTAGTGCAAGTCCAGGGGTGGCCAACCAGCGGCTCACCAGCTGTTGCAAAGCCACAATTCCCAGCATGTCCAGACTGCCTACAGCTGGGCATGGTGGAAACTGTAGTTTTACAACAGCTGGGGAGCCACAGGTTGGCCATCCCTGTGCTAGTCCATACACTTATCTACAAGAAAAAATAAAAGAGCATTATAAAATTATTGTTAGTGCAGAAGAATAGGATTAAATAAAGTTTAGCTAAAAGTTTAGGTACACCTTAATTCAGCTGAGCAAAGCCTATTTGTCACTGCGCTTGATTTATTAGAGCTAGTGCTGATGACAAATTCCCTTTAATACTTAAAACATTTTTGGCTCACAAGACGTCAAATGTTGGGAAAATTTGTTTTATTGAATGCAAAAATGTTTTTTTTTTTAGAATGATCCCTACTATAATACTTTTCGTCGTGCCTCAAAACATGACCTTACGTGTGTACATTACATTGTACATTTTACCAAATGGAAATAACTTCAGTAATCTCTGAATTACTCAACATCTACATCACAAAGGTTTGGTATTTGCATATGCAATTTTGGACAAAGTACTTCACCACACCAACACAGAATATAAGTTCTCCTTAATATGAATGTCAAAGACAGCAGCTGCCTAATAAAACTCTTTAGACCACAAGCCATATGACTTCAGCGAACATCTAACCACTGTCCATGGTCCTGTCACATTTTTTCTCTGTAACCACCTACACAATGGAAACTAATTCAGTAGACAGACCTAAATGGCAATAAACTTCCCAAAACAGAAAAGAACACAGGTATAGCTACTAATTACACAGTTTAATCTACAGCGCATGCATTGCTGGTAATAATATACCGAATTTTTTATAAATTGTAATAAGTAATAATTACATTTTTTAAAACTGTATAAGGGTCCATTCAGACGTCTGTAGCGTATTGCAGATCCGCAATACACCCAGCCGGCACCCCATAGAACTGCCTATTCTTGTCCGCGGACAAGAATAGGACATGTTCTATTTTTTTCCGGAGCCGCAGACCGGAAGATCGGGGGCGCGCTCTGGAGATGCCGATGCGGACAGCACACTGTTTGCTGTCCGCAACCATTCATGCCCCATAGAGAATGAATGGGTCCGCACCAGTTCCGCAGAATTGAGGAACGGGTGCGGACACATTTACGGATGTGTGAATGGACCCTAAAGCGGTGATGGGAAACTCACACAATATACATGATTTTTATTATATGCTTATGTTACAGGTAGGTATACCCAAGCTGCTATTTGGGATTAATCATTATTAACAGTGAAGTCATAAAGTTCTGGCTACTGTACCTGCAACTGCAGGAGCCTACACTTCTATACATCAAACTCAATAATAAAGCATCTAATCCCCTGCAGAGGCACCAAATTTTATCATTTAACCGTCCATGAAGTAAGTTTTGTAGGAAAAAAAAGCCTCAACTATTATAAAAAAGGTATGAACCCTTTCAGGACCAAGATGCCTACGTGCCCACAGGAATTTTTTACCATTTGGAATAACACATTTTAAGGGTAAATATTTATGTTTATATTATGCTTTAGGTTTAAAGGGGTTGTCCAGGATTAGAAAAAAATGGCTAAATGTGTGGTATTACAGCCGCAATGAATAAATATCAGGTACAGCCATGTTTTCTAATTATGGATAACTCCTTTAAGGGGTTTTCCAGACTCCTGATATTGATGACCTATCCTCAGGATAAATCATCAATATCCAATGGGCGAGGGTCCACTCCCCATGTCCCCACATTCCCTGTAGCCTCCGAAGCTAGCCCTTTGAACACAGCCGGAAGCACAACTCTGTTAAAAGTTTGGTGGTTGTGCCAGATTACTGCATGATACTTAAAGAAGTACTGAAGGTTGCTTACACCCAAGGATTTGTGAGTATGGATCATTTCACTCATTGGAATTTTATAAGAACTGTTGGCAGTAAGTCTGCAGTTTTGGAAGAACATAGGGGGTCATTTACTAACCTAAAAATTGCCTAAATTAGGTCTATTTCAGGCAAAGATGGTGACACAATGGTTAGTTGCGTCGCTATCTGAGATTTCTCCCTGCTCACGCCAGGTCTACAATTGTGGGCAGGGAAGGGGACGGGCGGGCAGGCCGTCTCATTCACCAGTTTCTATGCTTTTTAGGCGTAGAAAGTGGTTTAAATGTAAGAAAGCTAGGAAGTTGTCTTACATTTAGAACTAGCGTTGTATGCGGCTAAGTTATGGAGGGGCCTGTGCCTCTTCAAATCTTCGGCAGATCCTCCGCCAGCTATGGGGCTTTATTAAGACCGACGTCTAAAATGCTGGTCTTAATAAATGTGCCCCATTATTTTTTTTAAAGAAATCACTAGTCGGGCCAGACATGGAATACTGACTACAATTTTTAGCACCTGTGTATAAGAAGGACATGGCAGAGCTAGAGCCAGTGCAGAGGAGGGCCACCGGTGTAATTAAAGAATGAGTGGTCTGTAGGAACAGGGCAAGAAAGAGTTTAAGGACAACCTCAATATAATGTACACATATATGAATGGACAGTACAGAGGTCTCTCTAAAGAACTGTTTAAGCCTACACCTGTAACCATGACAATAGGGCATCCTTTACATCTAGAGGAAAAACAGTTTTATCATCAACATACATGGGGATTTTTTTTACTGTACGAGCAGTGAGACTATGAAACTTTCTACCATGAGATACTGTGACGGTTGATACACTGACCAAGTTCAAGAATGACCTGGATGCCTTGTAATATCACAGTGAATAGTTACTAGATTTCTGGAGATGGGCCGTTGATCCAGGGATTCATTCTGATGGCCAGTTTGGAGATGGGAAGGAATCTTGTGCCCTAAAATGGGGTAGTTGTCAAACACCTCATAGGTGTAGGATTAGGATTATAGGTAGGACTTGATGGACCTGTATGAAGTATGAAACTACCCGTATGTCCTGCCAGCATCCTCCTTTAATAATACTGATATACTGTTTTTCGTGCCATGGATTATCTATGTTGAGTTTCAGTTCTACTTAGGTACTGAACTGTTACGTTTGAGTAACATCACTAGTATATCAAGATTGCCTCTTGTCTCTGATATAAACTTTAATACGGTCAAGTTATTTTGTTTTTAGGGCTCTTTCACACCTGCGTTCTTTTCTTCCGGCATAGAGTTCCGTCGTCGGGGCTCTATGCCGGAAGAATCCTGATCAGGATTATCCTAATGCATTCTGAATGAAGTGAAATCCGTTCAGGATGCATCAGGATGTCTTCAGTTCCGGAACGGAACGTTTTTTGGCCGTAGAAAATACCGCAGCATGCTGCGCTTTTTGCTCCGGCCAAAAATCCTGAACACTTGCCGCAAGGCCGGATCCGGAATTAATGCCCATTGAAAGGCATTGATCCGGATCCGGCCTTAAGCTAAACGTCGTTTCGGCGCATTGCCGCATCCGACGTTTAGCTTTTTCTGAATGGTTACCATGGCTGCCAGGACTTTAGCGTCCCGGCAGCCATGGTAAAGTGTAGCGGGGAGCGGGGGAGCAGTGTACTTACCGTCCGTGCGGCTCCCCGGGCGCTCAGAGTGACGTCAGGGCGCCCCAAGCGCATGGATCACATGATCGCATGGATCACGGCATCCATGCGCATGGGGCGCTCTGACGTCACTCTGGAGCGCCCCGGGAGCCGCACGGACTGTAAGTATACTGCTCCCCCGCTCCCCGCTCCTACTATGGCAACCAGGACTTTAATAGCGTCCTGGGTGCCATGGTAACACTGAAAGCATTTTGAAGACGGTTCCGTTTTCAAATGCTTTCAGTACACTTGCGTTTTTCCGGATCCGGCGTGTAATTCCGGCAAGTGGAGTGCACGCCGGATCCGGACAACGCAAGTGTGAAAGAGGCCTTAGGCTGTGCAGACATCATAGTTTTATCACTGTTGTGCTATACTATGTGGGCAGCCTGGTGGCTCAGTGATTAGCACTGGTACCTTGCAGTGCATGGAGTTTGCATGTTCTACCCGTGTCTGTGTGGGTTTCCTCCCTGTACTCCGGTTTCTTCCCACCCTCTAAAGAAATACTAATAGGGAACTTAGATTGTGAGCAAGTGATGATAATATATGCAAAGCGCTCCGAATTATGTCAGTCCCGAATCATTAAGTAAAATAAATAACAAATAAATGACTTTCAGAAAACCACAGTAAAAACACTGCAACTTTGAAAAACTCATGTCAAAACTACAAAGTTTACTCACACCAATCAAAGGATGTACTGATCCAAAACCAATTTTACACCCCCCCCCCTTCTCACAGTTTACAAATTGTAATGGCGCAACTGCTATCCGTGTACAATCACAATATTATAAATATTAACAGCGTCCAGTGCATTTATGACGGAGAGTGGGACACGGTTAATTTAAGAGATTACAAGTACTGTAAGTAATTTTATCTATGAAGCTTCTCTATATTCTCCCCTGAAAGTCAAATATGACTTTGCAGAGAGGGGTATTTCCATTTTACATCATCCTCAATCATTTAAGTCTGGTCATGGTCATGTGGTGTGCAAATAAACCTAACTACAAATACATGCACAGATTATTGTATGCTTCACACATGTATCTATTATAGATACAGATATATAGAGAATGGTAATGTACCCATTTCTCCAAAGCCCTTATGAAACTATATTATGCAAATAGCTAGTGAGAAAAATTTTAATTATTGAAGTTTTGGGGGCACTACCTAAATAGAAGAATTAAACAGAAAAATGTTAACCAAACTCATAAAATGCTCATTATAATATCAGACAAGAGCACTTCTTACATAGCCAGTCTGCATTGATTTTCAGAGTAAGTAAACCAGCTTCATCAGGTCTAAGATCTTTTAACTAACAAATTAAGTTTGCATTGTGAAATGACAGATCCGTCTGATGACTTTCTTGATGTGGTTTTCAGTGAGTGCAAAGATTTTACCATACAATAGCCAGGAATAGGGGGAAATGGATATCTGAGAATTGGAGACATATGGAAATAAGAATTAAACAATAATTAACCTGGCTTCTGGAATACGGGCAAGTGTAAGGTGATGTTTTTCCTTCATTTTTCACTCAAATTAAACTGTAAGCTTACAATGAATCTATAATTTTTTCTCACATTCAGTGACTGAAAGCCTAAACCCATGGCACACAGTGGGTTACAAACATATCCAATCTGAACAATGTTTGTGGATTAGAAAGCCCTGGCTCAAGAATGATACAGATAGTAGATTATCAGAGAAATGTGTACTGCTGATGCATTTATCTCAAGGAGCATTGCCTAAACAGGACACAATTGTATCCACCTCCAGGTTTAGAGCAGTACTAGGTCTCAATCAGTTTTCAGTCTTTGAAAGCAAAGACACCTGTTCTCATTCACTGATGATGAACTTAATTTTAAAAAAGCACTTAAAAAAAAAGCACTTCCAAACTCTGAACTCTGAAACTGTAAAGAAGGTAATCTTCTTACCGGTGACTGTATTTGGGAATTATAACCTCCCTTCTGATCCTCAACTGTGTCATGTGACCAGTACTCTGATCTCCAATTGAGACAGATCAGGAAGTCAGTTACTTTTCTATTAATTCTTATGAAACTGCCATTGAAGCGCTATAGAGAAACTAACTTTCTGTCCACACATAAGATGCTGTGTTATTTGGAAAGTCATGACACAGCTGAGGATCAGAAGAGAGGAGATAACTCAAAAATACAGTCATTGGAAGAAAATCACCTTTACTACAGTTAACATCATGTACCTTTCTAAAAGATCAAAGAAGAGCATTTTTTGTGGGAGTGCTTCTTTGAAAAGGTGAGAAATCAAAACACAGTATATTAGAAAATTGCATGACATGGGATTAGGCTTCAATTTCATAAAACCAGATAAAACCTTGAAGACGTAATATAGCTGACATGGTCTTTTTCAGTCTTTCTAGATGTTTTACCATTGTGGATTCTAGTGTAGTTCTTATGTATTTTTGTAAAATTACGAACATCATAATTTAAATATACATTTTCCAGTTTGAATTGTTTTGTCTTCATATCTCTTTTTGAGGTCACATCAAGCTGCAAAAACCCACTTAATTATTTTAAGTTTTGGAAAACCATTTTTTTCCCTTTGAGATGACATATGGTAAATTTCCATATTAGATTCCATACTATACATTGCCATGTTCAATCATCCAACATACACAATGGACAAATCCATTAAAATTTGCTAAGGCTGAATCCCAGATTTCTGCCTTGATTTTACATGTTGCAAATCTGCCCATGGAATTAGTCCTATTCAATACAGTTAAGCCTCCGAGGTTTGAGAGCCTTTATAGTGGTGTAGAACACTGTGCCTTGCAGTAACACGCATAATGAGTCTGCTGTGATAGTGAAACAATACTGTGAGTTAGTATGACAGGCAGATGACAGGCGTCGCTCTTAGAATCACTGCACACTTCACTTATTTGGGCAGTCACAGGGCTAAAACTGACCAAATAACTCAAGTATGAACTCAGCCTTCTAGGTCGATGTTAGCGTCAAAAAGAAGCAAACTCCTTTTACACCGCCATCAGCTGATTCCACATAGATGTCTACAGAACCTGTTCTATTAAACGCTTATACAAGTAGAGTGGAAAGGCTGCCACTAGTAAGTTTGTGTTGACGTCACAGATTATTTTGCCCTTTATTTTGCCACTATTACACGACAAAAAGGGCTTTAGAACATATAACTGCACTGCTGAACAATAAATATATTTTTATTTTGCCACTATTACATGACAAAAAGGGCTTTAGATCATATAACTGCACCACTGAACGGCAAATATATATTTATTTTGCCACTATTACACGACAAAAAGGGCTTTACAACATAGAACTGCACTGCTGAATGGCAAATGTATTTTTATTTAGCCACTAATACAAGCACAAAAGGGTTTTAGAACATATAACAGCCCCGCTGAATGGCAAATATATTTTTTATTTTGCCACTTATACACGACAAAAAGGGCTTTAGAACATATAACTGCACCGCTGAACGGCAAATATATTTTTCTTTTGCCACTAATACACGTCACAAAAGGCTTTAGAACATATAACTGTACCACTGAACGGAAAATATATTTTTCTTTTGCCACTAATACACGCCACAAAAGGCTTTAGAACATATAACTTTACCACTGAACGGCAAATATATTTTTCTTTTGCCACTAATACACGCCACAAAAGGCTTTAGAACATATAACTGTACCAATGAACGGCAAATATATTTTTCTTTTGCCACTAATACACGCCACAAGAGGCTTTAGAACATATAACTGCACCGCTGAACGGCAAATATATTTTTATTTTGCCACTATTACATGACAAAAAGGGCTTTAGAACATATAACTGCACTGCTGAATGGCAAATATATTTTTATTTT